>NC_143583.1:5509944-5824796 GCF_048544385.1 Mastigoproctus giganteus
CTTTGTAACAGCTTTGATACTGAAAATTGGATATGTTGTAGGATTGGGTGTCCTTTGGTATTTGCGTTCTGCAAGGCAGTAACAGAGCTAAGCGATTCTGTGAAAATAATGCTGTTTGCTATCTCTTTATGTTTGATTTGGTTTATAGCCATTGAAATGGCTTGTAATTCGGCAGTAAAAATACTGCATTCTTTTGGGAGTTGTTGAATGAAGGTACGATCCTCAAAATGAATTGCAGCTCCTACACAAGTCTCTGATTTAGACCAATCTGTATATATGAAAGTGTGATGTGGACATTGTTCTTTGTATACTGCATATAATTTTCTGGATAGAGTGTTTTTCCCCCAGGTTTGAAAATACATATCATATATGGGTTGAACTATGCACCATGGTGGAATGGTCTGTGCAATTGCAGTTGCTACGTTGTCATAATCAAGCTCTCGGCTTAGTAGTAAATCTTTCAGACGGATGTTGGCAGGTCGATTAATCCGCGGACGGGCTTGGTATATGTTTTCCCAATTATATGAAAACAGAAAATGTCTATTTGGATGATTACTGATAGATTTTATCTTGACGGCATAGTGCAATAACAAGTTCTGTCGTCTAAGCTCTAATGAAGGTTCATGGGCTTCTGCATAAAGGCTTTGTATAGGTGAAGTTCGAAAAGCTCAGAGTGCTACACGGAGTGCACTGTGGTGTATGGGGTCTAACCATCTTAAAGCACTTGGTTTCGCCGAGTCGTAAACTGCTGCTCCATAATCTAGTTTGGCACGAACTATAGATCGATAAAGTTTGAGAAGTGTATATCGATCTGCTCCCCAAGTTGTTGCGGAAAGAACTTTGAGAATGTTTAATTTCTTTAAGCAAGAAAGCCTGAGTTGTTTAATGTGATCAAGGAATGTTAGTTTCTTATCTAAAAGAAGTCCTAAGAATCTTATGCTTGGTGCTACTGGGATAATATGTCCGTCAAGTTTCAATTCAGGATCAGGGTGTAGATTTCGTTTTCTACAGAAGTGTATACACGCAGTTTTTTGTGTGGAAATCCGAAAGCCATTTGTTTGAGCCCATTTGCTTATTTTGTTTATTGTTCCTTGTAGCTGCCATTCTATACTTCACATATTCTGAGAGTGTTAGGAAATGCTGAAATCGTCAACGTATAAAGCTGCGCCAACGATTCTTAGAATGTGCTCGGTTATTGTATTTATTTTAATAGCAAAAAGGGCAGTGCTAAGCACAGACCCCTGAGGCACACCGTCTTCTTGGATGAAAACCTTTGAAAGGATTGTCTGCAGCCTAACTTGGAATGTCCTGTGTTGCAAGAAATTTTGGATATATTTAAGAAGATGTCCATGTAAACCAAGGAGGTATAGGTTTTGAAGGATTCCATAACGCCATGCTGTATCGTAAGCTTTTTCTATATCAAAGCAGATCATGATGTGATGTTCCTTTCGGATGAAGGCATTCCGTATACTGTTTTCTAATTTTATAAGTAGGTCTAGTGTTGAGCGATTTTTCCTGAAACCATGCTGTGCCGGGTCGAGAAGATTATTACTGTTCAAATACCACATTAAATGAGCGTTGATGATTTTTTCTATAACTTTGCCTAGGCAATTTATTAAAGCAATTGGACGGTAGTTGCGTGGATTAGAAAGATGCTTTCGCGGTTTTGGGAAAGCCAGAATTATTGCATTGTGCCAACTATCTGGAAACTGGTTTTCTAGAAATATTTTGTTGAAAAGTTCAAGTAATGCCATTTCAGATTGGTGGTCAAGTTCCTTTATCATCATGTAGTGAATTATGTCTGGTCCTACAGCGCTTTGCTTTGTCTGCGACAGCATTAGCATTAGTAGAGGCATTTGATGCAAGAAAGCAAGCTTATGCAGCATCAGCCAAAAAAAAAAACCACTTCCACTTCACCCTTCTGTTCGTTCAAAATACCTGTCCAGCTGAGTCTTAAACTTATTTAGGCTATAAACTTCCACGATAAGGGATGGAAGTCTGTTCCAACAACCAACCACCCACTGGCTAAAGGCAAATTTCCGCACGTATATCCTACATCTGTCTTTCCTTAATTTGAATGTATGCCCTCTCAGGTGATTATTCTGAGCAAGAGGAAGAATCTCATCAGCATCCAGCATGCTCAAACCATTCAAGGCTTTATACACCTCTATCAGATCATCTCGCTGGTGCCTAGTCTCCAGACACTGTAATTTGCAAAACTTAAGCCTTTCTTCGTAAGAGCACCCCTTTGTTCCATTCACTAATCTTGTTGCCCTTCTCTGTACTCGTTCCAGCAGCTCTACATCCTTCTTGAAATGAGACCTCCAAACCTGTATATGGTACTCTAGGTGTGGCATGACCATTGCCTTATACAACGGAATAATCACCTCCTTATCCCTGCTAGAAAAGTTCCTATATATCATTGACAATACACCAGGAGCTACTCTTGCAGCCCGTCTGCACTGCTCACAGAACTTCATATCTGCCTGCACAACCACCCCCAGGTCCCTTTCATTCTCTACCACTGTCAGTGTAGTACCACAGAGTTGATACGTTGCTCTGAGGTTGCTGTTTCCCCATGTGTAGTACTTTACATTTGTCAAAGTTAAACTTCATTTGCCACCTCTCAGCCCATCTGCTCAACCTTTCCAGATCCTGTTGCAGCAGCACGGAATAATCACCTCCTTATCCCTGCTAGAAAAGTTCCTATATATCAATGACAATACACCATGAGCTACTCTTGCAGCCCGTCTGCACTGCTCAGAGAACTTCATATCTGCCTGCACAACCACCCCCAGGTCCCTTTCATTCTCTACCACTGTCAGTGTAGTACCACAGAGTTGATACGTTGCTCTGGGGTTGCTGTTTCCCCATGTGTAGTACTTTACATTTGTCAAAGTTAAACTTCATTTGCCACCTCTCAGCCCATCTGCTCAACCTTTCCAGATCCTGTGCCAGTATAGTGTCAGTAGCGTCCTTGACAACCCTGCCTACCTTTCTATCGTCTGCAAACTTCGACATTAAGCTTGATATACCATCATCAATATCATTTATAAATACAGAAAACAATAATGGACCCAACACTGAGCCCTGAGGGACTCCACTAATAACATTAGTCCACGACGAGCAGTGTCCATTGATTACCACTCTCTGTCTTCTCCCCCTCAGCCACCCCTTTATCCACAGCAGCAATTTGCCTCCAATGCCACACTGCTCCAATTTGTGCATCAGTCTTCCATGTGCAACAGTATCAAAAGCCTTTCTAAGATCCAAGTATATAATATCAAAGTTATTCCCTACATCCAGTTCCTTTGTGACTGCATCATAGTATCCAATCAAATTGGTCAGGCAAGACTTTCCCGTAACAAAACCATGCTGTGTCCGAGCTATAACTGAAGTCTTGTCTAAATGATCCTGCAATGCTTCTTTAACTAGTGCCTCCATTAATTTTCCTGGAACAGAAGTTAAACTCACAGGTCTATAATTACTTGTGTCAGCCTTTGATCCTCCTTTGTGAATTGGGGTCACATTTGCACATCTGCAGTCTGTGGGTACCTCCCCTGAGTCCAAGGAAGCTCTCATAATTATGGCTAAGGGTTTGCTTACTTCCTCTGCTGCCTCCTTAAACATAACTGGATATATCCCATCCACCCCGGGTGCCTTTCTTGTGTTTATCTTCAACAATTTGAAGACACGATAGGAGGGAGTATATGATGAGAGCCTTGTTGATCAATTCAGCCCTGGAAATATTGTGCAAGGCTCATGGGGTAGAATTTTTTTCAGCCTGGACTGTACTTGTTAACAGGAGAGATTGCTTCTACAGGGATGGGATACACTTAAATTTAAAGGGTGCAAGAATATTTGCTGATGCTATCGAGGCAGTGTTAGGTGGGTCGGAAAACTGCTAGCTTGGGGGGAGACAAAGACCAATAGATTAACAGTAGTCACTGGCAGAGGTTAAAGAGATTCTTGCACTGCTTCTATTGGAATGAGCAGAAGCCTGAAAAACAAGATGCAGGATATTTCAAAGACTGCTGGGAGTCATTGCGGTACAAGTAAACACATGGGTTGTGTTAGGGTAGCTAAGAATAGAAATAGGTGCATGTATACTTGCGTGTACACCAATGCTAGGAGTTTAGTAAATAAATTTGATGAATTTGAGGTATTGCTCAAAACATCAAAGGCAGATATTGTTGGGATATCAGAGACGTGGTGTCACACAGATATAAGAAATGCAGAACTGGAATTTGGGGAGAACAACTTCTACAGAAAGGATAGACTGGATAGGAAGGGAGGAGGGGTTATGCTATTAGTTAAGAAATACATAAAATCCAAGGAAGTGAAGCCAGTGGACATCGCTGGACAGTACAGTGTCGAGTCAGTTTGGTGTGACATAAGCATTGGGAGATCAAAATTGAGAGTAGGAGTGTGCTATAGGCCTAATGACAAGAACAGTAGTAGTAAATATACAAGAACAGTAAATCTTAATTGTTTATACAGTAACGTTAGAAGTGTCGTCAATAAAATGAGCGAATTCGAACTGCTGGTTAAAACACGTAACGCGGACATAATAGGGCTTACAGAGACGTGGTGCCACCCGGAAATTGGGGATGATGAGTTTCAGTACTGCTTGTATAATGTATTTAGGAAGGATAGGTTAGATAGAAGGGGTGGTGGGGTAATGCTTCTTATCAGAAGCAGCCTGAGTGCGACGATAGCTTTCCCGGATTCAGACATTTCACATGCTAGTATAGTCTGTATGGTGTGAGATAGTTGGAAACAAAGGCATAATGCGAGTAGGAGTAATCTACAGACCAGGTGATTGTGAAGATTATGACAAAAGCCTCTACATGCAAATGGAATGGGCAAGTAAGCGTCAATGCCTTATTATGGGTAATTTCAATTTGCCTCTAATTGATTGGAGTAAATGGGAAGGAAACTCGACATGGGGAACAAAATATTTAAATCAACTAGATGACTGTTATTTGTATCAACATGTCAGGGAAAGTACTAGAGAAAAGAATATCCTAGACCTCATCATCACACATGAATCAGATGACATAACAGGGCTGACAGTAGAGGAACCAGTAGCAGGAAGTGATCACGGAGTTCTACGGTGGATGATGACGAGAGAGGTAGCAGAAGTAAAAGGCAAAGGAATGGGTTTTAATTTCAGAAAAGGAAATTACGATGCCTTAAGGTACTACATGGCCTCTATTAACTGGGTAGATATATCGCACAGAGAATGAATGCAATTGAACTGTGCTACGCTTTTAAAACATTAATCACAGATGCCTTGAATGCGTATATACCATTAAAAAAATACTCCACGAGAAGGGTTCCAAGTTGGATGAATAGTGAAGTTGCCACATTACTTGAGCAGAAAAAGGTGGCATGGAAAGGTTACAGAGCAATAAAAAGTACTGAAGCCTATAACAGCTACAAGGTGATGTGTAATAGAGCCACAGAAAAGGTTCGACAGGCAAAGGCAGTTTATGAGAAATCACTAGCAAACAGAGCAAAGGGGGGGGGGGGATAAAGAATTCTTCACATATATAAATGCCAAGAAGAGCAGGACAAACCAGATCGGACCTTTACGTAAGCGAAAGGGGATAGTATTAAATACACCAGCTTCCGTTGCAGATGAACTCAACAGTTATTTTGCATCGATATTTACAAATGAAAAGCCTTTTGTGGCAATGGGAAATTGTGGGAGCGAAGTTAAAAAATATGTAATTAATGATATTGAAATTTCGCAAGATTATTTTATGAAAAAACTTTCGAGCCTACAGACCAGTAAGGCTCCTGGAGTTGATGGAATATACCCTATAATCTTAAGAGAGGCGGCAAGCGAGTGCATTGAACCATTGAGGCTAATTATGCGAGCATCACTAGACTCTGGGGAGATTCCCTTGGATTGGAAAAGTGCAAATGTATCTCCCATACATAAGGGTGGCTCTAAAAGTGAAGTTGGAAATTATCGACCTGTCAGTCTGACTTCAGTAGTAGGGAAAATCATGGAGGCAATGATCAAGGGTGGAATTCAGGCTCATTTGGATCGAATTGAAATTCTCAAGGATACTCAGCATGGTTTTGTAAAGGGAAAATCATGTTTAACAAATCTGGTTCGCTATTTCGAAAGGGTCACTCACGAGCTGGATTTAGGGAATAATTTCGACATTGTTTATTTAGATTTCAGCAAAGCTTTTGACTCAGTCCCACATGAGCGGTTGCTTTATAAGCTGGAACAGGTTGGAATCACTGGGAAAATCCTTAGATGGATAGAAGGATGGCTTCAGGGATTTGGGTGTTACGATACGGTCAGACATGAAATTCTCTGAGCATTGTAAACAGGTTACAAGGAAGGCCCGTGGTGTCCTATCGATGATCTATCGAACTTTTGCAAGTAGAGATAGGGACGTGATAATCCCATTATATATGGCTTATGTTAGACACACTTGGAATACTGTGTTCAAGTATGGAGACCGCACCTAAAGAAAGACATCGAGCTTCTTGAAAGGGTACAAAGAAGGGTAACTCGCCTGGTGAGATCGGCAAAAGGGGGTACTTATGAAGAAAGACTTCAAATATGTGGGTTGCAGAGTTTGGAAACTAGACACCTTAGAGGAGATTTGATTGAGATGTTTAAGGCTCTGAGAGGCATCAGTAAAATGAATGAGGACAAAATATTCAAGATTATAAATGATGCTAGAACTAGGGGACATAAATTCAAGTTACGGGGGGAAATGTTTTAGATTGGACTGCAGGAAGTTTTATTTAACCAGCGAGTTATAAATTACTGGAATAAGTTGCCTTCATGGGTGGTAGAGGCCGACAGTTTGGGGAAATTCAAAGGTCAACTGGATAGTACTTTCGGGTAAGGGAAGCACATAGGATGATAGGTTTGATTTCCTTTTTATTTATATATTTTTTTATTTATATATATATATATATTTTTTTTTTTATTTATTAATTATTATTATTTAGTTATTTATTATTTTTTTTTTGTTTTTATCATTGTTTTGTTCGGATTTTTTTTTTTTTTTTTTGGCTGGTGCAGCATAAGCCATAGGCTTTCTTGCACCATGCGGCCGTTACTAATACTAATACTAATGACTCTGATGAGTATAATAAGAAACTGTACAGAGAAATAGAGTGGGCCAGTAAATCAGAGAGTCTTATAATGGGAGATTTTAATTTCCCAGATATTGACTGGAATTTGGGGGCTGGTCACTCACACACTAGCAAGGTTTTTGTGGATTTCCTGGATGATTGTTTTCTACATCAGCAGGAGGCAACTAGAGGGAGGAATACTCTTGATTTCATTATCAGCAGTGATTCTTCATGCATTAAGAATCTGCAGATAAATGAACCACTAGGTGGCAGTGATCACAGTGTGCTGAAGTGGGATTTACTCAAAGAGGTAACTACCATTAGGGGTAAAGGGAAGGGTTATTGCTTTCGTAAAGGCGACAACGATGGACTGAGGCAGTATTTAAATTCAATACAGTGGGACCAACTGATGATGTTACCAACAGCAAATGCAAAATGGGAAGCATTCAAAGAACTTTGGAAGCTACTAGGCTTCACATACCATCTAAGAAATGTTGTTCAAGGTTTAGGCCTAAATGGATGTCAGATGAACCAATGAGGCATATGGCAGAGAAGAAACATGCGTGGGATACATACAAATTAACATGTGACAAAAAGCCTATGATAGATACAAGTTGATCTGTAACCAAGTTACAAAGGAGGTTAGGCAGCCAAAAGCAGATTACGAGAAATCATTGGCAAGGGATGCAAAGAAAAACAGCAAAGAGTTCTTTACTCATATAAACTCTAAAAGGAAGGGGATGAATCAGATTGGTCCACTTGATATCGATGGGTCAAATGTTGATGATCCTGCTCAGGTAGCTAACAAACTAAATGAATATTTTGCATTGACATTCACACATGAGGAGTTATTTAGCAAGGGGAAAGCCAGAGGTGTATTCAACTCTAGCAGTAAGCTAGAGAATCTTGTAATAACTGAGAGTAAAGTGGAGGAGAAATTGTTGAAGATAAACACAAGAAAGGCACCCGGGGTGGATGGGATCTATCCAGTTATATTAAAGGAGGCAGCAGAGGAAGTAAGCAAACCCTTAGCCATAATTATGAGAGCTTCCTTGGACTCAGGGGAGGTACCCACAGACTGGAGATGTGCAAATGTGACCCCAATTCACAAAGGAGGATCAAAGGCTGACACAAGTAATTATAGACCTGTGAGTTTAACTTCTGTTCCAGGAAAATTAATGGCGGCACTAGTTAAAGAAGCACTGTAGGATCATTTAGACAAGACTTCAGTTATAGCTCGGACACAGCATGGTTTTGTTAAGCGGAAGTCTTGCCTGACCAATTTGACTGGATATTATGATGCAGTCACAAAGGAACTGGATGCAGGGAATAACTTTGATATTATATACTTGGATCTTAGAAAGGCTTTTGATACTGTTGCACATGGAAGACTGCTGCACAAATTGGAGCAGTGTGACATTGGAGGCAAATTGCTGCTGTGGATAAAGGGGTGGCTGAGGGGGAGAAGACAGAGAGTGGTAATCAATGGACACTGCTCATCGTGGACTAATGTTATTAGTGCAGTCCTTCAAGGTTCAGTGTTGGGTCCATTATTGTTTTCTGTATTTATAAATTATATTGATGATGGTATATCAAGCTTAATGTCGAAGTTTCCAGATGATACAAAGGTAGGCAGGGTTGTCAAGGACACTACTGACACTATGTTGCTGCAACAGGATCTGGAAAGGTTGAGCAGATGGGCTGAGAGGTGGCAAATGAAGTTTAACATTGACAAATGTAAAGTACTATACATGGGAAACAGCAACCCCAGAGCAACGTATCAACTCTGAGGTACTACACTGACAGTGGTAGAGAATGAAAGGGACCTGAGGGTGAATGTGCAGGCAGATATGAAGTTCTCTAAGCAGTGCAGACGGGTTGCAAGAGTAGCTCATGGTGTATTGTCGATGATATATAGGAATTTTTCTAGCAGGGATAAGGAGGTGATTATTCCCTTGTATAAGGCAATGGTCAGCCCACACCTAGAGTACTGTATACAGGTCTGGAGGCCTCATTTCAAGAAGGATGTAGAGCTGCTGGAACGAGTACAGAGAAGGGCAACAAGATTAGTGAATGGAACAAAGGGGTACTCTTACGAAGAAAGGCTTACCTCGCTGGTGTCTGGAGACTAGGCACCAGCGAGGTGATCTGATAGAGGTGTATAAAGCCTTGAATGGTTTGAGCATGCTCAATGTTGATGGGATTCTTCCTCTCGCTCAGAATAATCACCTGAGAGGGCATAAATTCAAATTGAGGAAAGACAGATGTAGGATAGACATGCGGAAATTTGCCTTTAGCCAGCGGGGGGTTGGTTGGTGGAACAGACTTCCATCCCTTGTCGTGGAAGTTGATAGCCTAAATAATTTAAGGCTCAGCTGGACAGGTATTTCGAACGAACAGAGGGGTGAAGGGGAAGTGGTTTTTTTTTTTGGCTGATGCTGCATAAGCTTGCTTTCTTGCATCAAATGCCTCTACTAATGCTAATGCTAAATGCTAATGCTAATTCCTCCTCCACTTTACTCTGAGTTATTACAAGATTCTCTTGCTTACGGCTAGAGCAGAATACACCTCTGGCTTTCCCCTCGCTAAATAACTCCTCATGTGTGAACGATGCAAAATATTCATTTAGTTTGTTAGCTACTGAGCAGGATCATCAACAGTTGACCCATCGATATCAAGTTGACCAATCTGATTCATCCCCTTCCTTCTAGAGTTTACATAAGTAAAGAACTCTTTGCTGTTTTTCTTTGCATCCCTTGCCAAAGGTTTCTCGTAATCTGCCTTCGCTTGCCTAACCTCCTTGGTAACTTGGTTACAGATCAACTTGTATCTATCATAGGCTTCTGTGTCATGTGTTAATTTATATGTATCCCATGCATTTTTCTTCTCTGTCATATATCTCATTAGTTCATCTGACATCCGTTTAGGCCTAAACCTTGAACAATATTTCTTAGTTGGTATGTAAATCCTAGTAGCTTCCAAAATAAGTTCTTTGAATGCTTCCCATTTTGCATTTGACAGAGCTGTTTTTAATTCATGAAAAGTTAACGGAAGGTTGTATTGTTCATCATTGCTGCAGATATTTTTCAACCAAGAAGGTTTCCTCCTCCCCACTCCTCTCTTTCGCTCTATTATTACTTGAAGCAATTTATATTTCGCATTTCTAAGGATGTGTCCCAGGTAGACAGATTTTCTTTTCTTCACTAAGCCCAACAATTCACATTTTCTTCCTGCTCTTTTCAAGACTTCAATGCTGGTGATTCTGTCTAAGATATTTTTAGCATGCATCTATAGATCCACATTTCGAAGGCCTCTATTTTGTGCATGCTTGATGTTTTCAGCATCCAAGTTTCAACATTGTATAATAGCATGGACCACACATAACACCTAACAAATTTCAGTCTGATTGACAGATCTAGAGCTTTGTGACATAGCATTGTTCTGTGTTTTGTAAAGGCACTTCTCACAACCTCTATTCTTGCTTTAATTTTTGTTACAGTTCCTAAACAATTCTATTATAATAGAAGTAATCAAGGGAATACAGAGTAAATAAAAGTAATTAATCAAGTATGACAAAGGAGACTCACAGAGTCCAACTCTCTTCAGCTTCATAATGGATGAATTAATGAAGACAAAATAAGTAAATAAAGGAATTAGAATAAAAAATAAACATCTGCTATGCAACTGATGCAGTACTAATGACAGAAAATGAAAAAGATTTGTAAAGAATCACTACATAACTGTAATAATAAAGGCAAGGATATATTACGGAAATACCCGTATGGAAAACAGAGTCTAACAATAACAAAAGAACCACTCAGATGTAAATCAGAAGCAGAGTAGAAAATAACAGAACAAGTAATGAAATTTAACTACCTAGGAATACAGATAAACAGTTCAAGAATAACTAGAGAAGTAGAAGAATAAGCATTAAAAGCAAGTAGAATATCATGGAGGTTAAATAAATACAAGTTGAAATAATACAACCATTAATCTGGATGCTAAATTAAAAATATAAAAAACTATAGTTAAGACATAACAACATAAGCAGCTGAAACAAGAGGTACAACAACAACAAAAAAAAAAACATTCAGAAATGAAAATACTGTAAGAAAATAAAGTTAAAAGTGTGGAAATCAGGAAACAATGTAAAATACAACCTATTAATGAATGGATATAAAATAGAATAAAAGAATGGGAGAAACATATAAATAGGATGGGTAATTAACAGGTGAGCAAATATATTAAACTAGAGACCCGACCCATTGGCAAAGGAAGTAGGGGAAAACCTAAAAGAAGATGAAAGGATGATCCATCCAAAACAATAAGCAACAAATTTAATGAAAAAGGAATGAGATTTATTATTTTTTAAATTAATTAATTAGCTTTTTTTTTTTTTAACTTGACTGGAGCAGCAAAAGTCGAGGTGTTCCTTGTAATAATACTAATCAGTAGTCAGAGTACCATAGTTTCATTTATTTACTTTTTTTATTAACTTTGTGAACAGGCTTTTTCAGGTTCCTTATATATAAGCAGTCTTCTTTTCTTACCTTAGTTTAACTAGTTTTTACAACTTTATCATATCAAGATCTAATTACAACTGGCTTTTTTCAGTTTACCTAATCTGAAAGTTATGATTATCACAGATTGTCTTTATTATCCTGATTATTACTGATAGAGATCAACAAGCAAATCTATATATTTCCTAAAATGAGGCCTCTAGACTTGTATACAGTACTCAAAATGAGGCCTCTACACTGGTATACAGTACTCAAAATGAGGCCTAACCATGACCTTGTAAAGGGATAATCGATAATCACTTCCTTATCCTGGCTAGAAAAGTTCTTGTATATCATTGACATGAGCTATCCTGACATCGTGACTGCACATTGCACAGAGAACCTCATATCTGATTGCACAATTACCCTCAGTCTTTTTCATTTTCCACTATGCTGAGTGTAACACCACCCAGTGCCTTTAAAAGATATACAGTAATACCCCGACTTACGCGAACTCTGAGTTACGCGGTTCTTGATTTTTTCGTTTGGCAACGCTGCCGCCCACTATCTTCAAGGTCGTTTTTCATATGTTATCGATATACGGTGCGACGGCGGAGAATGAGAGCGAAAGATGAACAAAATTCAACTTTGCTGCTTTTATGTTTTTTATATCAGTGAAGGGGAAACACATTTCACCATAATAACATAAAAACCAACACAATTCCAGCTATCGGTATAATCGCAAATGCAATTAGATCGAGTTTACTACCAGTTTATAACAGATTTCACTAGCAGAAACGCAACTGGTTTTTATTGTTTTATGGTAGTAACCCCTAGAAATGTGAGGTGTTAATAGTGCCTTTATGGTGTTGTTTATTCAGTTGCTACATGCGCGCAGCTTTGTTTATGCGTATCAAGCGTGCCTCCTCGTTTTGTAATTGTGCTTTATTCCCTAAAAATGAGTAAAATACTTAATTAAAAGGTGTGAAAAGGAAGCGTCCTGGTGAAGACACTGCAGATTCAGAGAGAAAAAGAAAAGCAATTATCGATAAACAGAGGCGGACTGGGTCAAAAATTCTTACCCGGGAAAATTTATAGTGGCCTCATACTATGGTTTATGGCCAAAATCACACTGGCCCACCGGGGTTTCCCCGGTAAGGCTTATGGCCAGTCCGCCTCTGTCGATTGAGAAAAAATATGAAATTGTGAAACGCTTTGAGCGAAATGAAAGACCATGTGATATTGCACGTGCTACAGGCCTAAATGAAGCAAAGGCGAAAAGCACATGACAATTGCAAACTTGACAGTTTGAAAATTGAAAAGGGCTTAAAAATTTTAGAAAACATAGACTCCAACGAAGAACGCATTATAGCTACAAAGCAAGGAATAAAAAAATTATTAGCTTGCTACGAAGAAATTCTGCGTGAAAAAAAGAAGGCGCTGTGTCGTCAGACGAATTTGTTAGATTTTATGAAGCCATCGACATCGAAATAACTTTTTAACGTAAGTCATTTGTTTTTTAATACATATTTTGCATTAATATGTATAAAGAACTGCAATTTTATTAATATTTTTCTTCTAAACTAGTGTTTTTGTTAGTCCTCGGTCCCAATTAAGTAAAATTTATATGTATTTATATGCAAAGTTGTACCCCGACTTACGCGAATTCGACTTACGCGATTTTCGTCGGACCCACCTATCGCGTAACTTCGGGGTATTACTGTACTAAAATTTTAGTGAACTTAATGAACAACCAATTTCAAATATCATATAATAACATATATACTATCTTAAAAATGAATTATGAAAAATTAATGAATTTTCAACTGCTGCACAATATAATATAATAATGTCTTTCTGTTGCAGGACTGTCCCATAAGGTGACTCCGTAGCCAGGTGGGAAGGAGCAGCAGTGCGTAGCACACGCTTCTTGATTAGACCGGGGTTCGAGCCCGTCACCACCAAATACGGAGGATGCGGAAAGGTTAGGGAATGACCACCGCATATCCCGGAGCAATATGGCCTTAGTTGCTAATGCTCCTAAAAACCAAATAACAAACAAACTGTCCCATAAACATAGAAACAATAGTCCTGAATCCAAATGAGCAGCCAAGCAGATTTCAGAAGGAAAACTGGAGGAAACATAACTTTCATTATGTGTACAGTCAGTCCTCATATAGCACGATAGTTGTGTTCCTAGAAACCCTCGTGCAATGCAAAATCGTGCAATATAAGCAACAGGCCCTATGGGAAAAATAGGATTAGGTGCCGACCACCCAAGATTGAACACACATTTGTAACCAAAACATTACCAAACACAATAAATAATAGTAATAAAATACTTACGTATTTTATTACTACTATTACGTAATAAAATATTGCTAATGCTTTTGCTTCTATCGTAAGCAAACTTGTTTTTTATTTGATTTTCAATCCAAACAGTTGACAGCCGTTGTATCTCTTCCAATTCTTTGTCTTAATCTAATGGCTTTTAATTACACTTTGAGTTGTTCCTGCTATGAAAGTTTTTTTTTATTATTTTTTTATTATTTTCTCTGCATTCTTTGTAATTCCCGGCACTGCCTCATTTAGGTCTGTAGCACATGCAATATCACATGGTCTTTCATTTCACTCAAAGCGTTTCACAATTTCATATTTTTCTTTATCGATAGAGGCAGACTGGCCATAAGCCTTACCGGGAAAACCCCGGTGGGTCGGAGGCCGGTGTGATTTTGGCCATAAGCCATAGTATGAGGCCACTACAAATTTTCCTGGGTAAGAATTTTTGACCCAGTCCGCCTCTGTTTATCGATATTGCTTTTCTTTTTCTCTCTGAATCTGCAGTGTCTTCGCCAGGACGCTTCCTTTCCACACCTTTTAAGTATTTTACTCATTTTTAGGGAATAAAGAAGCACAATTACAAAACGAGGAGGCACGCTTGATACACAAAAACAAAGCTGCGCACGTGTAGCAACTGAATAAACAACACCGTAAAGGCAGAGATACACTATTAACACCTCACATTTTACTAAGGCACCTCCATGGCCAGGTGGGAAGGAGCAGCAGTGCGTCGCACACGCTTCTTGATTAGACCAGGGTTCGAGCCCATGACCACCAAATACGGAGGATGCGGAGAGGTCCAGGAATGACCACCGCATACCCCCGAGCAATATGGCCTTAGTTGCTAATGCTCCTAAAAACCAAATAACAAATAACATTTTACTAAAGCACATTTCTGTGGGTTACTACCATAAAACAATAAAAACAATTTCCAGTTGCGTTCCTGCTAGTGGAATCTGTTATAAACAGGTAGTAAACTCGATCTAATTGCATCTGCGATTATACCGATTGCTGGAATTGTATTGGTTTTTATGTTATTATGGTGAAATGTGTTTCCCCTTCACTGATATAAAAAACATGAATCTTCTCTTCAATCCTATCGTGTTGCGTTCGACTGCCATTTCTTGTAAACACAAAGGCGAATCGTGCATAAGCGAATTCGGTTCATGTTATATAAGATATCGTTCCCCTATTAATAAATCGTGTATGATCGAATTCTTGTAATGTAAATACGTGTTATACGAGGACTGACTGTATAATAAAATCCCTATTCAGAGGCTGCACTGGCCCAAAGCCCAAACAGCAAGAGTACCTAAAGATAACACTAAATTTATCTGATTCATTCAAAATCTAAAGACAGCAGAGAATTCCATGCTTAAGATGAGATAATACCCAATGATATTGTTTCAAAAATAAAATAAATAAAATATTTAAACACTTACCATCATCAACAACAAAGTGTAAATTCTTGTCATGGTAGAAAAGTACTTGCTTCTTATCAATTGGTCTTGTAATGAATATTATATTATCACCCAGATTCTACAATAAGCAAGAATTTAAATTTAGTTAGTTTTGCATAATTATACAACTGAAACTGACAAATGATATAATTCTAATTATAAATCTGATAAAACTTCATATCTTACTACACAATTACCTGCCCTCAACTAGTCATTTTTATTTTCCACTATCCAATAACTATCAGGATTACTGTTGCCCATATGCAGTAACCTTTTTTTTTTCTTTTTTTTTTTTTTTTATGTGAACCCCAAACACGAGAGATATTAGAACCTATAGTACTTAGTACCGTGCTTGGGTTGGAGGTTGAGAAGACGAAAGAAGATATTTGTTGACATTGGACTTGAACTTCTGTAGATTGTAATTTTCAGAAAATATGTATGAAGGAAGGTTGTTCCAGAAAATGGCAATTGAATGAACAAATGAGGAAGACGAAAAGTTGGTTCTGTGGGTTTGAAGTTGGACAGTAAATGGATGTTGGATGGTGGCGGCACGTGTTTGGACTGTTTTGAAAGAGAGAGCGGGAATTATAGAAGCCAATTCAGAAGAACAGTGCCCATGGAAGTATCTGTAGAAGAGGCATGCAGCAGAAACAATGCGCCTATGAGAAAGCGAGTGGAGAGACTCTGATAGAGATGAATCATTAATTAACCTAACTGTCCTCTTCTGAATGGAATCAAGAAGCCTGAGAGAGGTTTTGGGGGCACCACCTCAGATGTGGGAACAATATTCCATGGCAGGGAGGATTTGCGATTTATACAGAGTGAGCAGCTGTTTGGAAGAAAAGTAACGCCGAGAGCGAAAGAGAAAACCAAGTTTTTTAGACGCAGAGGAAGCAATATTTGTAATGTGCTTGTGCCAAGAGAGATTAGAAGTCAGGGTAATCCCCAAAAGAGATATATCATTTTGCCTAGAAATCGGAGTGTCACTAAAGATAAGCATGGGAGCAGAAGAATCCTTTTTGCGAGATATAAGACAAGACTGAGTTTTAGAAGGGTTGAAATCAACTAAGTTGTCTTTGCCCCACTGGAGAATTACCTGAAGATCGGCATTTAAGGAATTGGTAGCAGATTTTCGAGAAGTTGAAGCTGATTGAGCAGGACAAGGTTTCTCAAAATGGAAAGTTGAATGCAATGTGCTATCATCAGCAAAACTATGGATAGGATTTCCAGTCAATGGATCATTGATATACAAGAGATCATTGATATACAGGTCATTGATATACAAGAGGAAAAGAGTGGGGGGGAAAGAACTGAACCTTGGGGGACACCGGCATTGGTGGAGAAGTTAGAAGACAGAGAGCCATCTACCATCACCCTTAGTGAGCGATCAGAGAGAAAACTGGATAACCAATTACTAAAAACAGTTGGCAAACCATAAGATGGAAGCTTGTTTAGAAGACCTTTATACCAAACATGATCAAAAGCCTTTGAGATATCAAGAGCAACTACTTGTGTTTCACCGAACCTTTCCATTGAATTAGTCCATAAATGTGTAACATAAGCCAGAATATCACCAGTGGATCGACACTGACAGAATTGATACTGCTGATCGTTGATCAGACGGAAGGTTTCTAAGTAGTTTAAGAGTTGGCGGTTAATTGATTTCTCCATTACTTTAGAAAGAGTAGAAGTAATTGCAATGGAACGATAATTGGATGGGAGGGATTTTCACCCTTTTTAGGAACTGGCTGGATATGAGCAAATTTCCAAGCAGAAGGAAAAACACCTTTGGAATAAGAAAGTGAAAAAAGGCGGCAAAGAATAGGAGGGGAAACAAGTGGAGAAATATCATCAGGACCTGGAGCTTTCTTAGCATCAAGATTCATCAAAATCCTTCTGATATCCTTTTGACAGAAGACCACAGGAGGCATTGAAAGGAGTGTGTTGGGAATGGTGGGAGGTGTTTTACCAAGATCATTAATACATGAGCTGGAAGAAAAATGGGATGCTAGCAGGTCAGCTTTATCCTTGGCTGAAGTGACAACAGAACCATCTATCTGGTTTGGACAGAGGTGGGAGCAGAGATGGTCAAAAGTTGGGGCCAATAGCTTTGGCAGGAGACCAGAATGCTTGGCTACCATTACGGCAAGAAGCAAGTTTTCTACTCTTAGCCTGTTCGAACTCTAGTTTGAACTGATTAATAACTGTTTTACAATTGTTGCGAGCTTTTGTGTAGGCAGAAAATGAAACTGAAGAATTAGAAACAAGCCAATTACGATATGCAACTTTCTTCTCTTGGACAGTCTTAGCACATTTATTGGAAAACCAAGGTTTAGATAAAGGACGAGATTTTAAAGTGGAGTGTGGGATAAACGATTCCATTCCTGCAAGAATAATTTCACTGACACGATCTGAGCAAACGTTGACATCAGAAGTTTTGAAACAGTAATCCGACCAAGGAAAAGAAGAAAAGAAGTCTCGCAGGTCATCCCATTTTGCATTCTTGTTATGCCAAACAACACGAGTTTGAGAATAGCCATGAGATAAAAGTTCCATTGGAGAAGAGACAATCACCAAGTTGTGATCTGAAGTGCCTAAAGGACCTCTCACTTCGGCCGTGTACTTGGACGGGTTGTTTGTGAGAAAAAGATCAAGCGTATTGGCTGTATGATTAGGATTGTCCGGTATTCTTGTAGGTAAATGAACAATCTGTGCTAGGTCATTAGTAATTGCAAAAGCCTCAGCACCTCGACCTTCTGGGTCGGTGTGACTAGAAAACGGAAGCCAGCTGGAGTTGTGAATATTAAAATCACCAAGGAAAATCACCTCACTGTTAGGAAAGTTGGACTGGAGAAAATCAAGTTGCAAAGAGAGGAAGTCAAAGAGCTCCAAGTGATTAGTGGAGTTGGGAGAACGGTAGAGACAACAGATGAATTTGACACAATGAGGTAAAGAGATTTTAAGCCAGAGAAGATCAAAGAGAGGAGATTCCAAATTGCCAAGGCTCTGACAGGGAATATCAGAATGGACATATGCACAAGTACCACCTTTGAGGCGAAAGGAATCATACAGTGAATAATTTGGGCATCTGAGATGAGCAGTAGTTGAATCAACCGATAACTGAGATTCTGTCAGAAAAAGTTGTTGTTGTTATTTGGTTTTTAGGAGCAATAGCAACTAAGGCCATATTGCTCCGGGGATATGCGGTGGTCATTCCCTGACCTTTCCGCATCCTCCGTATTTGGTGGTGACGGGCTCGAACCCCTCAGAAAAAGTACATGGGGTTTGGCAGTCTGCAAGTGGAAATGGACATCGTTGAGATTAGAACCTGCATTTGTCAATGCTAAACTTTAATTGCCATTTCTCAGACCACCTGCTTACTTTCTCTAAATCTTGTTACAGTAGCATACCTAAATTACTGCCATTAACGGGGAATTTGTAGCTAGCAGACATGTCTTCATATCATAGGGAGAGCATAATGATTAGAGAGGATTAGATACGGAGGTTAGATAATTGTTTTTAAATAATTTCTTTAATATATTGTAAAGTTTATTTTGATATAAACTTTTTTTCCTGTAATAGTTTGTAAATATAATATTATAAATATAATTGTTTAAAAGCTACTTTCTGTAATATTTAGTAAATTTAAACAATGGTTGTGACAAGATTCACCTTGAACATTTTGTCAGAGGGTATCATGACACAGAAATAGCTGATGACGGTTTCTGGGTGAATCATGATTTCATTATTTGCAGAACCTGTGGCATGTATTCCAAGGTTGACCTAGTGGATAATCATTGCTCTCCTGGCATTTATTTTCTTTGTCACTGTTGTACGGAGTGTACAGATCTCAAGTTAAAATTTGGTGCATTGCTAGAAGAATTTGAGTCACTGAAAAAAAAAAAAAAAAAAAAAAAAAAAACGGGTGCTTGCCCTCGAGAATAACATAAGTGGAAGTATGTCAGTTACTCAAGACCCTAGTAATCTATTTGCTGATGCTGTATTAACTTGCTTTCCTGTCTCATATGCCTCTATTAATGCTAATCACTCAAGTCAACTGAATGCACTGTCTTAGATTTAATATTCTTCTAAACTAAGAGCATAACTCCCTCCATCTCTCCTATCCTATCTTATCTGTCCTTCCTGTATACATTGTACTTCCCCTATTCAACTTCAGCATCACTTATAAATTCAACAACTTAATCAATACTTCCAATAAATCAAATTTATTTACAATGTTCCTAGCATTAGTGTACATGCAAGTATAGACGCACATGCTCTTACTATTAGATTCCCTTACACAGCCCATGTATTCACTTGTTCAATGATGACCAATGGTAGCACCTGAAATTCCTGACACCTTGCTTTCCAGTCTGCTGAATGTACCAATAATAGCAGTGCAAGAATTGCCTTCACCTCTGCCTCCAACTCTGGCTAATCTATCAGTCTGAATGTCTTCCCAAGCTAGGAGTTTTCCAGACCACCTATAACTGCCTCAATAGTATCAGCAAATATTCTTGCACCCCTTCTATTTAAGTGTATCCCATCCGTCTAAACACAGTCTATCCAGCAAAAAAGCACAGACCACACCAAGGAAAATTCTATCTTATGAGCCTTCCACATTCTCTCCACGGCCAAACTGATTGACAAGGCTCTCAACACGTACACTCTCCTAGAGTGTACGTGCAGAATTTTAGACACTTTCAAATTCAATCCTAACTTATGACTTTTTTGCAACATTGCCCTGTACTTCTTAAGTCCCCAAATCTCCTACTCTTTAATATCATTAGTGCTAACGAGTACAAAAATATCACCTTTTTTGTCCTTAGAGGATGATATCTGCTCTACAATATCATCAACTTTTGTCCCCCCGCAGACATACTCTGGTCCTATTCCACCTATCCTTTTTGCACAATATATTTCTCATTCACATAACAACAATGACCAACAACTAGCTCCAGTGGGACCAGTGCATTCTGCTTTGGAGAATGTTGCTGCGTTGCCTGATGCACAAGTGTGAATACTGCCATTGCATTAGGCAGCCAAGAGCTTGGTGGACCCTATTTCAGTTCCTTCGAGGAAATCTGCACTACACTTCAAACCTCTCATAAATGCCCATCAGAACACTTTGTTGGCTAATTTCTTTATAATCTCTGCACCAAACACACACAAAATATCCCCCTTTGGCTGTATCATGTTCTGTTCCAGAAATATTGGAGAATATTGCACAAATTGCACATTTTGTTTGGCCATTATTCACAAGAGAATCACCCCTACATTCTCCCCCCACCCAAAGCTACAGCACTCCCGCTACTTTGTGCCTTGTATGGGGAATGAATTCCTTTAAACATAATTTAATTGACCAACAATGAAAATTAAAAAAATAATAAATTTAATTAATTGACAATACTACACTAAGCTAACAAAATTCCTAAATTTTTAGTGTCTTGTGTGTGGTGGCATCAATAAATTTCGTTAATGACAGCATAATTATTATGTTAATAGTACATTTATCTCATTTATACAGTAATACTCAAGATACAAATAGGTTAATTTAATGAAATCTTTTTAAAATTTTTCATTCTTTTTAAGCAAAAAATGATTGAAGATGCAAATAAAGCAAGCATATTAAGTGTGCAAGATTTCAAACTTACATATAAACCACTGCTTCAATAAACACTGCAAAAAAAAATCACTTTCATTTTTATATACCAAAACATTGATAAGAAATTAAAAATTATCTCCAAAAAATGTGATCACCACTTCTAATGCTTCCCCACTTATAGTACTCTTTGAGGACCAGTCCCAAGTGTTGTAACAGAAGCACTGTATACTGAATGCTCTGGATGGAGAGTTTTATCAATGGTTCAGAGTCTGTAAATTAACTCTTACTTTCAAAACATGATTTCAGTGTTATTAATTTAATTTAACTGATAATTCCATGTCTAATTTCTTGCACTCAAAATATCAAAATTATATTTCCAAGAGAATGGTGTTCCAGAAGAATAAAAATTATTATATTTCTTACCTTTAAAGCCTTTTCTGAATTTGGTAGAGATTCCTTGACATCTTCTAGTAAAATGCCACCTAGTCCTCTTTGATCATGTTTATCTAATAGTCTCAACAGTGACTTTTTATCTTTGATATTATAAGCTGGTTTAAAGACATACTTGCCATCAGGTGTAATCTGAATTTTAGGGTTATTAACAAGAGCCTAAAATGATAGAAAAAAAAAAAAAACAAAGAACTTTTTTATTTTTCCTTCACATTTACTACTAATAAATACTTAAAATATACTGTTCTAAACTTGGTTCAATCTTACGCACATTCCTGTTGTCAGTAATACAATTAAACAAAAAAAAAAAAAAAAAAAAGAGGAGACTATCTCCACATGAATAAAGCAGCATGTGTACCCTTGTACACACGAATGATTTTTGTTTCATGTGAAAACATCCTTGGCTTGAACAAGGTTGTAAGATTTTAAAGAGGTTGTAAAGAGTGTAAATGTCTTTGAAACACTGCATCAATTATAGTTCCATGATTAATAGTTAATACAGATCTAGAAGTATTTAACATTAGTCCAAATATATTATCTAAGAAATCAGTCAAAGGTTTGGATTGAGTATCCGCAAAATTAAAATTTCCACTAAGTATCATTGGTATTCGGTTGCATTTTCTGTGATAAAATTGTTGTAGCAGTGCAACTCCTTCAATTGTGTAAGGAAATAAAATGAAATGGATGAATTCAATGATGTGATTGATCTTTTGGTTAGGTGAAATATAAATGACTACCGACAATATTGTTTGACCATCGGGAAGAAGGCATTCAGCCACACAATTGTCTCCAACAGGTCTAACTCACTCACTGATTTTCCAACAGTTTGCTGATAAATCACTTCCATATGAGAAGTAACAACATGAGTATGATTTTCTCTCTTATGATAAACTGCTACACTGCCAGCTTGTTGATCTTCTCGTTTGAATTGAACAACACAACACATTAGGTATGCTTACTTTTTGAGATTATTTAGTCAAGTTTCAGAAAGTAGAAATAAATTGGATTGTTGGGTTGATTTTTAAATGGTTTAATTGAACAAATTAAAATCTAATTAAAATCTAACAGCCACCGAAGTTATGAACAATGTAACGTTTTATGCTTAAGCCCAATGCTTACTCATGCTACTTAGAAGGTTGATGATCGAAATTTTGAGAAGCAGATTTTATAACGTCTGCATTTTTTTTGTTCTCTATGTTTTTGAATTATTTCTTTTGTCAACACGAGAGGCTTCTTTGGTGGATTCGAAACTTTTATTCTTGCATAATATTACTATCCGCTGCTTACTCTACTGAAGCAACGTTATTGACTGAGTTAGCATCATTAGTGCCATTTAGGAAGTGACATCATTTACATAATTTAAAATCAAACAGCCACCTAAACGAAGTGGTGTCATTTGTGTCATTTCCGTAAGAAAATTTCATTACTAATTGGTTTTACTTTAGTCCGAGAATGTAGTAGGTGATGTTATTGATATTTTCACATCAAAAGTCAGTTTACTTTTGTACAATTGGGATGTATACATTACACACAACAGTATAACATAACCATACTATTGTAGATAATGATTAAATGTATAGCAGCTAGTGAAATACCTGTCACATATACATAGAATCATTATCAATTTCTGTCTTCGTGGATAGTGTGAAGTTGTGCTTGGCTATAACTGAATTCAACTTCATTTTGGCTTGATATAGTCATATATCCTGATATAGATCAACTATGTGATCATAGTTGATCCAGAAATGTGGCTTATAACAACGGGTTAGCAAGTTACCATATTACATGCAGGTAATACATGATTAATAATTGTACAAAGAGAAGCTAAATTTTTTTACAGGGAAACTGCATTTCCCCTTCATTTTATATTTAACTTTGTACGTTTCATGTAACAAACATTGTCATTTTAAGTAAGAAGAGTATAAGTATCAAAAACAATACACAGTGGATTCCAGTATATTTTGGCCCGATTAAGCGGCTGCCCCAATTATACGAAGTTACAAGTAAATAGTTAAAAATACAGTGGACCCCGCTTTACGACTGATTCTCTGTATGATCAAATCCCATTACGAGGGACTCACTATAGTAAAGTACGTTGACACTCACCATAGTAGTAAGCATCAGTCATTACAATCACGTTAGTATTAGCATTAGTTGAGGCATATGATGCAAGAAAAGAAGCTTATAATACAGCATCAGCCAAAAAAAAAATCTTCCCATTTCGCCCATCCGGTCACTCCAATGTCTGTCTAGTTCAGCCTTAAATTTTTTTTTTTTTAAGCTATCAAACTTCCACAATAAACAATGGAAGTCTGTTCCAGCAATCAACTACCCGCTATCTAAAGGGAACTACTGCACATTTATTCTACAACTGTCTTTCCTCAATTTGAATCTATGCCCCCTCAGGTTCTTAGCCTCAACAAGCGCAAGTATCCCTTCAGCAATGAGCCTGCTCAAACCATTCAAAGCCTTATACATCTCAATCAGATCACCTCACAGGTGCCCAGTCTTCAGATGCTGCAACTTGCAGAACTAGCATTTCTTCGTAAGAACACGGATCCCTTTGTTCCTCTCGCCAAGCTTGTTTCCCTTCTCTGTACTAGTTCTAGCAACTCTACATCTTTCCTAAAATGAGGCCTCCAGACCAGTACACAG
Organism: Mastigoproctus giganteus; assembly: GCF_048544385.1. Classification (NCBI taxonomy): domain Eukaryota; kingdom Metazoa; phylum Arthropoda; class Arachnida; order Uropygi; family Thelyphonidae; genus Mastigoproctus; species Mastigoproctus giganteus. Next base: position 5,534,067 of record NC_143583.1, read on the forward strand.
TACTCAGAGTGCGACCTGACCCTTTGACAAGGAGGTGATTATCCCTTATACAAAGGGATAACCACCTCCTTGTCTCTGCTAGCAAAATTCCTATATATCATTGACAAAACTCAATGAACTGCTCTGGCAGCCCATCTGCACTGCTCAGACAACTTAATATTTAATTGCACAATTACCCCCAGGTAATTTTCATTCTCCACTTCCCTGAGTGTGGTAACACACAGTTGTATGTTTCTCTTGAGTTACTGCTACCCATATGCAGTACTTTGAATTTGTCAATGCTAAACTTCAGTTGCCACTTCTCAGTCAATCTGCCTAAATTTATTTGATCCTGTTTAAGTAGCATACTGTCTTTAGTTTTATTAACAACCCTGGCAACCTTTGTATCATCTGCAAACTTGGACATTAAACCTGATATACCTTCATCGATATCACTGATAAATACACAAAACAATGGGCCCAGCACCGAACTCTCGGGGGACTCCAGTAATAACATTAGTCCACGTACAGCAGTGTCCATTTATTACCACTCTCTGCAGTCTCCTACTCAACCATCCCTTTATCCATTGCAACAACTTGCTCTTAATTCCATAATCCTTAAATCTGTACAGCAATCTTCCACGTGCAACAGTATCAAAAGCTATTCTGAAATCAAAATTATTTTTTGCATCCAGTTCCTTTGAGACCATATCGTAGTAGCCAATCAAACTGGTCAGGCAAGACTTCCCCTTAACAAACCCATGTTGTGTCTGAACTATTACTGCAGTCTTGTCTAGGTGATTTTGTATCACCTCTTTAACCAGTGACTCCATTATTTTCCCTGGAACAGAAGTTAAACTAACAGGTCTATAATTATTTGTGTCATCCTTTGAACACCCTTTGTGAATTTGGGATACATTTGCACATCTCCAGTCCATTGGGACCTCCCCTGAATCTAAGGATGCTCTCATAATTATGGCTAAGTGTTTGCTAACTTCCCTTGCTGCCTCCTTCAATATAACTGGATAGATTCCATCTACCCCCAGGTGTTTTTTTATGTTTAACTTCAACAATTTCTCCTCCACTTTGCTCTCAGTTATTACAAAATAACTTAGCTCCCTGTTAGAATTTGATAAACTTCTGGCATTGAATAACTCCTCATGTGTGAATGTAGATGACAAAATACTCATTCAGTTTATCAACTACTTGAGCAGGATCATCAATTGTCAAACCAAAAATGTTAAGTGGACCAATCTGATTCATCCCCATACTTGTAGAGATTACATAAGTAACCCTTTGCTGTTTTTCTTTGCATCCTTTCCCAAAGATTTCTTATAATTTGCCTTTGCCTGCCTGATCTCCTTTGTGACTTGATTACAAATTAGCTTATTTCAAGCATAGGCTTCTGTGTCGCCCGATAATTTATAAGCATCCCATGCATTTTTCTTCTCTGCCATGAGCCTCGTTAATTAATCTGACATCCATTTAGGCCTGAATCTTGAACAGTATTTCTTAGTTGGTATGAAAAGACTAGTAACCTCAAAGATTAAGTCCCTGAAGGCTTCCCATTTAGAATTCACCATTGGTAACATCATCAGTTGATTCCACTGTATAGAATTTAAAAACTGTCTGAGACCACTGTAGTCTCCTTTACGAAAGCAAAAACCCTTCCCTTTATCCTTGATGGTAGTTACATCTTTAAGTAAATCTCACATCAGTACACTGCAATCATTGTCACCTAGTGGTTCCTTTATCTTAATGCATGAATAATCACTGCTGATAATCAGATCAAGAGTATTACTCCCTCTGGTTGACCCTCGAACACATTGTTTAGAAAACAATCCTTCAATAAATACACAAAAGTCTTGCTAGTGCACGAGTGATCAAAGCACAAGTTTCAGTCAATATCTCCCAATTACAAAACATTCTGATTTACTGGCCCACTTTATTTTTCTGCACAACTGTGCATTGTACTCATCAGAGTCATTAGGCCTATAACACACTCCTGCTCTCATTTTCTCTTTCCTTTTGTTTATGTCACACCAAACTGACACAACATTGTACAATCTACCCCTGTTGACTGGATGCACTTCCTTAGATTTTGCATGTTTCTTAACTAACAGAATAACCCCTCCTCTCTTTCTCTCTTCCCACCCTGTCTATCCTTTCTGTACACATTGTACTTCCCAAATTCCAGTTCTGCACTGCTTATATCTATGTGACACTATGTCTCTGATATCCCAACAATATCTGCCTTTGATGCCTTGATCAGCACTTCGAATTCATCAAATTTATTTACTATACTTCTAGCATTGGTATACATGCACCTGTTCTTACTCTTAGTTACCCTTAGCTAATGCTAAGGGCATTAGCATTAGTAGAGGCATTTGATGCAAGAAAGCAAGCTTATGCAGCATCAGCCAAAAAAAAAAATCCACTTCCACTTCACCCCTCTGTTCGTTCAAAATACCTGTCCAGCTGAGCCTTAAACTTATTTAGGCTTTCAACTTCCACGACAAGGGATGGAAGTCTGTTCCACCAACCAACCACTCGTTGGCTAAAGGCAAATTTCCGCACGTCTATCCTACATCTGTCTTTCCTCAATTTGAATTTATGCCCTCTCAGGTGATTATTCTGAGCGAGAGGAAGAATCCCATCAGCATTGAGCATGCTCAAACCATTCAATGCTTTATACACCTCTATCAGATCACCTCGCTGGTGCCTAGTCTCCAGACACTGTAATTCGCAAAACTTAACCTTTCTTCGTAAGAGCACAGCCCTAACACAGCCCATGTATTTACTTGTTCCATGAATGACTTCCAGCAGCTCTTGAAATCCCCAGCAACTTGCACTCTAGGCTGCTGCTCATTACAATAGAAGCAGTGCAAGAATCACTTTCTCCTCTGCCTGCAGCCAATGTTAATCTTTTAGTCTGTGAATTCCCCCCCCAAGCTAGTAGTTTTGACCCACCTAACACTGCCTCGATAGCATCAGCAACAAAAATTTTCTTGCATCCTTTCTATTTAAGTGTATCCCATCCCTGTAGAAGCTGTCTCTTTTGTTAGCAAGCACAGACCATGCTGAAAAAAATTCTACTCCATGAGCCTTGCACAATCTCTCCAAAGCCGAAATGATTGACAAGGCTCTCATCATATTCTCCCTCTTATCGTGTCTGGGCAGAATTGCAGACACTCAAATTTAACCCTAACTCCCGACTTTTTTTCAGCATTAACTTGTACTTGTTAAGTAAATCTGCATCCAGTTCTTAATGTGATTAGTACCAATGTGTACCTTAAAAGATGATATCTGCCGCACAATGCCATCAACTTTTGCCCCTGGCAGACATATCCCAGTCCAGTTCAACCTATACTTTTTGCATAATATATTCCCTGTCTCCCTGCCAATAGTATCACCAGCAATAACTACGTTTGTGAAATCAATTTTAATTCTATTAAAGAGTGATTCTAATAAGCAAAAACAAGGAGGAATATTATCCACAGGCTATAAAAGTAAAGTATATTAGGCACAAATTTATACTTTATTACTTTACCAATTAAAAAATTAAATGATATGTGAAAATTGGAAGAATATTTTTCATAGGTTAGCAAAATAAAAATACATTTATGCTTATGTGAATAGCTTAATTAATATGTACTGTAATATGCAGATACTAACTAGTTGTTATTTCTGTTTACTGACATTTGGGGGGGGGGATTAAATTTAAAACAGTAAAAAAGATAAGCAATCAATAACAAAAAACATGGCACGCACAAATTGCAACTAACACAATACGTGCAAGTGAGTATGGAGTAACAAGTTACGAAGCTTAAAAAATAGGAACGAAGGGAAGATTCTGAAAACTTATTTATTTATATTTTTTATATGTTTGAAGATTTCACGGAAGGGGAAACATTTTACCATAATAGCATAAACAGCCACAAGATTCCAGGTGTCGGTATTATTGAAAATTCAATAAGATGGAGTTTAATATCCATTTATAATAGATTGCACTAACATAAAAGCACAATAAACCGGAAACTGCTAATTGTTTTTGTTTTATGGTTGTGACCTCCAGAAATCCGACAGGACCACGTGGCATGGTCGGACACAATGGCAGGGTAATCTTGAGTGCTGCAGTCTCGTGCCCTGTTTAAATGGCATGTTGTCCCAATTAAGCAAAGAAAGCCCTGTCTATTTTCTCAATCAGGTTCTGTTCCTTAAGATTTGTCCCAAACAAACGGCTGCCCCAATTAACCGGTGGTTCAAATAACTGGAATCCACTGTATTAGCATTAGCATTAGTAGAGGCATATGATGCAAGAAAGCAAGCTTATGCAGCATCAACTAAACCTCCCCCTCCGATTCCCCCCCCCACATACACTCGACCCAAATGACAAGTCCAGCCCAGCCTTAAATTTACTTAGGCTATTAACTTCTACAATAAAAGATGGAAGCCTGTTCCACCAATCAACTACCCACTGGCTAAAGGCAAATTTCTGCACATCTATTCTACAACTATCTTTCCTCAATTTGAAATAGCGGCCCCTCAGGTTCGTCTGAGCAAGAGAAAGAATCCCATCAGCATTCAGCTTGCTCAGCCCATTCAAGGCCTTATACATCTCAATCAGATCACCCCGCAGGTGCCTACTCTCCAGGTGCTGCAATTTAGCATTAACATTAGTAGAGGCATATGGTGAAAGAAAGCTTATGCAGCATCAGCCAAAAAAAAAAAAAACACTTCCACTTTACCCCTCCGTTCGTTTGAAATATCTGTCCAGCTGAACCTTAAATTTATTTAGGCTATCAACTTCCACGACAAGGGATGGAAGTCTGTTCCAACAACCAACCACCCGCTGGCTAAAGGCAAATTTTCTCACGTCTATCCTACCTCTGTCTTTCCTCAATTTGAATTTATGCCCTCTCAGGTGATTATTCTGAGCAAGAGGAAGAATCCCATCGGCATTGAGCATGCTCAAACCATTCAACGCTTTATACATCTCTATCAGATCACCTCGCCGGTGCCTAGTCTCCAGACACTATAATTTGCAAAACTTAAGCCTTTCTTCGTAAGAGCAACCCTTTGTTCCATTCACTAATCTTGTTGCCCTTCTCTGTACTTGTTCCAGCAGCTCTACATCCTTCTTGAAATGAGGCCTCCAGACCTGTATACAGTACTCTAGGTGTGGCCTGACCATTGCCTTATACAACGGAATAATCACCTCCTTATACCTGCTAGAAAAATTCCTGTATATCATTGAGAAGACACAATGAGCTACTCTTGCAGCTCGTCTGCACTGCTCAGAGAACTTCATATCTGCCTGCACAATTACCCCCAGGTCCCTTTCATTCTCTACCACTGTCAGTGTAGTAACACAGAGTTGATATGTTGCTCTGGGGTTGATGTTTCCCATATGTAGTACTTTACATTTGTCAATATTAAATATCATTTGCCACCTCTCAACCCATCTGCTCATCCTTTCCAGATTCTGTTGCAGCAGCATAGCATCAGTAGTGTCCTTAACAACCCTGCCAACCTTTGTATCGTCTGCAAACTTGGACATTAAGCTTGATATACCATCATCAATATCATTTATAAATACAGAAAACAATAATGGACCCAATGCTGAACCCTGAGGGACTCCACTAATAACATTAGTCCACGATGAGCAGTGTCCATTGATTAACACTCTTTTTCTTCTCCCTCTCAACCCCCCCCTTTATTCATAGCAGCAATTTGCCTCCAATGCCACACTGCTCCAATTTGTGCAGCAGTCTTCCATGTGCAACAGTATCAAAAGCCTTTCTAAGATCCAAATATATAATATAAAAGTTATTCCCTGCATCCAGTTCTTTTGTGACTGCATCATAGTATCCAATCAAATTGGTCAGGCACGACTTTTACTTAACAAAACCATGCTGTGTCCAAGCTATAACTGAAGTCTTGTCTAGATGATCCTGCAGTGCTTCTTTAACCAGTGCCTCCATTAAATTTCCTGGAACAGAAGTTAAGCTCACAGGTCTATAATTACTTGTGTCGGCCTTTGATCCTTCTTTGTGAATTGGGGTCACATTTGCACATCTCCAGTCTATGGGTACCTCTCCTGAGTCCAAGGAAGCTCTCATATTATTATTAATAATTATTATTAAATCAGTTTTATTAACCATCTTGGTTAACCCCCCCCCCCTTAACAGTCTGCCCTTATTAGAAGTCTCAAAAGTTTATAACGTAATTTATTCTGTCATGGTGTCGACAGTCCAAACTATTTTGTTATTTTAGAGTTATACTGAGGGAGTCTAAGTAGTTATACATATGCATTACTCACTCTCCCTCCAGTCGCTAGCTGGCAGGGTAGAAATTATAGATGACCTGGAAGCCTCCTAGATAGTTACCAATAGGTTCAGTCAACTATCTAGTGGCTGGTCTGCAAAAACCATTTACAGCTGTACCATCAAAATGTAAGGAAGATTGGACTCACCATGATGCCCATCAAAGTCAAAAGACATTAATCATACTGAATGATGGAAGCGATGAGGATTGGCAGAGTAAAGATCTAGCAACTCCCATCTCTTACTTTCACCATTCTCTATCCCACCTCTCCTTTTACCTCTGGAGACTAAACACAAATTTCACCACTTCAAGCCCCCATTAAGCAAAGTGATGGTATTGCACTAGTTGACGAGAATCAGCTACCACCCAGCACTGGCTGGTGATGCAAAGGAGCAGCATTCATCTATAGAGTATGGATGCTACACTTTGATCTCTGCTTACACTGGTTCACCTCCAGTTGCCTCCAGTATACCAGGTGTAGCTGGTTGGTAGGGTTTTACGCATATCAGCAAACTTAGGCCATACTGCACTGTATATAATATGTTTGTAAAATGCATATGTTCTGTGGTTAATTTGTTGGACAAAAACCCAAGTTTCCAGGAGAAACCACGCTACCCTCTCTCGAGACTGACAGGTCTTTCTCACCTGGTGTGGGGTGGACAGTGACTACGAGGGTGGTTCAATAAAGAATCACCCTGACCTAGCTGCAGAGGTGCTAGCCTGTTGATTCTTGGCACAGGTTTTAGCTCTTCTCTACATAGCCACCGTGCAGATTTACACATTTTTCCCATTGATAGCCTCATCACAAGAGCTAACAACTCTTGTGATGAGGCTATGGATACCGTTTTTGTAGAAGTGGTGAGGTTGGTCTTTGAACCATGACTCTGTTGCAGAAATGAGTTTCTTGTCATCAGGGAAATGGGAAATGGGAAAAGAAGTTCGATGGTGCAAGATCGGGTGAGTAGGCTGGATGGGGCAGTATTTCACATCCACAAGTGGCTGCTTGTGTTGTTGCAATTTCAGAAGTGTGAACTGGGGCATTGTCTTGGAGCATTCTCGCACCTTTGGACAGCATACCATGCCTACATGTTTTGATTTTCTCCCATAATTTTGTAAGTTGGCATAATAGACACCTGTAATTGTTCTATCTTTCGGCAGGTTATCAGTCATTGTTATGCCTTTCTCATCCCAAAACACTGTCAGCAAGACCTTTCCTGCTGACGCTTGGATCCTTGCCTTCTTGGGGTGTGGGGAACCATGATGTCGCCATTCCATGGACTGCTTTTTACTTTCAGGGTCGAAATGATGTATCCAACTTTCATCCTGAGTGATTAGATGAGAGAAAAAGTCTTCCTCATTTTTTTGGCACAAAGCTAACAACTCTTGTGATTTCTGTTGTCGTTCAGCCTTCTGGAAACCAGTCAATAAGCGAGGAATCCATCTTGCAATCAATGGAGTTGGTCATGAAGGACTGTTTCAACTGCTTCACCTCCTGGGACAATTCACACACAGATATCTGCCGATCTTCCATGATTAACGACTCCACTTTTCTGATTGTGCTGTCATCAATGGCTGAATGGGGACGAGCTGGAATGAGCTCAGATTCTACCGATGTCCAACCACACTTAAACTATGCCAGTGCTTCACAATGGCATAGGATGGGGCTTCATCCTTATATACAGCAGTCATCTCTTGTGGATTTCTCTAGGAGATTTCCCCTTCAAGGACAGATACCGGATTACAGCTCTGGCTTCAACTTTGTCCATGATGCTACTTCGTCACATGTTCAGCTCTGTAAGAGAAAAACAAATTAAGACAGCGCTGAAATTTTACACCTTTAGTACATAGTACAGATATGTATGATGCTACACACAAAATATCACGACTCTGCGATATGTGGAAGCATGAGAGGGCGATTCTTTATTGAACCACCCTCATATATCAACTATGCTACCCACGAGAACACTAGGTGTAGTCTATCAGTACTTGCACACCATCACCATCGTGAAGGTGCAAAAGCAAAGAATTTGGTTGTCACAGAACAATCAGACTTCACTGATATTTGATCCATTTGATGCATGAGTGTCAAATGAATATCAGTTCCATCAACATTTTACACTCATATATAGCAAGCCATGGCTTGTCATACCTGAGAGAATCTCTGTGACAAGCCTCAGGGACCAAATGGACCAATAATTAAATGTTTGTTCATAATTCTGTCTCACCCCCACATATATACAGGTCCCCTTTCACTTCTAAATAGTTTTTCTGTGATCCTCAAACTTCTTTATCACATATTTGGCATGGCAGATGGATGCACTGTTATCCTGAAAATATGTACCTTTGTCCATATGAGTAAATATGCAACTTTTTTTTTCAAGTGTAGGTTTAACTGATCTGCAATAGAGTTCAGATATACTCTGATGATCAGAGAACTCTCAAACAGAATCAGGGAATAAAGGGTATGCCATGAAAACATGTCTCACACCATTACAGTCAAGATGGTTACAGTATCGCATATATGGTTTCCACCGTATTTACACCTTTACACTGGTGCTGAAAAGTGCAAATCAGAACTCAGACAACACGACTTTTCTCTAATTGTGCATCTATCCTTTGCAGATACAACAACTGTATTTGCCAGTTAGTGCACAAGATCAGTGGCTTCTCTGAAGACCTACTACTGTAATGCATTCTTTGTAGGGTTCTTTGCACAGTGCGCTCCTGATGCATTGTGATTTTTCTCTACATTTATTGCAAAGGCTAACTGTATTATTATTTTAGTGATGAGTGCACTTGAGAATCTGATCCAGACATTGGGCACCTTGCTCTTTCGCATTATACAGTAAACTCCAGATAATTTATTATTATTATAAGCTGTATGGTGCAAGGAAGCCTGAAGCTTATGCTCCACCAGCCAAAAAAAAATTCCCGAGTTATCCTGAGAGAGAGAGAGAGAGAGAGAGAGAGAGAGAGAGAGAGAGAGAGAGAGAGAGAGAGAGAGAGAGAGAGAGAGAGAGTCAGAAGTAGAAGGGGAATCACCAATAAAGAGAAGAATGATGATATCCAGCTCAGGACCCTGGGTGTGCCAAGCCCATACTCACCAGATGTGAGCCCCTGGGTTTAGGTAAGGTTGTGAAATAAATTTGCTAACTACTCCCGATAATCTGCAAAATGAAAGAAAAACTGTAAACATGAAAAAAAATGTTAATTACATATACATTCATATTTATAAAAGTATACTATAGCATTAGAAGAGTTGATATAAAATTTAATATTAACATATAATTTTTTAAAAAAGGAAAACAATGAAGCAGGCTTTTATCCACTTGGTTTGTTTTCCTGTGGATGGTATTATGATTTGAAGCTTGTCAACTTTAGCAGCACATCCTTGCTGTTCCAAGTAGTCAAGTAGATCATTAAAGTTGATGCTTTGGCACCTTTTTTTTTATGTTTAGTGATGAGTGAAGTTTTTGTTCGGTACAAAGAATAGTCTCCTTTACCTTAACCTACTAGTTTACATGATGGATACACAAGAACTGAAATTAAAAACACTCAGAGAAGACTGATAAAATTAACTGTACAGTAGAAAAACTGATATTACTGAAATATGACTATATGCTTCTTTAGAAGTCAGATTCTGTTCATTCCCCATTGCTGCTAAACTGATTTTAACACTAGCTGGGTCAATACATGCAGCACATTAGTTGCTCACAAATTCTAAGTTCCAATCTGCATCAATTAGATAGTATGAATCAGAGCTGTACTACTCAATATGTTCTACATTGATAATAATATTAGTAAAATAATAAGAGGAGTTTACCTCAATATAGTGCGTAGAACACTTCCGTATGATACCCTCCAGAAATTAAAACGGAAAAAACAAAAAAACCGACAACTTACCGGTACATTAGAGTAAAATATAAATAATTAAATAATCAATTTAACACAATTCAAATCAATTTAAAACAATTAAAAATCAAATTAACGCAATTAAAAGAATCTAACGAAAATATTCAAAACGATTTTCCTTCCTGAAGCTGACAATGCTTTTCGACCGACTGTCGTGATCACAGGAATGAAAATTACCGAATCAGGCTAAACCTGCAACTTAAATAGTGATTATATGTCTTTGCGCATGCGCGTAAAGGTCCACGCATCGGAGATCAAATATGGCCGCTGAACATTAACAGAATTCTCGTGTAATTTAATTTCAACGGTTTCTGCAATTAACAGTCGCATATAATTACGTTGAACGTTGAGTATTTTGGCTTCATTAAATAAAAAAGTATGTTTTTCGTTAATGGCATGAAAGGCTAATTCTGACGCTGCTGAACGAGAAGCACGAACTGAGGCTTCATGTTGATTTACACGAATATTAAGAGAAAATCGGGTCGAACCCTGATAAGATAAGTTGCAATCACCGCAAGAAATGTTGTATACCAGATCATTAATTTGTGTTACGAACGCTGAAAGAACCAAGCAATTGTTCAGTACAGTGTGTAACTTCCGTATTGGCCTAGCTACAATTTTAAATTCGGTATCTTTAAAGAATCTGTTAAGCTGTTTGTGCCACTGTTCAACACATGGGACAGAAATAAAGAATTTTTTGATATTACTACTGTTGATTGGTGTAGTATTCTGTATCCTATCCTTAGCTTGTACCTTAATTCGGTTTATTGTGGTAATGGAATAACCCCCGTTTAAGAATCTGCTAGTTAATATTTGTATTTCTGAGTCCAAAGCAGATTCCGTCATTGAATATTTATAGGCATTAAGAAATTGATTAAAGATAATCGATCTTTTGTAGGTGAACGGGTGATAGCTATTATAATGTAGAAGCATACCGGTGTTTGTAGGTTTTCGATAGATGCTAAATTGTATTTTATTCGAGTCCCGGGTAAGCGTGAAATTTAGAAAGTTTAATGACTTAGTATCCGTATCCTCCCTTTCCAATGTAAATTTGAGTCTAGAATGAATATTATTAAATGAATGTAAAATGTCTTGGATAGTATTACTATCGGTAATAACTAGAACATCATCTAAATACCTCCCATAGTATGTGATAGGGGTTCGAAAAGGTGTCAAATGTATCTGCTCAATCGTTGAGAGATAGATCTCTGACATTAAGCCACTCAGGCTCAAACCCATTGGTAATCCAAAAATTTGTTTGTATACCTTGTCTCGAAAGGTGATGTAGTTAGCCTCAACTAACAGTTTAATTAAGTGAAAAATTTCCTTAATAGTTAGCTTCGTATAATTAATCGGTGTCGAGTTTTTATTTAACATATCCCAAATAATATCTAATGTGTATTCAACGTTTACATTCGTTGTCATTGTCACCGAGTCTACAGTCTTTAAGCTTATTAAATAATGTATCGTAGTTCTTAATCCCAAATTGTATTACCTGTCTAAAGGATTTTATAATGTTATATACATGTGTGGCTAAGGATGAAAATGCCGAGTTCCTGTAGGAAACAATAGGTCGAATAGGAAACCCAGTCTTGTGTAATTTTACCTGACCGAAAAGTGCAGGAATATTGTATGTTCTGGACTTCAATTTCTTTAACTGAACCATAGTAATGTAGTCGTTTTTTCGATGCATGGTTAACGTTTTATTGTATTGATTGACCAAATTGGTAAACAGTGCGGGTCTACTTCACGATAAGTGGGGGTATCTGACACAACTGAATCTAACTTATTAATATAATCATGTCTATCTAGTATTACCACTGTATCTCTTTAGAGATACAGAATTTAAAATTGTAGCTAGGCCAATACGGAAGTTACACACTATACTGAACAATCGCTCGGTTCTTTCAGCGTTCGCAACACAAATTAATGATCTGGTATACAACATTTCTTGCGGTGATTACGACTCATCTTATCAGGGTTCGACCCGATTTTCTCTTAATATTCATGTAAATCAACATGAAGCCTCAGTTCGTGCTTCTCGTTCAGCAGCGTCAGAATTAGCCTTTCATGCCATTAACGAAAAACATACTTTTTTATTTAACGAAGCCAAAATACTCAACGTTCAACGTAATTATACGTGACTGTTAATTGCAGAAACCGTTGAAATTAAATTACACGAGAATTCTGTTAATGTTCGGCGGCCATATTTGATCTCCAATGCGTGGACCTTTACCCGCATGCGTGAAGACAAATAATCTCTATTTAAGTATCAGGTTTAACCCGATTCGGTAATTTTCATTCCTGTGATCACGACATACGGTCGAAAAGCGTTGTCAGCTTCAGGAAGGAAAATCATTTTGAATATTTTCGTTAGATTCTTTTAATTGCGTTAATTTGATTTTTAATTGTTTTAAATTTTAAATTGATTTGAATTGTGTTAAATTGATTATTTAATTATTTATATTTTACTCTAATGTACTGGTAAGTTGTCGATTTTTTCGTTTTAATTTCTGGAGGGTATCATACGGAAGTGTTCTACACACTATATTGAGGTAAACTCCTCTTATTATTTTACTAATCTGCATCAATATACACACACAAAGAAGTTTGTTAATCATTTAGTACACATTTTGCTGCTGCTGCTGTGTGCATTTTTTATCAAGATTACTCAGCACAAACCCACCAAATTTAAAATATCATGCATTGGAACATGTTTAGCATATACAGTAGACTCCGATTTTCCGGGATAGATGGTAAAAAAAAAAAAAAAAAAAAAAATTCTAGGATAATCGGATTTCCCGGTTAATCCAAAAATACAGTAAGTCCCCGACATACGTAAGAGATACGTTCCAGGACTTCTTATGTAAGTAGAGTCTTATATAACTCAGGAATGACTAATAAAATATTGCTACTATAACCCTGATATGCCAAATTTATAAAAACCACATAATATCTCCAGAAAAATGAAGAAAAATAGTTACATATTTTTAATTAGTTAAATTAAAAACTTTACCTGGAGGCATCGAAGTAGCTGGAGTGGCACATAACAAAACATGAAAGGAAGAAAAAACGCATGTTATTGTACTGTAACAACTGATGTGTTTTGTAGCTTTGGTTGTTATAGTTGACGTCATTGGTGCTGATCCTTTCACCGCTTCTCGTATTCTCTCTTTCTCCTTTATTGTGTTCACCGTTGCCACTGACAAATCTGAATTTCGTTCAATACTTGTTAATGTTTGGCCATTTTCACACATCCTTATTCTTTAAATTTTTTGATCCAACTCGATCACTTTCCTTTTCTTGATAGATTTACTAGTACCGCTGTCACTTATTTTCTTAGTCAGCACCATGATAACAATCAAAATTACATTTTCTGAAAAGAACTTCACAGGGTGAAAACTCACTATTATCACCACATGCGAGCTCACATTTTACTTAAGCACATTTCTGATTGTCATTGCCATAAAACAATAAAAACAATTTGCACTTCCCAGTTTATTGGGCTTTTCTGTTAGTGCATCTAATTATAAATCTTATTCGATCTTATTGCATTTGTGATAATACCAATAGCTGGAATTCTGTGGGATTTTACGTTATTACGGTGAAATGTGTTTCCCCTTCACTGCAATCTTCAATCATATAAATAATATATAATAACTAACATAAGTCCAAAGCTACATAAGTCAGGGACTTATTGTATTGAAAAATGTTCAGCAACCTATGTAAAAAGTATGGCGATAGATAGAAAAAACAAAAAAACTTACCATGCACTACTTGCATGCCCAATATGAGAGTAGTGCGTATTGGACATGCATTTTTTTTTTACGATGTTGATTTTAAATCTAATAGCTTCCCTTTATTTTTCACAATGTAGCGTTACAGATTTAATGGAACACACAGTTTTGAAGTTTTTGTTTAATTGGAAGCACAACTCTTGCGTTTGCCCACCATTTTCACGATTTCTAAATTTCCGACATTCCTGACATAAATAACGAAACGAAACTTGTCCTTCTGCAGTGCAACGGAACACAACAATCAGCGTGACACACTAAAACAAAGTAAACATTTGGTCTCCCTTTTTTTTTTTTTTTTTTTTTTAACTACGGGTGTGAAGACAGCAGGGGTTGCAAGATAATAGGCACACTAATCTCCCAATGATGACTTATAACGCTGCTTCTTGTTGCTTATTTACAACTTGCAAAGCATCTGTTTATACCCATTCTACTTATTACTTGAATTTTATGATTTCTGGTTGATTTTTTTTTTTTTTAATTTGGAGTCTTAAAGTGTCCTGGTTAATCTGATCCTGGTAAATCGAGAGTCTGCTGTATACATATATTACATCTGTTCACAGATATTTTTTGGACATTTTTCCATCTTTAAAAAGCTGCTAGAACAATCCATGGGTTTCTGTCAATGATATAGAGGAACTTTGTCAGTAGGGACAAAGAGGTGATTACAAGTTGTATAAGGTAATGGTTAGGCCATATCTGCATAACCTGTATAAACCTGTAAGCAGTATTCCACACCTGTATGGAATACTGTCCTACCTACAGGTCTGGAAACTTGTAGGAGGAACATATCTATGTTTGAAAAAGATGCAGAGAAGGGCTACAAGATCAGTTGGGGGGGGGCACAAAAGGAATATTCTTACCAAGAAAGACTGGGGTTTTGTACATTGTAATCTCTGGAAACTGGTAATCTGCCTGGTAACCTAAACAAAGTACATTAGGCATCTATATCCTTTCTCAGATGACATACAGAAGGAAGCATTAATTTAAATTGGAAAAGGATGGGCGTGGAACACGTGCAGAAATTTGCATTCAGCCAAATCAGAGTGATTAGTTGTTGGAATAAACTTCCAGCTACTGTTGTGGAGGTGGGTAGTTTGAATAAATTTAATCTTTGGGTAGACACATCAGTTGCAATGCAAGCACCATCCAATATAACTGAAATAAGACAGAAAACAGTTTAATACTGTGCACCTTTGGTGCCATTCCTTATTTTAATGCTGAAAGAAAATAACATACTCCTAATAAATTTGAAATAACAATTAACATCACTTAGAAATTAATAGAATAATAAATTCACAACAAATTAAAAAATTATACAGCAATTCATTCCTCATTTATAAAGCAAAAATTCATTTATTGGTTCTGCAATATTGAGAACTACTACATCCAGAATGTTCAAAATCAGGGGTGGGCCACATCCGGCCCGTGACGATGTTGAATCCGGCCCCCTGCGTAAATGCATAAATATAGAAAATCCATACCTGACTACACCCGCTACACTTGCCGTAAACCTTCAGCTTAATTCGGTTCAATCGGGAATCGCAGCCAGTGCAGCGTACAGCAGTAAGTTGTGCACAGTTAACCAGGTGATTCTACGCAGCATCAAAGAGTATTATTTCCTAACTATTATTGAAGCATCGATCGAACGAAGTTCCTTTGGGTTTGACTTCTTATTGAAAAAAATAATATTGGTGCAAGATATTTTGTCAGTTTATGCCTTTTCTAATTATTACAATTTTTAAATTAATATACTTTTAATAGTCCATAAAATGAGCCAATTAAAAAAAAGAAAAACTGATGCCGTATGCCACATTTTCAATGATAATTGGACATTCAAATATTTAATTGCAAATATAAACGATAAAGCTGTTTGTTTGGTTTGTAACAAAACTATTTCCGTTTTTAAAGAATATAATCTAAAAAGGCATTTTTCAACAAAACATTTCGTAAAATATAAGCTATTTTCACCGGAACAAATGAAAATTGAAGCAGAAAATTTTAAATGTGGTTGCGTAAGCAACAAAATACTTTTAAAATTTTGTCAAATACAGATAGAGCTCTGACAAAAGCTAGTTACATTGTTGCACATAAGGTTGCAAAACAATGTAAATCATTTTCTGACAGGGAATTTGTGAAGGGATGTTTGATAGATATTGCTGAATTATTATGCCCTGATAAAAAAACTGACATTTGAAAAAATTTCTGTCATGAAGAACTCTTGTGAGACGAATTGATAATATTTCAAGTAATTTATGTGATCAATTAAAATTAAAATTGGAAGATTGTACTTACCGTGCACTGGCTTTAGATGAGTCATGTGACATTACCAATACGAATCAACTTTTAATCTTTATTTGAGGTATAAATCATAGATTTGAAATTACGGAGGAATTACTTTCTGCATATCCTATGAAAGACACAACGACTGGCGAAGATTTTTTTATAGCTCTTCAAGAAGCTTTGCAAAAACATAATATAAAGTGGGACAAAATTGTCAACATCACAACCGATGGGTGTCCTAGTTTGACAGGAAAAAACATTGGATTATTAAAAAGAATAAGCGAAGAAATAAACCGTATTCCAGGAAAAGAAATAATTTTCTTACATTGTATAATTCATCAAGAAACCATTTGCAAAAGAGTTCTAAAACTGAAGCATGTTATATCGGTTGTAACGAAAGTAGTTAATTTTATTTGTGGAAGAGCTTTAAACTACCGGCAATTCATAACATTTTTGAAAGAAACTGAATGTGATTTTACTGATATTCCTTACCATACGGACATAAGATGGCTTAATCTTGCAAAAGTGTTAAAACGATTTCATGATTTGTTGGATGAAATTGTAAACTTCTTAAATGCTAAGGACAAGCTGAACGACTTTTTCTTCTCCATTGATGTTTTCGCATCAAAATGAATTAAATTTATTATTACAAGGGAAAGGACTATTTATTTTTGATATGCATACAAATGTCACATCGTTTATGAGAAAACACAAGTTATTTTCATAACAACTCCAAAATAAACAGTTAACTCACTTTCCAATCTTTCAAAAAAGAGAAAAAAAACTTGAAATGTGCTGATTTTAAGAAATATGAGGCTATAATAAGTGACTTATTTAATGAATTTACAAGAAGATTTGATGATTTTCATAAAATTTCTAAAGATCTATCTTTAGTAAGCCTACCATTTAATTTTAATGTCAATGATGCACCACCTTGTATCCAGTTGGAACTGATAAATTTACAATCAAATTTAATATTAAAGAATCAATTTGCTGAAAAAACAATAACGGACTTTTATGCCTCATTAAATCCATAAACTATTCTGGATGTAAAAATATTCTGGATAATGCACAGAAATATTTAGCATTCTTTGGATTGACATACTGATGCGAAACTACATTTTCTTTAATGAAAAATACAAAGAGCAAAATTAGATCAAGAACAACGGATGAAAATTTAGGAGCACTTCTGTGAATAGCCACTTTTGATGAAATCAAAAGTGGCTATTCACATCCCAATTTTGATGAAATCATAAATCAGGAACATTCCGAATGTAATCCCTCACATTAAAGTTTTTGTTTTCTGCATTTACATTGTTATCATAACAATAAAAATGTTTATTCCAAATTGTAGTTCTTATCTGTACCTATCTATAATTGACTCCTATTTAAATATTGTATTTACTTTTTTTTAAAATACATTAATAATTTGGTAATTCAAGTAATATAATATTTTTAAGGTTCTAATTTTTTTTGTTAAATCGTCCAATCTATTCCGGCCCACGTCATGATATGAAAATTTCATTCGGCCTGCTGACGAAAAAAGTTGCCCACCCCTGTTCAAAATGCTAAATTAATACTTATTTGGGGATGCAATTGCTGTATAATTTTTTAATTATACAGCAATTTCATAAGGCCCTTGTTAACGACAATGGCCCTCATTAACGACATTGAAATCATCTGAAATACAGCACTGAAGTACTTATATTTTTGACTTTCTGTGTTGCAGGTTCGAATTGTATTATTTTATGGATTCTCTTTTAAGTCAAAACACTAAATTCTAAAAAGATGCAACACCATTTCACATTTGCTTGTCTTCATTGCTTTCCTTCTATCTTTTCTTTTCTATCTAAAGACAGGTGTATTTAGCATTTTGAACTGATAACAAGATCCAAAAGTGACTTCTGGGATGTTGTCTGTAATTAATTAATTCATTTATTTATAATAATACATGCATTACAGTGATAATCACTAGTTCACCCGCATGCAGAAATAAAAATAAAAATTAACACGAAAGTACAATAATCGATAATATGCAACTATCCATATGTCATTGCATATTGTTGAAAGGTGTAAATAATCTTTGAACAAGATGCAATGACATGGATAATAATGTAAAACTGTGAGGCTAAACCCTCCGTTAGTCTTAACTGAACATAATTCTCACTAATTTTGTTCTGATAATAATTATTTTTTTTTTATTTGAAGTGATCATGGTGAATTGCCAATCCCTAATGTACCTGCTCAAAGGTTAAAGGAGATCTGGATAACTTAAAACAATGGGCAAATGAAGTGTTTTTTTTTTTTTTACTGGTGCTCTATGAACTTTTATTCCTTGCATTGTGTTTCCATAAATGTTAAACACATTACAAGAGTGCCTAATGGTTCATGCAAACTTGTAGTAAGGTATTTTTCATCTGAAAAGGTCTTATCAAGCTGGAAAGTTTGTTACAATGCAGAGTAAATTTAAAATGAAATTTGGTTGGAAAAAGTTTAAAGAAGTTTGGAACAATCTGCTTCTGTGATGGAAAAAAAAAAAAAAAAAAAGCAGTCAGTGAGGATACTAAAAACATTGCATGTATAGAGGAAACTATTAGTAGTAGTAACAATAATTCCAGAAAACAAGCTTATATAGCATCAGCAGGGAAAAAAAAAAAAGTATATCAAGCTTAATGTCTAAGTTTGCAGATGAGTTGTTACTAAGGTTGGCAGGGTGGTTAATGACAGTAATCAGGTTAAGCTACTGCAGCAAGATCTAAAAAATTTAGGCAGATGTGCTGAGAAATGGCAGCTGAAGTTTAATACTGACAAAAGCAGGATACTGAATATGGGTAGCCGTAATCACAGATTAACATACCAAATGTGAGTAGCAGAAAATGATAAAGATTTGGGGGAGTAATTGTACAGTCAGATATGAAGTTCTCTGAACAATGTAGACAGGCACCCGGAGCAGCTCATCATGGGGTTTTTTCAATGATACAGGAACTTTACTAGCAGGGATAAGGATGCTGTTATCCAAGTTCACAGGTAATGCTACATCTTCAGTACTGAATTTGTGTCTTGAGTCTCATTTTAGGAAGGATGTAGGTCTGCTGGAACAGGTTCAGAGAATGGCAACAAGATTGGTGAAGGGAATTAAAGGGTAGTCTTATCAAGAAAGGCTTCAGTTCTGCAAACTGCAGAATCTGGAGACCAGGCATCGGCAATATGATCTGATTGAGGTGTTTAAAGCTTTGAATGGATTGAGCTAACTCAATGTCGATTCTTGCTCAGGCTATACACATGAGGGGGACATAAATTCAAATTGAGGAAGGATGGCTGCTGAACAGATTACACAGAAGTCTGCCTTCAGCCAGTTGGTGGTTGATTGTAGAAACAAACTTCCGTCCGTTGTTGTGGAAGTGGACAGTGAGTAAATTCAAAGAACTAGAAAAATTACTGGAGAGGAAGGACTGGTGATATGGAAAGTTTTTTTTTTTTTTTTTTTGCTGATGCTTTACAAGCTTGCTTTCTTGCATCATATGCCAGTTCTAATTCTAACTCTATTGAAAGACTTTAACTTACTTATTATATATATATAGAATAGAAGTAATAGGTACAGGAGTTGTAATAAGATAAATATATGAAGGAATATAGATCTGGGTTACTACTACTACTATGTAAAGTAGAAGGCACCCAACGACTATAAATAAATAAATGATAGGAGGTTATGCTTTTTATTATGGAGAGAGAGAGAGAGAGAGAGAGAGAGAAAACAGCCGGTAGTGCAATCAACCAAAGGTTAGCTAAAATGGAAAGGCAGTCATAAAATAACACAATTCGAACCTGCAATACAGAAAGTCAAAAATATTATATTATAAGTACTTAGTGCTGTATTTCAGATGATTTCAACGTTTTTAGCGAGGGCCAGCCATCAAAATCAGTCAAAATGCAGCAAAAAGTAAGGCCTCTGTTTCTAACATGAAATATACGTAGCACGTGGTCAAAAGATACCAGGTTTTTAGTTTATTGTTAATGATCGGAAGCCAGGTGACCCGACAGATGCGGAGAAATGATAGATAATAAGAAATATATAGGTAGTAAAAAATTACTGAAGATCACTGAAAGTTGAAATCGCGAGATGGAGCAGACGGTCATAAATCGTACTTACTGATTTCGCAAGCTGGAGGAGTGGGAACAGTCATCCGGTATACTGCGGGGAGAGAAAGAATGCTACGTGCTTGTTTCAGTGACTAGGTATGTAGAGGTGACCTTGGGCATTGGAAAGCAATAAGACGTATGGGGTTGACTGGGAGATTAAACACAATGAGGCCAGGAGTCCTAGGATAGGGGAGAAGGCATAACGTACAAAATAGCACGAAAAAGACGCCGAATTTTGTATGAGGCAAAGTCAGTATGTATAGCAGTAAAATAGCATCTTGATATTGCTTTCGAAACCTAATCACACATAAGAAATAAAAGATAGGGATTTAGAACAGTAAAAAAGGAGAGTGAGGATGAGAGGAATTAGTAGTGCTCGGATAGTCTCTGTCTGTATTTCTCCGCCTCAGTCGGGTCAGGATTGATATATACGTTAGCATTACGATTAACCTGGCTTCCAATCATTAACAATAAACTAAAAACCTGGTATCTTTTTACCACGTGCTACGTATATTTCATGTTAGAAACAGAGGCCTTACTTTTTGTTGCATTTTGACGGCTGGCCCTCATTAACGACATTGAAATCATTTGAAATACAGAACTCTATAAAGAAATTAAAAATAAAAATAGGCAACTTCATTCCCCAATTCTAACAAAGTGTATAATCTTCAAGTTTAATTTTTATAAATCAATGTTCAATTAAATATGATTTCAAATTTATTTAGAACAATTATAAAATTTTATAAAAGGAAATGCTTGTTACCTCTGTAATTAACCACTGCCTTTGCCTGGTCCCAACATGCAACTGATTTGTTTCATCTAGAATTTCTTCTAGACTTAAGGGATAGGTATCACCATCTAGATGTCTTTGCTATTAAAAAAAAAAAAAAAAATTAACAGTTCCTAAAAAGAATATGAAAATATAAGTTACAAGATTTCCATTTATTTATGATCATCTTTTTCATTTCAAGAAGGACAGGTTATACTTCCAGGCAGAAAGATGACAGATTCAGGCTATTAGAATAATTTTAAATCTAATGCTAAATTTCTAAATTTTCTAAATTTAGAATAATTTTAAATCTAATGCTAAATTTCTAAATTTTCTAAATTTAGAAATTTAGCATTAGATTCAAAATTATTCTAACTAAAATTATTAGAACTAAATTTCTAAATTTTCTAAATTTAGAAATTTAGTTCTAAAGTTTGAATAATTTTGATCCTGCACAAAATTAAAACAGGTGTCGAAATTTCAATGAATAGACGTTTGAAAATCTGTGATGCTGACAAAAAAAATCACAGAGGAAATCGGTACTATTAAAGGATTATTATCAAACAGCATTAGCATTACGAGAGGCATATGATGCAAGAAATCAAGCTTATATAGCATCAGACAAAAAAAAAACTCTTCCTGTTTCACCCATCCATTCACCCCAAAAGTTTGTCTAGTTCAGTCTTGAATTTATTTAAGCTGTCGTCTTCCACGATAACAACTTCCAGCAATCAACAACCCGCTGGCTAAATTCCTGCACATCTACTCTACAACTGTCTTTCCTCAATTTGAATTTATGCTTCCTCAGGTGCAGAATCTGAGCAAGAGGAAGAATCCCATCAGCACTGAGCTTGCTCAAATCATTCAAGGCCTTATACATGTCAATCAGATCACCTGGCAAGTGCCTAGTCTCCAGAGGATGCAATTTGCAGAATTTAAGCCTATCTTGGTAACAGCAACTATCTGTTCCACTCACTAATCTCGTTACCCTTTTTCGCACTCGTTCTAGTAGCGCAAGATCTTTTCTAAAATGAGACCTCCAGACTTGTATGCAGTACGCAAGGTGTAGCCTGACCACTGATACAGGGTGTTCCACGTAAAAGAGCCACTTTCAACCATATACGACGTTAGTTGTTATGTTGTTGTTATTTGGCTTTTAGCAGCATTAGCAACTAAGGCCATATTACTCCGGGGATATGCGGTGGTCATTCCTGACCTTTCCGCATCCTCCGTATTTGGTGGTCACGGGCTCGAACCCCGATCTAATCAAGAAGCGTGTGCTATGCACTCCTGCCCACCTCGCTATGGAGGCGTCAATACGACGTTGGAAAACAAAAGTACTTTGGGCATTTCAGACAACAATGTTGGATAAAGAAGTTTAATTGTTTTTTAATCCTCAGAACTCAGCCATTCCACTTTTTTTGAATTTATATTTGCATTCTTCATTACATTTTAATTCAATGCGTTCTTGAATTTCTTCACTAGCAGACCCAAAATCACATCAAAGGCTTCACTTCAAAAGAAAATAAATCTGAAAATCTATAAAATCAGAAAAATACCTTTTAAAAAACACAAATGATCTGAATAATTCTTAAGATCTTTCTCAGTGAGCGATTCATTGATTTCAGCAAACTCTTGGATATCATGATATTGTTTTCTCACTAAATTGTTTTAAAATATTTCCAGTTTTTCAGTGAAGGCTTTTAATACGCGTTTGAAGTCTATCGCCGTAATTAATTTCCTTTGACGCTGAAGTGATCATTAAGTTTTGAAATTTTCGAAAAATCCAAGCCATATGGTATAGGCTGTTTTTGTGTTTTCTGATTGCCTTTGCTAAATCTGTCTCTCTTCCTTTGCTTTTAGTTTTTTAGATAATTAGTTTTTAGAAAAAAACACTAATTATCGTAACTAATATCCTTCAGAAAGCCATCTGACTTCTGTATGTAACAGAAGCCTCACATTCTTCCTTATCAACACAATTTTCTGAAAAGGCGATTTTTATGGTTTTAATCACTGTACTGAGAGATTGATAAAGAACTGGGCTAATATTTTTTGCAACACCAAATGATGTCGGTGCAAAACGCAGTGTATTGCAAGAACTTCGGGACATACTTCCTTTAGGTGGGCTATAAAACCTTTGTCTTCCAACCATGCTGGTAGCACCATCAATGGAACAGAATACCAAAATTTCGAATGGTACTTGTTTTTCATCAATGTTTTTACATCAGCAAAAAATGATGCTCCAATACAGGCAGTTTCCATAGATTTTACAAACAACATCTCTTCTTGCAATTTACAATCATCATTGAAATAACAAACCCATGCCATTAGAAGGGCCTTGCTGTCGGTAAGACAATAAGGCCCTTCTAATGGCATCTTCTTATTGTCAGATTGTGGATTCATCAATCTGAATAGAAACTTTTCTCTCTTGTTTTTAGTTTGTCAATTAACTGCTCTCAAATTTTAATTGACATCTCATTGAATCGTTTAATCGCAATGCTTTTAAAATAATGGAAAGATTCCAAAGGATGACTGTTGAAATTACAGTTCTAATGCAGGTTTTGCAATGATTTCTGCAATTTTATAAGAAGCAATCATCCCATTATCATTTGTTTGTGTGTTCTTCTTAGATAAGGAAGTAACAGTGTTACGTCGCTCAAAACACAACGTAACAGTGTTATGTTATGGTGAGAAAAGCATTATGAATATTTATTCCAGTTTAATTTATCTTCTACTAGAGCAAATTTAATGAAATTTTGCACGGAGCTCCATCTTATTCTGCAATTCTGCCCAGACACGACAGGAGGGAGTATATGATGAGAGCCTTGTCGATCAATTCGGCCCTGGAAAAATTGTGCAAGGCATAAAAGGGGTAGAATTTTTTTCAGCCTGGACTGTACTTGTTAACAGGAGAGATTGCTTCTACAGGGATGGGATACACTTAAATAGAAAGAGTGCAAGAATATTTGCTGATGCTATCGAGGCAGTGTTAGGTGGGTCGGAAAACTGCTAGCTTGGGGGGAGACAAAGACCAATAGATTGACAGTAGCCACTGGCAGAGGTGAAAGAGATTCTTGCACTGCTTCTATTAGAATGAGCAGAAGCCTGAAAAACAAGATGCTTGATATTTCAGAGACTGCTGGGAGCCATTGCGGTACAAGTAAACACATGGGTTGTGTTAGGGTAGCTAAGAATAAAAACAGGTGCAGGTATACTTGCGTGTACACCAATGCTAGGAGTTTAGTAAATAAATTTGATGAATTTGAGGTATTGCTCAAAACATCAAAGGCAGATATTGTTGGGATATCAGAGACTTGGTGTCACACAGATATAAGGAATGCAGAACTGGAATTTGGGGAGTACAACGTCTACAGAAAGGATAGACAGGATAGGAAGGGGGGAGGGGTTATGCTATTAGTTAAGAAACACATAAAAACCAAGGAAGTGAAGCCAGTCGACATCGCTGGACAGTGCAGTGTTGAGTCAGTTTGGTGTGACATAAGCATTGGGAGATCAAAATTGAGAGTATGAGTGTGCTATAGGCCTAATGACTCTGATGAGTATAATAAGAAACTGTACAGGGAAATAGAGTGGGCCAGTAAATCAGAGAGTCTTATAATGGGAGATTTTAATTCCCAAGATATTGACTGGAATTTGGGGGCTGGTCACGCACACACTAGCAAGGCTTTTGTGGATTTATTGGATGATTGTTTTCTACATCAGCATGTTCGGGAGGCAAATAGAGGGAGTAATACTCTTGATTTGATTATCAGCAGTGATTCTTCATGCATTAAGAATCTGCAGATAAATGAACCACTAGGTGGCAGTGATCACAGTGTGCTGAAGTGGGATTTACTCAAAGAGGTAACTACCATTAGGGGTAAAGGGAAGGGTTATTGATTCCGTAAAGGCGACTACGATGGACTGAGACAGTATTTAAATTCTATACAGTGGGACCAACTGATGATGTTACCAACAGCTGTTGTTGTTGTTGTTTGGTTTTTAAGAGCATTAGCAACTAAGGCCATATTGCTCCGGTGCGGTGGTCATTCCCTGACCTTCCCGCGTGCTCCGTATTTGGTGGTGACGGGCTCGAACCGCGGTCCAATCAAGAAGCGTGTGCTACACACTGCTGCTCCTTCCCACCTGGCTACGGAGGCGCCTTACCAACAGCAAATTCAAAATGGGAAGCATTCAAAAAACTTATCTTGGAAGCTACTAGGCTTTACATACCAACTAAGAAATATTGTTCAAGGTTTAGGCCAATATGGATGTCAGATGAACTAATGAGGCATATGGCAGAGAAGAAAAATGCATGGGATACTTACAAATTAACACATGACACAGAAGCCTATGATAGATACAAGTTGATATGCAACCAAGTTACAAAGGAAGTTAGGCAGGCGAAGGCAGATTACGAGAAATCCTTGGCAAGGGATGCAAAGAAAAACAGCAAAGAGTTCTTTACTTATGTAAATTCTAGAAGGAAGGGGATGAATCAGATTGGTCCACTTGATATTGATGGGTCAACTGTTGATGATCCTGCTCAGGTAGCTAACAAACTAAATGAATATTTTGCATCGACATTCACACATGAGGAGTTATTCAGCGAGGGGAATGCCAGAGGTGTATTCAACTCTAGCAGTAAGCTACAGAATCTTGAAATAACTGGGAGTAAAGTGGAGGAGAAATTGTTGAAGATAAACACAAGAAAGGCACCCGGAGTGATGGGATCTATCCAGTTATATTAAAGGAGGCAGCAAAGGAAGTAAGCAAACCCTTAGCCATAATTATGAGAGCTTCCTTGGACTCAGGGGAGGTACCCATAGACTGGAAATGTGCAAATGTGACCCCAATTCACAAAGGAGGATCAAAGGCTGACACAAGTAATTATAGACCTGTGAGCTTAACTTCTGTTCCAGGAAAATTAATGGAGGCACTGGTTAAAGAAGCACTGCAGGATCATTTAGACAAGACTTCAGTAATAGCTCGGACACAGCATGGTTTTGTTAAGGGGAAGTCTTGCCTGACCAATTTGATTGGATACTATGATGCAGTCACAAAAGAACTGGATGCAGGGAATAGCTTTGATATTATATACTTGGATCTTAGAAAGGCTTTTGATACTGTTGCACATGGAAGACTGCTGCACAAATTGGAGCAGTGTGACATTGGAGGCAAATTGCTGCTATGGATAAAGGGGTGGTTGAGGGGGAGAAGACAGAGAGTGGTAATCAATGGACACTGCTCATCATGGACTAATGTTATTAGTGGAGTCCCTCAGGGCTCAGTGTTGGGTCCATTATTGTTTTCTGTATTTATAAATGATATTGATGATGGTATATCAAGCTTAATGTCCAAGTTTGCAGACGATACAAAGGTTGGCAGGATTCTCAAGGACACTACTGACACTATGCTGCAACAGGATCTGGAAAGGTTGAGCAGATGGGCTGAGAGGTGGCAAATGAAGTTTAACATTGACAAATGTAAAGTACTACACATGGGAAACAGCAACCCCAGAGCAACGTATCAACTCTGTGGTACTACACTGACAATGGTAGAGAATGAAAGGGACTTGGGGGTGGTTGTGCAGGCAGATATGAAGTACTATGAGCAGTGCAGATGGGCTGCAAGAGTAGCTCATGGAGTATTGTCAATGATACACAGGAATTTTTCCAGCAGGGACAAGAAGGTGATTATTCCCTTGTATAAGGCAATGGTCAGGCCACACCTAGAGTACTGTATACAGGTCTGGAGGCTTCATTTGAAGAAGGATGTAGAGCTGCTGGAACGAGTACAGAGAAGGGCAACAAGATTAGTGAATGGAACAAAGGGGTGCTCTTACGAAGAGAGGCTTAAGTTTTGCAAATTACAGTGTCTGGAGACTAGGCACCAGCGAGGTGATCTGATAGAGGTGTATAAAGCCTTGAATGGTTTGAGCATGCTCAATGCCGATGGGATTCTTCCTCTAGCTCATTGTTGTTGTTGTTGTTTTGGTTTTTAGGAGCATTAGCAACTAAGGCCATATTGCTCCGGAATATGCGGTGGTCATTCCTTGACCTTTCTGCATCCTCCATATTTGGTGGTGACGGGCTCGAACCCCGGTCTAATCAAGAAGCGTTTGGTACGCACTGCTGCTCCTTCCCACCTGGCTACGGAGACGCCCCTCTAGCTCAGAATAACCACCTGAGAGGGCATAAATTCAAATTGAGGAAAGACAGATGTAGGATAGACGTGAGAAAATTTGCCTTTGGCCAGCGGGTGGTTGGTTGGTGGAACAGACTTCCATCCCTTATCATGGAGGTTGATAGCCTAAATAAGTTTAAGGCTCAGCTGGACAGGTATTTTGAACGAACAGAGGGGTGAAGTGGAAGTGGTTTTTTTTTTTTTTTTGGCTGATGCTGCATAAGCTTGCTTTCTTGCATCAAATGCCTCTACTAATGCTAATGCTAATGCTTAGTTCTACACTAGAGGAGAAAATTTCAAACTTCCAAAAACTGCAGTTTTTCCAGAAAAATATGAACATGTGGTCAAGGAAATTTTCTCACTTAATAAACAGGATAATGTGGATGTATAGCATATCGTTGGAAAGATAAGGAATTAAGAAACAAAAATATTAAGGTTTTAAGATACAAAAAAATTTAATTCGAAAACACATCAAAACTTAATTCGAAAACACATCTGGTTTCAAGTCAAATGGTGTTTTCAGATTGAATGTAATTTTTTTCTTTACAAATTCATAGGCTGTAAAAGACTTCTGCACTTTTATGAAAACATTCTTTAACTTGGACATATCACATGTTTTGATAAATACTACATGTTAACAGGAAAGACTGTTTCTACACAGATGGGATATACTTAAATAGAAAGTGTACAAGAATATTTGCTGATGCTATCGAGGCAGTATTAGGTGGCTCGGAAAACTGTTAGCTTGGGGGGATACAAGTACTAATAGATTAAAGTAGCCATGGCAGAGTTGAAAGTTATTCTTGCATTGCTTCTACTGGAATGAGCAGCAGACTGGAAAACAAGATGCAGGATATTTCAGAGACTGCTGGGAGTCATTGCTGTACAAGTAAACACATGGGTTGTGTTAGGATAGCCAAGAATAGAAACAGGTGCATGTATACTTGCATTTACTTTAAAAAAAAGTTGTTTTTTTTTTTTTTTTTTAGGAGCATTAGCAACTAAAGCCATATTGCTCCGAGATGTGCGGTGGTCATTCCCTGACCTTTCCGCATCCTCCGTATTTGGTGGTGACGGGCTCGAACCCCGGTCTAATACTTGCATTTACACCAATGCTAGGAGTTTAGTAAATAAATTTGATGAATTTGAGGTATTTTTCAAAAAATAAAAGGCAGATATGGTTGGGATATCAGACGTGGTGTCACACAGATATAAGGAATGCAGAACTGAAATTTGGGAAGTACAATGTGTGCAGAAAGGATAGACAGGATAGGAAGGGAGGAGGTGTTATGCTATTAGTTAAAAAACACAAAATCCAAAGAAGTGCAGCCAGTCAACAGCGCTAGACAGTGCAGTGTCGAATCAGTTTGGTGTGACATAAGCACTGGGAGATCAAAATTGAGGGTAGGAGGGTGCTATAGGCCTAATGACTCTGATTAGTATAAAAAGAAACTGTACAGGGAAATAGAGTGGGCCAGTAAATCATAGTCTTATAACGGGAGATTTTAATTTTCCAGATATTGACTGGAATTTGAGTGTTGGTGACTCACACACTAAAGGCTTTTGGGGATTAATTGTATGATTGTTTTCTACATCAGCATGTTTGGGAGACAGCTAGAGGGAATAATACTCTTGATCTGATTACAAGTAGTGATTCTTCATGCATTAAGAATCTGCAGATAGAGGAACCACTAGGTGGCACTGATCATAGTGGGATTTACTCAAAGAGGTAACTACCATCAGGGGTAAAAGGTGCTTTTGAAAAGGCGATTACGATGGTCTGAGACAGTATTTAAATTCTATACAGTGGGACAAACTGATGATGTTACAAACAGCAATTTCAAAATGGGAAGCATTCAAAGAATTTATCTTGGAAGCTACTAGGCTTTACATACCAACTAAGAAATATTGTTTAAGGTTTAGGTCTAAAGATGTCAGATGAACTAATGTGACATATGGCAGAGATGAAAAATGCATGGGATACATATGAATTAATGGGTGACATGGAAGCCTATGATAGATATAAGCTGGTCTGTAACCAAGTCACAAAGGAGATTAGGCAGGCAAAGGCAGATTATGAGAATTACTTGGCAAAGGATGCAAAGAAAAACAGAAAAGAGTTCTTTACCTATGTAAACTCTAGAAGGAAAGGGATGAATCAGATTGATCCACTGGATATTGATGGTTCAACTTGATGATCCTGCTCACGTGGCTAACAAACTAAACGAGTATTTTGCATCTACATTTACACATGAGGAGTTATTCAGGAAGGGAAATGCCAGAGGTGAAGTAAACTCTGGCAGTGAGCTAGATTTTGTAATAACTGAATTTTGTTTCTTTGTATTTTGTAATAACTGAAAGGAAACTGGAGGAGAAATTGTTAAGGATAAACATAAAAAAGGAACCCCGGGATGGATGGGATCTATCCGGTTATATTAAAGGAGGCAGCAAAGGAAGTACGCAAACCCTTAGTCATAATTATGAGAGTTTCTTTGGACTCAGGTGAGGTACCCATAGACTGGAGATGTGCAAATGTGACCCTAATTCACAAAGGAGGATCAAAGGTTGACACAAGTAATTATAGACCTGTGAGTTCAACTTCTATTCCAGGAAAATTAATGGAGGCACTGGTTAAAGAAGCATCAGCATTTGATGCAAGAAAGCAAGCTTATGCAGCATCAGCCAAAAATAAATAAATAAATAAATAAAAAATAAAATAAAATAAAATAAAATAAATAAAATATAATAATAAATAAATAAATTAAAAATAATAATAATAAATAAATAAAAAAATAATCACTTCCACTTCACCCCTCTGTTCGTTCAAAATACCTGTCCAGCTGAGCCTTAAACTTATTTAGGCTATCAACTTCCGCGACAAGGGATGGAAGTCTGTTCCACCAACCAACCCCCCACTGCCTAAAGGCAAATTTCCGCACGTCTATCCTACATCTGTCTTTCCTCAATTTGAATTTATGCCCTCTCAGGTGATTATTCTGAGAGAGAGGAAGAATCCCATCAGCATTGAGCATGCTCAAACCATTCAAGGCTTTATACACCTCTATCAGATCACCTCGCTGATGCCTAGTCTCCAGACACTGTAATTTGCAAAACTTAAGCCTTTCTTCGTAAGAGCACCCCTTTGTTCCATTCACTAATCTTGTTGTCCTTCTCTGTACTCGTTCCACAAGCTCTACATCCTTCTTGAAATGAGGCCTCCAGACCTGTATACAGTACTCTAGGTGTGGCCTGAACATTGCCTTATACAAGGGAATAATCACCTCCTTATCCCTGCTAGAAAAATTCCTATACAGGGTGTTGCAGTTAAACGTTTCAGAACTTCTAAGGGGGGTAGCGTACATCCTGACAACTCGAAATCATATAGCAATGTGGGGTCGGAAATGCTTTCCTGAAGCGGTGTTGTACACAGAAGCACCATAAAGAAAAGAGACCGTAAGTGAGAAATCGTTTTAATAATACATGAAAAGAAGCAAAAGGTACATGGATTAAATTAAGTGTTCGAAGTTTCTTCCATGGGCTACAATGCACGCCTCACATCTCCGACGCATGGACATCCGAACATTCTGGAATACTCCAGGCGAATTTCGAATTTCTTCGGCAGCTACTGCGATTCTTGCAACCAGCTCCTCAGCATTGTCAACAGGGGTGTCATAAACTAGCGATTTCATATGACCCCAGAAATAAAAATCAAGACATGATAGGTCGGGTGACCGAGCAGGCCAACGCACGGGACCACCACGTCCGATCCACTGTTGACCAAATGTGACATCCAGGTAGTTACGAACATCTCCGCTATAATGGGCAGGGGCTCCATCGTGTTGGAACCACATTGTCTGTTGCGTCGATGCAGAAATCTGTTCATCTCTCAAAAGTTGTGGCAATACTTGCTGCAGAAAGATCAAGTAGATAGGTCCGGTTAGACGACACGGTAACAGGTAAGGTCCGATGAGGTGATCTCCCATAATACCGGCCCATACATTGACCGAAAATCGAATCTGTGCTGCACGACGTCATATTGCATGCGGGTTCTCGACCGCCCAGATATGGTCGTTATGCGTGTTGAAAATTCCTTCCCTTGTGAAGGATGCCTCATCGGAAAACAACACTTCAGCAGGAAAAAGGGGATTTGTAGCACATTTTCCAAGGTACCACTGTGCGAAAGCAAAACGAGGTGCATAATCCTCCGGTTGCTGTGTCTGGACATGCTGCCTGGAGTATTCCAGAATGTTCGATGTCCATGCGTCGGAGATGTGAGGCGTGCATTGTAGCCCGTGGAAGAAACTTCGAACACTTACTTTAATCCATGTACCTTTTGCTTCTTTTCATGTATTATTAAATCGATTTCTCACTTACGGTCTCTTTTCTTTATGGTGCTTCTGTGTACAACACCGCTTCAGGAAAGCATTTCCGACCCCACATTGCTATATGATTTCGAGTTGTCAGGATGTACCCTACCCCTCTTAGAAGTTCTAAAACGTTTAACTGAAACACCCTGTATATCATTGACAATATGAGCTACTCTTGCAGCCCGTCTGCATTGCTCAAAGAACTTCATATCTGCCTGCACAACCACCTCCAGGTCCCTTTCATTCTCTACCACTGTCAGTGTAGTACCACAGAGTTGATATGTTGCTCTGGGGTTGCTGTTTCCCATGCGTAGTATTTACATTTGTCAATGTTAAACTTCATTTGCCACCTCTCAGCCCATCTGCTCAACCTTTCCAGATCCTGTTGCTGCAGCATAGTGTCAGTAGTGTCCTTGACAAACCTGCCTAACTTTGCATCGTCTGCAAACTTCGACATTAAGATTGATGTCGATACCATCATCAATATCATTTATGAATACAGAAAACAATAATGGACCCAACACTGAGCCCTGAGGGACTCCACTAATAACATTAGTCCAAGACGAGCAGTATCCATTGATTACCACTCTCTGTCTTCTCCTCAGCCACCCCTTTATCCACAGCAGCAATTTGCCTCCAATGTCACACTGCTCCAATTTGTGTAGCAGTCTTCCATGTGCAACAGTATCAAAAGCCTTTCTAAGATCCAAGTATATAATATCAGTTATTCCCTGCATCCAGTTCCTTTGTGACTGCATCATAGTATCCAATCAAATTGGTTAGGCAAGACTTCCCCTTAACAAAACCATGCTGTGTCCGAGCTATAACTGAAGTCTTGTCTAAATGATCCTGCAGTGCTTCTTTAACTAGTGCCTCCATTAATTTTCCTGGAACAGAAGTTAAACTCACCGATCTATAATTACTTGTGACAGCCTTTGATCCTCCTTTGTGAATTGGGGTCACACTTGCACATCTCCAGTTTGTGGGTACCTCCCCTGAGTCCAAGGAAGCTCTCATAATTATGGCTAAGGGTTTGCTTACTTCCTCTGCTGCCTCCTTTAATATAACTGGATAAATCCCATCCAGTGTGTTTATCTTCAACAATTTCTCCTCCACTTTACTCTCTGTTATTACAAGATTCTGTAGCTTACTGCTAGAGTTGAATACACCTCTGGCTTTCCCCTTGCTAAATAACTCCTCATGTGTGAATGTCGATGCAAAATATTCATTTAGTTTGTTAGCTACCTGAGCAGGTTCATCAACAGTTGACCCATCGAATCAAGTGGACCATTCTGATTCATCCCCTTCCTTCAAGAGTTTACATGAGTAAAGAACTCTTTCCTGTTTTTCTTTGCATCCCTTGCCAAAGATTTGTCGTAATCTGCCTTCGCCTGCCTAACCTCCTTTGTAACTTGGTTACAGATCAACTTGCATCTATCATAAGCTTCTGTGTCATGTGTTAATTTGTATGAATCCCATGCATGTTTCTTCTCTGCCATATGCCTCATCAGTTCATCTGACATCCATTTAGGCCTAAACCTTGAACAATATTTCTTAGTTGGTATATAAAGCCTAGTAGCTTCCAAGATAAGTTCTTCGAATGCTTCCCATTTTGAGTTTGCTGTTGGTAACATCATCAGTTGGTCCCACTGTATAGAATTTAAATACTGTCTCAGTCCATCGTAGTCGCCTTTACGAAAGCAATAACCCTTCCCTTTACCTCTAATGGTAGTTAAGCTCTTTGAGTAAATCCCACTTCAGCACACTGTGATCACTGCCACCTAGTGATTCATTTATCTGCAGATTCTTAATGCATGAAGAATCACTGCTGATAATCAAATCAAGAGTATTCCTCCCTCTAGTTGTCTCCCGAACATGCTGATGTAGAAAACAATCATCCAATAAATCCACAAAAGCCTTGCTAGTGTGTGAGTGACCAGCCCCCAAATTCCAGTCAATATCTGGGAAATTAAAATCCTCCATTATAAGACTCTCTGATTTACTAGCCCACTATTTCTCTGTACAGTTTCTTATTATACTCATCAGAGTCATTAGGCCTATAGCACACTCCTACTCTCAATTTTGATCTCCCAATGTCACACCAAACTGACTCGACACTGCACTGTCCAGCAATATCGACTGGCTTCACTTCCGTGGATTTTATGTATTTCTTAACTAATAGCATAACCCCTCCTCCCTTCCTACCCTGTCTATCCTTTCTGTAGACATTGTACTCCCCAAATTCCAGTTCTGCATTCCTTATACTGTGTGACACCACGTCTCTGAAATCCCCACAATATCTGCCTTTGATGTTTTGAGTAATACCTCAACTTCATCAAATTTTTTACTAAACTCCTAGCATTGGTGTACACGCAAGTATACATGCACCTATTCTTTTTCTTAGCTACCCTAACACAACCTATGTGTTTATTTGTACCCCAATGATTCCCAGCAGTCTCTGAACTATCTTGCATCTTATTTTCCAGGCTGCGGCTCATTCCAATAGAAGCAGTGCAAGAATCACTTTCACCTCTGCCAGTGGCTACTGTTAATCTATTAGTCCTTGTATCCCCCCAATCTAGCAGTTTTCCGACACACCTAACACTGCCTCGATAGCATCACCAAACATTCTTGCACCCTTTCTATTTAAGTGTATCCCATCCCTGTAGAAGCAGTCTCTCCTGTTAACAAGTACAGACCAGGCTGAAAAAAATTCTACCCCTTGAGCCTTGCACAATCCTTCCAGGGCCGAATTGATCGACAGGGCTCTCATCATATACTCCCTCCTGTAATGCAGGATCATCTAGACAAGACTTCAGTTATAGCTCAAACACAGCATGGTTTTGTTAAGGGAAAGTCTTTCCTGACCAATTTGATTGGATACTATGATGCAGTCATAAAAGAACTGGATGCAGGGAATAACTTTGATATTATATATTTGGATCTTAGTAAGACTTTTGCTACTCTTGCCCATGGAAGACTGCTGCACAAACTGGAGCAGTGTGGCATCAGTGCTATGGATAAAGGGATTGTTGAGGGGGAGATGACAAAGAGGGATAATCAATGGACACTGCTCATCGTGGACTAACCTTATTAGTGGAGTCCCCCGGGGTTCAGTGTTGGGTCCATTGTTGTTTTCTGTATTTATAAATGATATTGATGATGGTATATCAAGCTTAATGGTATATCCAAGTTTGCAGACAACACAAAGGTTGGCAGGATTGTTATGGACACTACTGACAGTATGCTGCTGCAATAGGATCTGGAAAGATTGAGCAGATGGGCTGAGAGGTGGCAAATTAAGTTTAACACTGACAAATGTAAAGCATTACATATGGGAATCAGTAACCCCAGAGTAACGAATCAACTCTGTGGTACTACACTGACAGTGGTAGAGAATGAAAAGGACCGGGGTGTAATTGTGCAGGCAGATATGAAGATTTCTGACAGTGCAGGCGGGCTGCAAGAGTAGCTCATTGTGTCTTCTCAATGATATACAGGAATTTTTCTAGCAGGGATAAGGAGGTGATTATTCCCTTAAATAAGGCAATGTCAGGCCACACCTTGAGTACTGTATACAGTTCTGGAGGCCTCATTTCAAGAAGGATGTAGAGCTGCTGGAATGAGTGCAGAGAAGGGCAACGAGATTAGTGAATGGAACAAAGGGTTGCTGTTATGAAGAAAGGCTTAAGTTTTGCAAATTACAGTGTCTGGAGAATAGACACCGGCGATGTGATCTGATCTGATAGAGGTGTATAAAGCCTTGAATGGTTTTTGCATGATCACTGCTGATAGGATTCTTCGTCTTGCTCAGAATAATCACCTGAAAGGGCATAAATTCAAATTGAGGAAAGACAGATGTAGGATAGATGTACAGAAATTTGCCTTTAGCCAGTGTTAGTTGGTTGGTGGAAGAGACTTCCATTCCTTGTTGTGGAATTTAATAGTCTAAATAAATTTGTCTCAGCTGGACAGGTATTTCGAACGAACGGAGGGGTGAAATGGGAGTGGTTTTTTTTGGTTTTTTTTTCGGCTGATGCTGCATAAGCTTGATTTCTTGCATCATATGCCTCTTCTAATGCTAATGCTAATGGAGGATTTTAACTTTCAGATATTGACTGGAACTTGTGGGTTGGTCACTCGCACACCAGCAAGACTTTTGTGGATTTATTGCGTGACTGTTTTCTACAGCAACATGTTCGAGAGGCAACCTGAGGGGGTAATACTCTGGATCTGATTATCAGCAGCAATTATTCATGCATTAAAAATTTGCAGATACAGGAACCACTGGGTGACAGTGATCACAATGTACTGATGTGGGAATTTTTAAAAAGGATATTTTTACAGAAGGATATTTAATAGTAAGAAAATGTTGTTAGGGGATATGGCATACAATATTAAGAATATGCCCAGATTCCCCTGACATAACCTGGCCTCGAAAATGGCCCCTCCACCCTGCATTCACACTACTCGGACTCCATCAAGTCATTATCTGGCAGAGTAGAGGTAGCAAGATTATACACTAGCTAATTTGGAAGCCTTCTAAACAGTTACCAATAGGTTCGGTCCGGTGTGCTAACTAGCAGCTGGCTTGCAAACACCGTTTTTGAACTGTATCCTCAAAATGTAAGGAAAATTGGATCTTGCCATGATATCCATCATAACCTCAAAAGTCATCAGTCATACTGCATGATGGAAGAGATGGGCAAGGATTGACCGGAACTTAGCTCTGGAGACTAAACATGGGTTCCACCACTTCAAGCCTCCAATAAGCAAAGTGGTGGTATTGCACTGGTTGATGAGTGTTCTAGCACCCAGTATTGCCTAGTAACACAGAGGGGCGGCATTCCTCCATGTGGTGTTGGCACCACACATTGACCACTGCTTATGTTGTTTCGCACCTGGGTGGTCACCTAAAGTGTGCTTGTGCATGGGGGTTATACCCAGGATTACTAACAGTCTCACCATCGTGAACGTGCAAACAGAGGATTTGGCTGTCACAGACAGTCCGGACTTCGCCAAAACTGGGTTCGAGTTTTGGCGAAGTCCGGCATTAGCATAGGCAAATGATGAAAGAAAGCAAGCTTATGCAGCATCAGCCAAAACAAAAACCCTCCCATTTCACCCCTCCATTCGTACCAAATGTCTGTACAGCTCAGCCTTAAATTTATTTAGGCTCTCAACTTCCACAACAAAAGATGGAAGTCTGTTCCACCAATCAACTAACCGCTGGTTAAAGGGAAATTTTTGTACATCTATTCTACAACTGTCTTTCCTCAATTTGAAACTGTGTCCCCTCAGGTTCTTAATCTGAGCAAGACAAAGAATCCCATCAGCTTTCATCTTGCTCAACCCATTGAAAGCCTTATACACCTCAATCAGATCACCTCACAGGTGCATACTCTTCAGGCGCTGCAATTTGCAGAACTTAAGCCTTCCTTGGTAAAAGCACCCCTTTGTTTCCCTTACCAATCTGGTTGCCCTATGTACTCATACTAGCAACTTTACATTCTTCCTAAAATGAGACCTCCAGACCTGTACACAGTACTCTAGGTGTGGCCTGACCATTGCCTTCTATAACTGGGTAATCACCTCCCTGTCCTAGCTAGCAAAATTCCTTTGTATATCATTGACAAGACTCCATGTCCTGCCCTGGCAGCCCATCTGCATCACTCAGCAAACTTCATATTTGACTGAACAATTACCCCCAGGTCTATTTCACTTTCCATTTCTATGAGTGTAGTACCACACAGTTGGTACATTTCTCTTCGGTTATTGCTACCCATATGCAGTACTTTGCATTTGTCAATGTTAAACTTCAGTTGCCACTTCTCAGCCCATTTACCCAACTATATCCAGTTAGAATAGCACACTGTCTTTACCGTCAATAACAACCCTGCCAACCTCTGTATCATCTGCAAACTTAGACATTAAACCAGATATACCTTCACCAATATCATTGATAAATATACAAAACAACAATGGGTCCAACACCGAACTCTGGGAAACTCCACTAATTACATTTGTCCACGATGAACAGTGTCTACTGATTACCACTCTCTGTTGTCTCCCA
This sequence comes from Mastigoproctus giganteus, assembly GCF_048544385.1. Taxonomy (NCBI): domain Eukaryota; kingdom Metazoa; phylum Arthropoda; class Arachnida; order Uropygi; family Thelyphonidae; genus Mastigoproctus; species Mastigoproctus giganteus. Next base: position 5,571,897 of record NC_143583.1, read on the forward strand.
CTCAACCATCCCTTTATCCATTGTTGCAACTTACCCTTAATGCCATACCTCTCCAATTTGTACAGCAGTCTTCCATATGCAACAGTGTTAAAAGCTTTCCTGAAATCAAAGTATATGATATCAAAATTATTTTTGGCATTCAGCTCCTGTGTGACCACATCATAGTATCCAATCAACCTGGTCAGACAAGACCTCCCTTTAACAAACATGCTGTGTCCAAGCTAATTCAAGTCTTGTCTAGATGATCCTGCAGTACTTCTTTAACCAGTGCTTTAACTAATTTCCCTGGACCAGAAGTGAAACTAACATATCTGTATTTACTCGTGTCGCCCTTTGATCCTCCTTTGTGAATTGTGGTCACAATTGCTCATTTCCAGTCCATGGGTACCACCCTCGAGTCCATGGAAGCTCTTATAATTATGGTTAAGGGTTTGCCTCCTTTAATATAACTGGATAGATCCCATCCACCTCTTGTGCCTTTTTTATGTTTAACTTCAACAATTTCTCCTCCACTTTGCCGAGTTATTTCAAAATCACTTAGCTCCCTGTCAGAGTTTGATAAACTTTTGGCACTCCCCTCATTGAATAACTCCTTATGTGTGAATGTAGATGTAAAATACTCATTCAGTTTATCAGCTCCCCTAGCATGATCATCATTAGTCAACCAATCCATGTTAACCAATCCAATGTGAATCATTTCTTTCCTTCTAGAGTTTACATAAGTAAAGGATTCTTTCCTGTTTTTCTCTGCAACTTTGCCAAGTATTTCTCATAATCTGCCTTCACCTGCCTGACCTCCTTTGTGACTTGATTACAGACTAGTTTATATCTGCCATAGGCTACTGTGTCATCTGATACTTTATATGCATCCCATACATTTTGTTCTCTGCACGAGCCTAATCAGTTCATCTGATATCCATTTAGGCCTAAACTGTGAACAGTATTTCTTAGCTGGAATGAAAAGCCTAGTAGCCTCCAGAATTAAGTCCCTGAAGGCTTCCCCCATTTAGAATTTAACGTTGGTAACATCATCAGTTGACCCCACTGTACAGAATTTAAAAACTGTCTGAGACCCTGTAGCCACCTTTACGAAAGCAAAAGTCCTTCCCTTTAGCCTTGATGGTAGTTACATCTTTAAGTCAATCCTTCCTGTACACATTGTACTCCCCAAATTCCAGTTCTGCATTCCTTATATCTATGTGACACCACATCTCTGATATCACAACAATATCTGCCTTTGATGTTTTGAGCAATACCTCAAATTCATCAAATTTATTTACCAAACTCCTAGCATTGGTGTATACATTTGTTATTTGTTTTTTTTTTTTTTAGGAGCATTAGCAACTAAGGCCATATTGCTCTGAGGATATGAGGTGGTCATTCCCTGACCTTTCCGCATCCTCCATATTTGGTGGTCATGGGCTCGAACCATGGTCTAATCAAGAAACATGGTCTAATCAAGAAATTTGTAGCCCACCTGGCTACAAAGGCACCACAAGCAAGTATACATGCACCTGTTCCTATTGTTAGACATCCTGAAACAACCCATGTGTTTACTTGTACCGCAATGACTTTCAGCAGTCTCTGAAATACCCTGCATCTTGTTTTCCAGGCTGCTGCTCATTCCAATAGAAGCAGTGCAAGAATCATTTTCACCTCTGCCAGTGTTAATCTATTAGTCCTTGTATCCCCCCAAGCTAGCAATTTTCCGTCCCACTTAACACTGCCTCGATAGCATCAGCAAATATTCTTGCACCCTTTCTATTTAAGTGTATCCCATCCCTATAGAAGCAGTCTCTCCTGTTAACAAGTAGAGACCACGCTGAAAAAAATTCTGCCCCTTGAGCCTTGCACAATCTTTCCAGGGCCAAATTAATCGATAAGACTCTCATCATATACTCCCTCCTATCGTGTCTGGGCAGAATTGCAGACACTTTCAAATTCAACTCTAATTCATGGCTTTTTTTCAACAGTGACCTGTACTTGTTAAGTAATTCCTTCGGTCTCCTACTCTTAATATCATTAGTGCCAACATCACCTTTTGTGATATTGTTGGACACTTATTAATGGACACTGTTCTTTATAGACTAATGTTATTAGTGGAGTCCCCCAGGGTTCAGTGTTGGGCCCACTGTTGTTTTCGGTATTTATCAATGATATTGACAAAGTTTTATCGGGGTTAATGTCTAAGTTTGCAGACAACATGAAGGCTGCACAGTTGTTAATGACAGTAATCGTAGTATGCTACTGCAACAGGATCTGGAAAAGTTGAGCTGATGGGCTGAGAGGTGGCAACTGAAGTTTAACATTGACAAATGTAAAGTAATGTAACTACTGCTTATGGGTAGTAGTAACACTAGAGTAATGTATCAATTGGGTGATACTACAATCAGGGCAGTGGAAAATGAAAGAACCTGGGGGTAATTGCGGTAAAAGAAAACTTCGGATATGAAGTTTTCTGAGCAGTGCAGACAGGCTGCAAGAGCAGCTCATGGTATCTTGTCAATGATATACAAGAATTTTGAAGCAGAGATAAGGGGGCAATTGTCCCCTTGTATAAGGCAATGTTCAGGCCACACATTGACTAGTGTATTCAGGTCTGGAGGCCGCATTTTAGGAGAGATTTAGAGCTGCTGTAACTAGTACAGAGAAGGGCAATGAGATTGGTGAGTGGAACAAAGGGTTGGTGTTGCCAAGAAATGCTTAAGTTCTGCAAATTGCAGCTTCTGGAGACTAGGCACCTGAGAAGTGAGTCTACAATGTATATTATTTTTTCCAAGCCTACTTGCTTTTTACAATGTTTTCAAATCTCTACATTTACTTGGATTAGACTAATAAGTTATGTTTCTAGAAATTTCTGTTGCCGATTCCAGGTTTTAATTTCTTGTCTTCGTAATGACTGTAAATTTCACAGCCATTTTCAAAACATCCCAACTGTTAATCCTTGTAAAAAAATTTTCGTTTTGCTCAAAAAAACTTCACTTTCATTTTTATATATGTTTATGCTATTTATCCTTTGGCTTGTGGTTTATATGAGAAATGAAGACACATGTTGCTGTTTTGCTTGCAATCCTGGCCATTGGCACCTGAAAAGAGAGGCTGGTTTTGTAATTTGTTTGGCAATATCCTTACTTGTCAATTTTGTAATTATTTTATAATTTTTGTAATTATCTCTTATTATCCTGTTTTTTGTCACCTTATATCACTCTCTAGCTTCCTCACTTTTTATCCCACTTTATTGTCCATGCTCTGCATAGGTTTAGCATTTGCTGGCTTTAACTGCACTAGACTACTATATCTTTTTTCTGTCTTCTTGTTTCCATTTGTTATTCTATTAAACATATATAAACATATATATATTTGGGCAACACCTTGTATATATGAATTCTTTATAATAAAGAACAGGAAGGTGATCTAGAAACGGTGAGTATGTGAGGCCGACTCTCTTTCTGTTTCTTCAAATGTTTAAAGAATTTCATAAGAAAATAATTAATTTACAAGGGGATAGGTTCACTTCTTAATACAGATTATTGAAATGTTATTTAAAATATAAAAACAATATCAAGATAAAGGAAAATTAGAGAAACAGCTTTTTGTCTTACCTTCATGTGCTTCACGATTTTTGCTAGCACGCAAAAATTAAACTGAGAGCTCCCCGTACTCTTATAATTGTAACGCTCTATTTGGAAAAAAATAAACTTAGTGAAATTTACTTTTAGTAAATATTTTTATTCAAATTTATTTTCAGAACATTTTCTTTTGAAAATTAAAAAGTATGATAAGACAGTTAGAAAACTAAAAACGATGGATAACAGCATAAATTGTAATATTACCAATCACTAAAGTTCTGATCATTACTTTGGTTATTATGAAAAATATTTTTCTGCATACATTCATTAGAAAGAAAATTTAATGAACGCTATAATAAAGATACTTCTATGTTAAGGCACCTCCATAGCCAGGTGTGAAGGAGCAGCAGTGCGTAGCACACGCTTCTTGATTAGACGGGAGTTTGAGCCCGTCACTACCAAATACGGAGGATGCGGAAAGGTCAGGGAATGACCACCGCATATCTCGGAGCAATATGGCCTTAATTGCTAATGCTCCTAAAAACCAAATAACAAACAAACTTCTATGTTAGGAGAAGTTTTAATTTTGAAAGAAATTTTAAAGAGAATTATCAATACTGTATTAATAAAAGACGTCTTATGTTTTGACACATCACTATGCATGCCCACTCCTGAGATGAAATATTGCACAAAAATTTCACACACATATTACAAGCCTGCCACATTCTTGCTAGCTGGTGTCACTAGTTTGGGTTCAATTGCTACGGAGCACTGGCAGAATTTATAATATCCTCTTCACTGAAGTCAGTAGTTATCCATTCTCAGGTAGAGGGAACAGGGTTTCCCCCTTGTGAGTCAAAAAGATGCAGGGTATTTCAGAGACTGCTGGGAGTCATTGCAGTACAAGTAAACACATGGATTGTGTTAGGGTAGCTAAAAATAGGAACAGGTGCATATATACTTGCATGCCTCTGAGCAGTGCAGATGGGCTGCAAGAGTAGCTCACAGAGTATTGTCAATGATATACAGGAATTTTTCCAGCAGGGATAAGGAGGTGATTATTCCCTTGTATAAGGCAATGGTCAGGCCACACCTAGAGTACTGTATACAGGTCTGGAGGCCTCATTTCAAGAAGGATGTAGAGCTGCTGGAACGAGTACAGAGAAGGGCAAACAAGATTAGTGAATGGAACAAAGGGGTGCTCTTACGAAGAAAGGCTTAAGTTTTGCAAATTACAGTGTCTGGAGACTAGGCACCAGCGAGGTGATCTGATAGAGGCGTATAAAGCCTTGATTGGTTTGAGCATGCTCAATGCTGATGAGATTCTTCCTCTAGCTCAGAAAAATCACCTGAGAGGGCATAAATTCAAATTGAGGAAAGACAAATGTAGGATAGACGTGCGGAAATTTGCCTTTAGCCAGCGGGTGGTTGGTTGGTGGAACAGACTTCCATCCCTTGTAGTGGAGGTTGATAGCCTAAATAAGTTTAAGGCTCAGCTGGACAGGTATTTTGAACGAACAGAGGGGTGAAGTGGAAGTGGGTTTTTTTTTTTTTTTTTTTGGCTGATGCTGCATAAGCTTGCTTTCTTGCATCAAATGCCTCTACTAATACTAATGTACACCAATGCTAGGAGTTTGGTAAATAAATTTGATGAATTTGGATGTTGGTCAAAACATCAAAGACAGATATCGTTGGGATATAAGAGACATGGTGTCACACAGATATAAGGAATGCAGAACTGGAATTTGGGGAGTACAATGTGTACAGGAAGGATAGGTAGGATAAGAAGGGAGGAGGGGTTATGCTATTAGTTAAGAAACACAAAAAATCCAACAAATCCAACGAAGTAAAGCCAGTTGACATCGCTGGACAGTGCAGTCTCGAGTCAGTTTGGTGTGACATAAGCATTGAGAGATCAAAATTGAGAGTAAGAGTGTGCTATAGGCCTAATGACCCTGACGAGTATAATAAGAAACTGTACAGGGAAATAGAGTGGGAAAGTAAATCAGTGTCTTATAGTGGGGGATTTTAATTTCCTAGATATTGACCCGGAATTTGTGAGTTGGTCACGCACACACTAGCAAGGCTTTTGTGGATTTATTGGATGATTGTTCCCTACATCATCATGTTTGGGAAGCAACTAGACGGACTAATACTCTTGATCTGATTATCAGTAGTGATTCTTCATGAATTAAGAATCTGTAGATAAAGGAAACATTAGGCGGCAGTGATCACAGTGTGCTGAAGTAGGATTTACTCAAAGAGGTAACTACCATCAGGGGTAAAGGGAAGGGTTTTTGCTTTCATAAAGGCGACTATGGAGGTCTGAGACAGTATTTAAATTCTATACAGTGGGTCCAACTGGTGATGTTACTTACAGAAAATTCAAATGAGAAGCATTCAAAGAATTAATCTTGGAAGCTACTAGGCTTTATATGCCAACTAAGAAATATTGTTCAAGGTTTAGGCCTAAATGTATGTCAGATGAACTAATGAGACATGTGGCAGAGAAGAAAAATGCATGGGATAAATATAAATTAATGGGTAACATGGAAGCTTATGATAGATATAAGCTGGTCTGTAACCAAGTCGCAAAGGAGATTAGGCAGGCAAAGGCAGATTAGCATTAGCATTAGTAGAGGCATTTGATGCAAGAAAGCAAGCTTATGCAGCATCAGCCAAAAAAAAAAAAAAAAAAAAAACCCACTTCCACTTCACCCCACTGTTCGTTCAAAATACCTGTCCAGCTGAGCCTTAAACTTATTTATGCTATCAGCCTCCACGACAAGGGATGAAAGTCTGTTCCACCAACCAACCACCCGCTGGCTAAAGGCAAATTTCCGCACGTCTATCCTACATCTGTCTTTCCTCAATTTGAATTTATGCCCTCTCAGGTGATTATTCTGAGTTAGAGGAAAAATCCCATCAGCATTGAGCATGCTCAAACCATTCAAGGCTTTATATACCTCTATCAGATCACCTCGCTAGTGCCTAGTCTCCAGACACTGTAATTTGCAAAACTTAAGCCTTTTTTCGTAAGAGCACCCCTTTGTTCCATTCACTAATCTTGTTGTCCTTCTCTGTACTCGTTCCAGCAGCTCTACATCCCCCTTGAAATGAGGCCTCCAGACCTGTATACAGTACTCTAGGTGTGGCCTGACCATTGCCTTATACAAGGGAATAATCACCTCCTTATCCCTGCTGGAAAAATTCCTGTACATCATTGACAATACTCCATGAGCTACTCTTGCAGCCCATCTGCACTGCTCGGAGAACTTCATATCTGCCTGCACAACCACCCCCAAGTCCCTTTCATTCTCTACCACTGTCAGTGTAGTACCACAGAGTTGATACGTTGCTCTGGGATTGCTGTTTCCCATGTGTAGTACTTTACATTTGTCAATGTTAAACTTCATTTGCCACCTCTCAGCCCATCTGCTCAACCTTTCCAGAACCTGTTGCAGCAGCATAGTGTCAGTAGTGTCCTTGACAACCCTGCCAACCTTTGTAGCGTCTGCAAACTTGGACATTATGCTTGATATACCATCATCAATATCATTTATAAATACAGAAAACAATAATGGACCCAACACTGAGCCCTGAGGCACTCCAATAATAACATAAGTCCACGATGAGCAGTGTCCATTGATTACCACTCTCTGTCTTCTCCCCCTCAACCACCCCTTTATCCATAGCAGCAATTTGCCTCCAATGTCACACTGCTCCAATTTGTGTAGCATTCTTCCATGTGCAATAGTATCAAAAGCCTTTCTAAGATCCAAGTATATAATATCAAAGCTATTCCCTGCATCCAGTTCTTTTGTGACTGCATCATAGTATCCAATCAAATTGGTCAGGCAAGACTTCCCCTTAACAAAACCATGCTGTGTCCGAGCAATTACTGAAGTCTTGTCTAAATGATCCTGCAGTGCTTCTTTAACCAGTGCCTCCATTAATTTTCCTGGAACAGAAGTTAAGCTCACAGGTCTATAATTACTTGTGTCAGCCTTTGATCCTCCTTTGTGAATTGGGGTCACATTTGCACATTTGCAGTCTATGGGTACCTCCCCTCAGTCCAAGGAAGCTCTCATAATTATAGCTAAGGGTTTGCTTACTTCCTTTGCTGCCGCCTTTAATATAACTGGATAGATCCCATCCACCCCGGGTGCCTTTCTTGTGTTTATCTTCAACAATTTCTCCTCCGCTTTACTCCCAGTTATTTCAAGATTCTGTAGCTTACTGCTAGATTTGAATACAACTCTGGCATTCCCCTCGCTGAATAACTCCTCATGTGTGAATGTCGATGCAAAATATTCATTTAGTTTGTTAGCTACCTGAGCAGTATCATCAACAGTTGACCCATCACTATCAAGTGGACCAATCTGATTCATCCCCTTACTTCTAGAGTTTACATAAGTAAAGAACTCTTTGCTGTTTTTCTTTGCATCCCTTGCCAAGGATTTCTCGTAATCTGCCTTTGCCTGCCTAACCTCCTTTGTAACTTGGTTGCATATCAACTTGTATCTATCATAGGCTTCTGTGTCATGTGTTAATTTGTATGTATCCCATGCATTTTTCTTCTCTGCCATATGCCTCATTAGTTCATCTGACACCCATTTTGGCCTAAACCTTGAACAATATTTCTTAGTTGGTATATAAAGCCTAGTAGCTTCCAAGATAAGTTCTTTGAATGCTTCCCGTTCTGAATTTGCTGTTGGTAACATCATCAGTTGGTCCCACTGTATAGAATTTAAATACTGTCTCAGTCCATCGTAGTCGCCTTTACGAAAGCAATAACTCTTCCCTTTACCCCTAATGGTAGTTACCTCTTTGAGTAAATCCCACTTCAGCACACTGTGATCACTGCCACCTAGTGGTTCATTTATCTGCAGATTCTTAATGCATGAAGAATCACTGCTGATAATCAAATCAAGAGTATTACTCCCTCTAGTTGCTTCCCGAACATGCTGATGTAGAAAACAATCATCCAATAAATCCACAAAAGCCTTGCTAGTGTGTGCGTGACCAGCCCCCAAATTCCAGTCAATATCTGGGAAATTAAAATCTCCCATTATAAGACTCTCTGATTTACTGGCCCACTCTATTTCCCTGTACAGTTTCTTATTATACTCATCAGAGTCATTAGGCCTATAGCACACTCCTACTCTCAATTTTGATTTCCCAATGCTTATGTCACACCAAACTGACTCAACACTGCACTGTCCAGCGACGTCGACTGGCTTCACTTCCTTGGTTTTTATGTGTTTCTTAACTAATAGCATAACCCCTCCCCCTTTCCTATCCTGTCTATCCTTTCTGTAGACGTTGTACTCCCCAACTTATTCCCCAACAGGTAACTTATTCCAGTAATTTATAACTCGCTGGCTAAAATAAAACTTCCTGTAATCCAGTCTAAACAATTCCCCCGTAACTTGTAATTATGGCCCTACTTCTAGAATCATTTATAACCGTGAAAATTATATCCTAATTCATTTTGATTATGCCTCTCCGAGCCTTAAACACCTCAATCTTGTCCCCTCTAAGGTGTTTAGTTTCCAAGCTCGCAACCCACATATTCCAAGTCTTTTCTCATATGGACGACCTTTTGCCAATCTCACCAGGTGAGTTACCGTGTGAGATTGGACCCTTTAAAGAAGAACAATGTGTTTCTTTAAGTGCAGCATTCATATGTGAACACAGTATTCCAAGTGTGGTCTAAGAATAGCCTGATATAATGGGATTATGATGTCCTTATCTCTACTAGCGATTGTTCGATAAATCATTGACAGGACACCATGGGCCCCTCCTTGCAACCAGTCTACAATGCTCGGAGAACTTCATATCTGATCGTATCGTACTACCAAAGTCCCTTTCCTCCACCACCAGTTTTAGTTAAACTCCGCACAAGTGTATAAATTATTTTGGGGTTACTGTTCCTCAGGTGCAATACCTTACACTTCGCTGGATTAAAGCGTAGCTGCCATTTTTCTGACCATCTCTGAAGTCTATCTTGGTCATTCTGAAGAAGCTCTGCTTGGTGGCAATCATTAAATACTTTACCAATCTTTATATCATCTACAAATTTAGACATCACACCCTCCATCCCTTCATCAGTATCATTTATGAAAAACAACAATGGTCCTTATACTGATCCATGGGAAATCCCACTTCTTACATCAACCCAATCTGAGGAATAACAATTTATCACAACCCTCTGCCTCCTGCCCTGAAGCCGCCCTGCTATCCACCTAAGGATTTTTCCTGTGATTCCAACCTGTTCCAGCTTATAAAGTAACCGTTCATTTGTGACTGCATCAAATGCTTCGCTGAAATCCAAATAAACAACGTTGAAATTATTCCCTAAGTCCAGCTTTTGAGGGACCTGGTCAAAAACAGCTAACCAGATTAGTTAAACATGATTTTCCCTTTACAAAACCATGCTGAATATCCTTCAGAATTCCATTTCTGTCTAAGTGATCCTGAATTCCACCTTTGACCATAATCTCCAAGATTTTCCCTACTACTGAAGTTAGACTAACCGGCCAATCCAACAGAATCACTCCAGAGTCCAGTGATGCACTCATAGTTAGCCTCAATTGTTCAATGCACTCACTTGCCACCTCCCTTAAGATTATAGGGTAAATGCTATCAACCCCAGCAGCCTTACTGGCTTGTAGGCTCAAAAGTTTTTTCATTAAATAAACATGTGAAATTTCTACATCATTACATTTTTTTTCGACTTCGCTCCCAGAATTTCTCATTGACGTGAAGGGTTTTTCTTCTCTAAATATCGATGCAAAGTAACTGTTGAGTTTATCTGGAACTTCAGATGGGGTATCTAATACTATACCACGTCCATTACATAAGGGTCCGATCTTGTTTGTCCTTCTCTTCTTTGCATTTATATATATGAAGAATTCCTTATCCTCCCTCTTTTGCCAGCAGTTTCTCATATCAAGCTTAATGTCGAAGTTTGCAGACGATAGAAAGGTAGGCAGGGTTGTCAAGGGCACTACTGACACTATGCTGCTGCAACAGGATCTGGAAAGGTTGAGCAGATGGGCTGAGAGGTGGCAAATGAAGTTTAACATTGACAAATGTAAAGTACTACGCATGGGAAACAGCAACCCCAGAGCAACGTATCAACTCTGTGGTACTACACTGACAGTGGTAGAGAATGAAAGGGACTTGTGGGTGGTTGTGCAGGCAGATATGAAGTTCTCTGAGCAGTGCAGACGAGCTGCAAGAGTAGCTCATGGTGTCTTGTCAATGATATACAGGAATTTTTCTAGCAGGGATAAGGAGGTGATTATTCCCTTGTATAAGGCAATGGTTAGGCCACATCTTGAGTACTGTATACAGGTCTGGAGGCCTCATTTCAAGAAGGATGTAGAGCTGCTGGAACGGGTACAGAGAAGGGCAACAAGATTAGTGAATGGAACAAAGGATTGGTCTTACGAAGAAAGGCTTAAGTTTTGCAAATTACGGTGTCTGGAGACTAGGCACCGGCGAGGTGATCTGATAGAGGTGTATAAAGCCTTGAATGGTTTGAGCATGATCAGTGCTGATGGGATTCTGCCTCTTGCTCAGAATAATCACCTGAGAGGGCATAAATTCAAATTGAGGAAAGACAGATGTAGGATAGATGTGCGGAAATTTGCCTTTAGCCAGCGGATGGTTGGTTGGTGGAACAGACTTCCATCCCTTTTTGCGGAAGTTGATAGCCTAAATTAATTTAAGGCTCAGCTCGATAGGTATTTCGAACGAACGGAGGGGTGAAGTGGAATTTTTTTTTTTTTTTTTTTTTCCTGGCTCATGCTGCATAAGCTTGCTTTCTTGCATCATATGCGTCTACTAATGCTAATGCTAATTACAAAATCATTTAGCTCCCTGCCAGAGTTTGATAACCTTCTGGCATTTCCCTCCCTGAATAACTGTTCATATGAATGTAGATGAAGAATACTCATTCAGTTTGCCAGCTATCTCAACAGGGTCCTCAACAGCCAAACCATTGATATCAAGTGGGCCAATCTGATTCACCCCTTCCTTCTGGAATTTAGATAAGTAAGGAACTGTTTGCTGTTTTCTTTGCATCCTCTGCCAAAAATTTCTCGTAATCCCCCTTTGCCTACCTAACCTTTGTGACTTGATTACACATCAGCTTATATCTACCATACTTTTCTGTGTCACCTTATAATTTATATACATCCATTGCATTTTTCTTCTCTGCCACAAGTCTCATTAGTTTATCTAACATCCATTTAGGCATAAACCTTGAACAGTATTTCTTAGTTGGCACAAAAAGCCTAGTAGCTTCCAAGATTAATTCCTTGAATGCTTCTCATTTAGAATTTGCTGTTGTCAACATCATCAGTTGGTCCCATTGTATGGACTTTAAAAACCGTCTCAGACCATTGTAGTGACCTTTACGAAAGCAAAAACTGTTTCCTTTACCCCGACGGTAGTTACATCTTTGAGTAAATCCCACATCAGCATAATGTGATCACTGCCATTTTGTGGTTCCTTTATCTGCAGATTCTTAAAGCATAAAGAATCACTACTGATAATCAGATACAGAGTATTACTCCTTCTGGTTGCCTCTCGAACATGCTTCTGTAGAAAACAATCATCCAATAAATCCGAAAAGGTTTGGATTTGTGTGATGTGTGAGTGACCAGCCCAAGAAGTCCCAATCAATATCTGGTAAGTTAAAATTCCCCATTATAAGACAATTTGATTTACTGGCCCAGTCTATTTCTCTGTACAGTTGATCATTATACTCATCAGTCATTTGGCCTATAACACTTTCCTACTCTCGATTTTGCTTTCCCAGCGATTATGTCACACCAAACCGACTCAACATTGCACTGTCCACCTATGTCAACTGGATGTACTTCCCTAGCTTTTGTGTTTTTTAACTAACAGCATAACCCCTGCTACCATCCTATTCTGTTTTTCCTTACTGTACACATTATACTCACAAAAATTCCAATACTGCATTCCTTATATCTGTGTGACGCCACGTCTCTGATATCCCAACGATATCTGACTTTAATGTTTTGACCAGCACCTCAAATTCATCAAATTTATTTACTAAACTCCTAGCATTAGTGTACATGCATGTATACATGCACCTCTTCTTATTCTTAGCTACCCTAACACAGCCCATGTATTTACTTATTCCACAATGACTCCCAGCAGTCCCGAAATCCCCAGCAACTTGTTTTCCAGGCTGCTGCTCATTCCAATAGAAGCAATGCAAGAATCACCTTCACCTCTGCCAGCGGCTACTGTTAACTTATCCACCTGTGTAAGCTAGCAATTTTCCAACCCTACTAACACTGCCTCGATAGTAAAACCAATTTGTCATGACATCATTTTTGGTTGATCAACAAACTGGAAATCACGATTTTGCAACATGTGACGTAAAATCACGTGTTGACACGATTTTGTCAATTTGAAGCACCATTCATGCAACAAGGTATGAATGGTGCTTCAAATCGACACAGCTGTTGTTTATTCGGCATTATTTTCTTGTAACACGTGAATGCATGTTTGTGAGTTTGAAGCTTGATGCTCCCCTAAACCTCGCTAGTTCAGACAGACAATAACTTGTTGATCATTGAGATGACGTCTTCTTTGTACTTGCTCAACGGATCTTTGGGAGCATTATTTAGACACAGCAAAATGTGCGTGTGGATTACCACAACGTTGAAGTTAATTGCACTTGAAAAAGTTGACCACGCAAAATTGAAGCGGGCTATAACGTTTCAATTGCAATATGTTCATAACTACATCCATAATCTTCTTGTAGTATAGCGTTAGCTTCAGTATGAAGTACTTATGTAAACTCTAGAAGGAAGGGGATGAATCAGATTGGTCCACTTGATGTTGGTGGTTTGACTGTTGATGATCCTGCTCAGATAACTGACAAACTGAATGAGTATTTTGCCTCTACATTCACACATCAGAAATTCTGTAAGGAAGGGGAGGACAGCAGTTCACTAACTCTAACAGGGAGCTAAATGATTTTGTAATAAGGGAGAGCAAAGTGCATGAGAAATTGTTGAAGTTAAACATAAAAAAGGCACCTCAGGCAGATGGAATCTATCCAGTTATATTTAAAGGAGCCAGCAAAAGACGTAAGCAACCCTTAGCCATAATTATGACAGCTTTTTTAGATTCAGATTAGGTCCCCATAGACTGGAGGTGCGCAAATGTATCTCCAAATCACAAACGGGATTCAAACGGTGACACAAGTAACTATATACCTGTTAGTTTAACTTGTGTTCCGGGGAAAATAATGGAGTCACTGGTTAAAGAAGACAAGACTGCAATAATTGTTAAGACAGAGCATGGGTTGTCTGCAGTTGTCTACAAGTTTGCAGTAATAATTAAGACAGAGGTCTTGTCTAATAAATTTGATTGGATACTAAAATTTGGTCACAAAGGAACTGGATGCAAAAAATAATGTTGATATCATATACTTGGATTTCAGGAAAGCTTTTGATACTGTTGCACATGGAAGACTGCTGTACAAATTTTAAGCAGTATGGCATTAAGGGCAAGTTGCTACAATGGATAAAGGGATGGTTGAGTGGGAGACAACAGAGAATGGTATTCAATGGACACTACTCTTCATGGACTAATTTTATTAGTGGAGTTCCCCAGAGTTTGGTGCTGGGCCATTGTTGTTTTGTGTATTAATCAATGATATTGATGAGGGTATATCAGGCTTATTGTCCAAGTTTGCAAATACAAAGGTTGGCAGGATTGTTAATGACGGTAAAGACAGTATGCTACTGCAACTGGATCTAGATAAGTTGTGCAAATGGGCTGAGAACTGGCGACTGAAGTTTAACACTGACAAATGCAAAGTACTGCATATGGGTAGCAGTAGCCCAGAGAAACATACCAACTGTGTGGTACTACACTCAGGGAAGTGTAGAGTAAAAAAGACCTGTGGGTAATTGTGCAGTCAGATATCAAGTTTGCTGAATAGTGCAGATGGGCTGCCAAGGCAGGTCATGGGGTCTTGTCAATGATATGCAGGAATTTTGCTAGCAGGGACAAGGAGGTGATTATCCCACTGTAGAAGGCAATGGTCAGGCCAAACCTTGAGTACTGTGTACAGGTCTTGAGGCGTTTAAGAAGGATGTATAGTTGCTAGAACGAGTACAAAGAAGAGCAACAAAATTAGTATTAGTAACGGCCGCATGGTGCAAGAAAGCCTATGGCTTATGCTGCACCAGCCAAAAAAAAAAAAAAAAAAATCCGAACAAAACAATGATAAAAACAAAAAATAAATAAATAAAATAAAATAAATAACTAAATAAAAATAATTAATAAATAAAAAAAAATATATATATATAAATAAAATAAAATATAAATAAAAAGGAAATTAAACCTATCATCCTATGTGCTTCCCTTACCCGAAAGTACTATCCAGTTGACCTTTGAATTTCCCCAAACTGTCGGCCTCTACCACCCATGAAGGCAACTTATTCCAGTAATTTATAACTCTCTGGCTAAAATAAAACTTCCTGCAGTCCAATCTAAACATTTCCCCCCATAACTTGAATTTATGTCCCCTAGTTCTAGCATCATTTATAATCTTGAAAATTTTGTCCTCATTCATTTTACTGATGCCTCTCAGAGCCTTAAACACCTCAATCAAATCTCCTCTAAGGTGTCTAGTTTCCAAACTCTGCAACCCACATATTCGAAGTCTTTCTTCATAAGGACGCCCTTTTGCCGATTTGACCAGGAGAGTTACCCTTCTTTGCACCCTTTCAAGAAGCTCGATGTCTTTCTTTAGGTGCGGTCTCCATACTTGAACACAGTATTCCAAGTGTGGTCTAACATAAGCCTTATATAATGGGATTATCACGTCCCTATCTCTACTTGCAAAAGTTCAATAGATCATCGATAGGACACCATGGGCCTTCCTTGCAACCTGTTTACAATGCTCAGAGAATTTCATGTCTGACCGTATCGTAACACCGAAGTCCCTTTCTTCCAGTACTGGGTTTAGTTGAACTCCACCAAGTGAATAAGTTATATTGGGATTACTGTTTCCCAGGTGTAATACCTTACACTTTGTTGGATTAAAGCACAGCTGCCATTTTTCTGACCATTCTTGAAGTCTATCTAGGTCTCTCTGAAGAAGCTCAGCTTGACAGTAATCATTAACTACTCTACCAATTTTAACGTCACCTGCAAATTTAGACATCGCGCCCTCTATCCCTTCATCAATGTCGTTTATGAAAATTAAAAACAACAGTGGTCCTAATACTGATCCTTGGAGAACCCCACTTCTTACATCAACCCAATCTGAGGAATAGCCATTTATCAAAACACTCTGCCTCCTGCCCTGAAGCCATCCTTCTATCCATCTAAGGATTTTCCCAGTGATTCCAACCTGTTCCAGCTTATAAAGCAACCGCTCATGTGGGAATGAATCAAAAGCTTTGCTGAAATCTAAATAAACAATGTCGAAATTATTCCCTAAATCCAGCTCGTGAGTGACCCTTTCGAAATAGCGAACCAGATTTGTTAAACATGATTTTCCCTTTACAAAACCATGCTGAGTATCCTTGAGAATTCAATTCGATCCAAATGATCCTGAATTCCACCCTTGATCATTGCCTCCATGATTTTCCCTACTACTGAAGTCAGACTGACAGGTCAATAATTTCCAACTTCACTTTTAGAGCCACCCTTATGTATGGGAGATACATTTGCACGTTTCCAATCCAAGGGAATCTCCCCAGAGTCTAGTGATGCTCGCATAATTAGCCTCAATGGTTCAATGCACTCGCTTGCCGCCTCTCTTAAGATTATAGGGTATATTCTATCAACTCCAGGAGCCTTACTGGTCTGTAGGCTCGAAAGTTTTTTCATTAAATAATCTTGCGAAATTTCAATATCATTAATTACATATTTTTTAACTTCGCTCCCACAATTTCCCATTGCCACAAAAGGCTTTTCATTTGTAAATATTGATGCAAAATAACTGTTGAGTTCATCTGCAACGGCAGCTGGTGTATTTATTACTATCCCCTTTCCCTTACGTAAAAGGTCCGATCTGGTTTCTACTGCTCTTCTTGGCATTTATATATGTGAAGAATTCTTTATCCCCCCTCTTTGCTCTGTTTGCTAGTGATTTCTCATAAACTGCCTTTGCCTGTCGAACCTTTTCTGTGGCTCTATTACGCATCACCTTGTAGCTGTTATAGGCTTCAGTACTTTTTATTGTTCTGTAACCTTTCCATGCCACCTTTTTCTGCTCAAGTAATGTGGCAACTTCACTATTCATCCAACTTGGAACCCTTCTCGTGGAGTATTTTTTTAATGGTATATACGCATTCAAGGCATCTGTGATTAATGTTTTAAAAGCGTACCACATTTCCATTGTATTCATTCTCAGCACGATATCTACCCAGTTAATAGAGGCTATGTAGTACCTTATGGCATCGTAATTTCCTTTTCTGAAATTAAAACCCATTCCTTTGCCTTTTACTTCTGCTACCTCTCTCGTCATCATCCACCGTAGAACTCCATGATCACTTCCTGCTACTGGTTCCTCTACTGTCAGCCCTGTTAAGTCATCTGATTCATGTGTGATGATGAGGTCTAGGATATTCTTTTCTCTAGTACTTTCCCTGACATGTTGATAGAAATAACAGTCATCTGTGATGATGAGGTCTAGGATATTCTTTTCTCTAGTACTTTCCCTGACATGTTGATACAAATAACAGTCATCTAGATGATTTAAAAATTTTGTTCCCCATGTCGAGTTTCCTTCCCATTTACTCCAATCAATTAGAGGCAAATTGAAATCACCCATAATAAGGCATTGACGCTTACTTGCCCATTCCATTTGTATGTAGAGGCTTTTGTCATAATCTTCACAATCACCTGGTCTGTAGATTACTCCTACTCGCATTATGCCTTTGTTTCCAACTATCTCACACCATACAGACTCTATACTAGCATGTGAAATGTCTGAATCCGGGAAAGCTATCGTCGCACTCAGGCTGCTTCTGATAAGAAGCATTACCCCACCACCCCTTCTATCTAACCTATCCTTCCTAAATACATTATACAAGCAGTACTGAAACTCATCATCCCCAATTTCCGGGTGGCACCACGTCTCTGTAAGCCCTATTATGTCCGTGTTACTTGTTTTAACCAGCAGTTCGAATTCGCTCATTTTATTGACGACACTTCTAACGTTACTGTATAAACAATTAAGATTTACTGTTCTTGTATATTTAACAATCCTAACACAACCCTTGAAGTTTTTTAGGCTCTCTTCCCTGATATTAGCTACCCGCTCAGGTGAAATGTCTTTGCCCCCAGAACATCTAGATAATACGTCCAGTTGGGGTAACAGATAAGAACTCTTAAGGTATGTGCAAGAGTTACATTGACCAATATTATCAGATAAACGCGTGTCAGTATTACCCACATCCCCCCTAACTAGCAGTTTCCCTGAACCTTTAAGGAATCCTCAATAATACTGGCAAAAACTTTTGCACCACCTTTGTTTAAGTGTATCCCGTCTCTACAAAACAAATTCCTTCTACCTACAAGTGTGGGCCATGCTGATTGAAATTTACCCCCTAAAGCCTTGCAGATTCCTTCAAGTCTTGAGTTAATCCACAAGGCTCTTAACATATAATCCCTCCTATCGTGTCTGGGCAGAATTGCAAACACATAGACATTATGGCCTAGCTCGCGACATTTACTCAGCATTGTCCTGTATTTTTCCAACAAATTGTCAGATCGTGTACGTTTAATCTCATTTGTCCCCACATGAATAACAATATTTTCTTTACCCCCTTTAAAATCTGACAATCTGTTGGTGAACAAAGTGGAGGAACAAAGGGGTCCTCTTACCAAAAAAGGCTTAAGTTCTGGAAACTAGGCATGTGCAAGAGGTGATCTGATTGAGGTGTATAAGGCCTTGAACAGGTTGAGCAAGCTTAATGCTAATAGCATTAGTAGAGGCATTTGATGCAAGAAAGCAAGCTTATGCAGCATCAGCCAAAAAAATAAAAAAATAAAAAAAACCCACTTCCACTTCACCCCTCTGTTCGTTCAAAATACCTGTCCAGCTGAGCCTTAAACTTATTTAGGCTATAAACTTCCACGATAAGGGATAGAAGTCTGTTCCAACAACCAACCACCCACTGGCTAAAGGCAAATTTCCGCACATCTATCCTACACCTGTCTTTCCTCAATTTGAATTTATGCCCTCTCAGGTGATTTTTCTGAGCTAGAGGAAGAATCCCATCAGCATTGAGCATGCTTAAACCATTCAAGGCTTTATACACCTCTATCAGATCACCTCGCTGGTGCCTAGTCTCCAGACACTGTAATTTGCAAAACTTAAGCCTTTCTTCGTAAGAGCACCCCTTTGTTCCATTCACTAATCTTGTTGCCCTTCTCTGTACTCGTTCCAGCAGCTCTACATCCTTCTTGAAATGAGGCCTCCAGACCTGTATACAGTACTCTAGCTGTGGCCTGACCATTGCCTTATACAAGGGAATAATCACCTTATCCCTGCTAGAAAAATTCCTATATATCATTGACAATACACCATGAGCTACTCTTGCAGCCCGTCTGCACTGCTCAGAGAACTTCATATCTGCCTGCACAACCACCCCCAAGTCCCTTTCATTCTCTACCACTGTCAGTGTAGTACCACAGAGTTGATACGTTGCTCTGGGGTTGCTGTTTCCCATGTGTAGTACTTTACATTTGTCAATGTTAAACTTCATTTGCCACCTCTCAGCCCATCTGCTCAACCTTTCCAGATCCTGTTGCAGCAGCATAGTGTCAGTAGTGTCCTTGACAACCCTGCCAACCTTTGTATCGTCTGCAAACTTGGACATTAAGCTTGATATACCATCATCAATATCATTTATAAATACAGAAAACAATAATGGACCCAACACTGAGCCCTGAGGGACTCCACTAATAACATTAGTCCACGATGAGCAGTGTCCATTAATTACCACTCTGTCTTCTCCCCCTCAACCACCCCTTTATCCATAGCAGCAATTTGCCTCCAATGTCACACTGCTCCAATTTGTGTAGCAGTCTTCCATGTGCAACAGTATCAAAAGCCTTTCTAAGATCCAAGTATATAATATCAAAGTTATTCCCTGCATCCAGTTCTTTTGTGACTGCATCATAGTATCCAATCAAGTTGGTCAGGCAAGACTTCCCCTTAACAAAACCATGCTGTGTCTGAGCTATAACTGAAGTCTTGTCTAAATGATCCTGCAGTGCTTCTTTAACCAGTGCCTCCATTAATTTTCCTGGAACAGAAGTTAAGCTCACAGGTCTATAATTACTTGTGTCAGCCTTTGATCCTCCTTTGTGAATTGGGGTCACATTTGCACATTTCCAGTCTATGGGTACCTCCCCTGAGTCCAAGGAAGCTCTCATAATTATGGCTAAGGGTTTGCTTACTTCCTTTGCTGCCTCCTTTAATATAACTGGATAGATCCCATCCACCCCGGGTGCCTTTCTTGTGTTTATCTTGAACAGTTTCTCCTCCACTTTACTTCCAGTTATTTCAAGATTCTGTAGCTTACTGCTAGAGTTGAATACACCTCTGGCATTCCCCTTGCTGAATAACTCCTCATGTGTGAATGTCGATGCAAAATATTCATTTAGTTTGTTAGCTACCTGAGCAGGATCATCAACAGTTGACCCATCAATATCAAGTGGACCAATCTGATTCATCCCCTTCCTTCTAGAGTTTACATAAGTAAAGATCTCTTTGCTGTTTTTCTTTGCATCCCTTGCCAAGGATTTCTCGTAATCTGCCTTCGCCTGCCTAACCTCCTTTGTAACTTGGTTGCATATCAACTTGTATCTATCATAGACTTCTGTGTCATGTGTTAATTTGTAAGTATCCCATGCATTTTTCTTCTCTGCCATATGCCTCATTAGTTCATCTGACATCCATTTTGGCCTAAACCTTGAACAATATTTCTTAGTTGGTATGTAAAGCCTAGTAGCTTCCAAGATAAGTTGTTTGAATGCTTCCCATTTTGAATTTGCTGTTGGTAACATCATCAGTTGGTCCCACTGTATAGAATTTAAATACTGTCTCAGTCCATCGTAGTCGCCTTTACGGAAGCAATAACCCTTCCCTTTACCCCTAATGGTAGTTACCTCTTTGAGTAAATCCCACTTCAGCACACTGTGATCACTGCCACTTAGTGGTTCATTTATCTGCAGATTCTTAATGCATGAAGAATCACTGCTGATAATCAAATCAAGAGTATTACTCCCTCTAGTTGCCTCCCGAACATGCTGATGTAGAAAACAATCATCCAATAAATCCACAAAAGCCCTGCTAGTGCGTGAGTAACCAGCCCCCAAATTCCAGTCAATATCTGGGAAATTAAAATCTCCCATTATAAGACTCTCTGATTTACTGGCCCACTCTATTTCCCTGTACAGTTCCTTATTATACTCATCAGAGTCATTAGGCCTATAGCACACTCCTACTCTCAATTTTGATCTCCCAATGCTTATGTCACACCAAACTGACTCAACACTGCACTGTCCAGCGATGTCGACTTGCTTCACTTCCTTGGTTTTTATGTGTTTTTTAACTAATAGCATAACCCCTCCCCCCTTCCTATCCTGTCTATCCTTTCTGTAGACGTTGTACTCCCCAAATTGCAGTTCTGCATCCCTTATATCTGTGTCACACCACGTCTCTGATATCCCAACAATATCTGCCTTTGATGTTTTGAGCAATACCTCAAATTCATCAAATTTATTTACTAAACTCCTAGCATTGGTGTACACGCAAGTATACCTGCACCTGTTTCTATTCTTAGCTACCCTAACACAACCCATGTGTTTACTTGTACCACAATGGCTCCCAGCAGTCTCTGAAATACCATGCATCTTGTTTTTCAGGCTTCTGCTCATTCTAATAGAAGCAGTGCAAGAATCTCTTTCACCTCTGCCAGTGGCTACTGTCAATCTATTGGTCTTTGTCTCCCCCCAAGCTAGCAGTTTTCCGACCCACCTAACATAAGATTCTTCCTCCTGCTCAGATTAAGAACCTTAGGGGGCATAGATTCAAATTGAGGAAAGATAGTCATAGAATAGATGTGCGGAAATTTGCCTTTAGTCGGCGGTCACAGAACAGACTTCCATCTCTTGAGGAAGTTGATAGATTAAATAAATTTAAGGCTAAGCTGGACAAACATTTGGAGTGAATGGATGGGTGAAATGGGAGGTATTTTTTTTTAGCTACCATATAATTAGCATTAGTTCAGGCATATGATGCAAGAAAGCAAGCTTACATATTATCAGCCCAAAAAAAAAAAAAAAAAAAGAAAACACCCTTCCCAATTCACCCATCCATTCACTCCAAATGGTTGTCTAGTTTGTTCCAACTATCAACCATCCACTGGCTAAAGTCAAATTTCCGCACATCTATTCTACAATTCTCTTTTCTCGATTTGAATTTATGGCCCCCCTCAGATGAGCAATCTGAGCAAGAGGAAGAATCCCATTAGCATGAGCTTGCCCAATCCATACAAGGCCTTATACACCTACCTCAATTAGATCACCTCATAGGTGCCTAGTCTCCAGAAGCTTCAATTTGCAGAACTTTTTTGGTTACACCAACCCTTTGTTCCTCTCGCCAATCTCATAGCCAATGCTAATTATATGATACCCTGTTCAGATCATGTGCCCAAAATGCTGGTAGTACGAAACGTCAGTGATCAATCATTCATCACTAGATCATGCACATTGTTAACGACTTCTAAAGTGAAGGACATTACAGGTCTTCCAAGTTCTTCCTCCCTCATTTAAATTCTGCTGTCCACTTCTTAACTATGAACAGGAAGCTGCTTGGTGGATTACTATTAAAAATTTTATACATTAAGTACAGAAATTTTTAATTGTACCAATACCGTGTCATACTCAGGCCATGAACTTTTAAAATTAAAATATGTAAAACTAATTACAAACAACTTATACTGAACCTTTGGGTTTTGCAGAATTAAGATTTTGCTTTGCTTTCTTCCTTGATGGTTCGGAATTTGAAGCATCCCTTTTTTTCTCAACAACTGGCGTAGCAAGGGCTCTTTTCTTAAAAGCTTCTCTTTCTCGTAATAAAGCTGGATCCATAGTAAAACCTGTTAAAATATGAAAAACTATTTAAATTGTGCATATATATATGCATAATTTAAAATATATATATATATATATACACGTTTGATTGTAGATTGTTACCGATTATTGGTATTGACGGCCACGTGGTGTAATGCAATACGTTATATTATTTAGATTTAGTATTATTATATAAATTTATACAGAAATTAAGATTTAATAATTATCTTGCTACAGATAAAATGTTTTCATTAGTAAAATGTTATGAAAAATCATTATCATTTAGCATTATACTTTTTATCTTAACTCAAAATGTATAGGCCATATGGAATGAAGATAACCAAACTAGGTTAACTTGATTACAAATTTGAATGAACACTAATACTTATATGAAAAACACCAATAATCGGTAACAATCTACAATTAAACGAATATATACTGGCGCGTATAATATACAACTGGCCTATGGCAAAAATACAATGGCATTAATGCAGCACAGAAGAACTCGCAAATCTAAATAGAATACATGCAGATCCCACTGCTAACCGAGCGACCGAAAAGAAAAGGCTCACTGCCCACCTCACGCAAATATGGCAATCTAGATGGGACAACTCTTCCAAGGGAGAGATCACTAGGAAATTTCTCCCCAACGTGGAGAAATTGCATCCGAAGGCCCCGCTGTGGTTCTCACCAGGCCTCTATACAACCTTTCTACTTACCGGACACGGAGCATTCAAGGCAAAACTCACAGCCCTGGGCATCACAGAGGACCCTGCCTGCTGCTGTGGAGAGTCTGAGAGCTGGCAGCATCTCATGTACGATTGCCGGCTCTACGATGACCTTCGTTGCCAGCTCATCTCCAGGATCACCTTCTTGCCCAGAGACAGAGAAAAGCACCTACTCGACAGTAAAGAGCAATACATTGCATTCTCCAAATTCGCAGAAGACCTCTACAAGAGGAGACGTACCCTCACTGTACAACAACCAAACCGTGACCAACAGCAATAAAACTAATTCAAGCTGAGAACTGAAAACGACAGTGACCTGAAAACGAAAATGACTGCCGCATCGTGGACCCTACAAGGAAACGGATTCTACCAAGAATAAAGGACACGGCTTACAACCATTAGAATGACTACAACCCTGGACTTTTCAAAGGAACACACCGACCTGGATCGTGCAGTTCACTGCCACCAAGCCATTTTGGCGAACAAAATCGAGCACCTGACTCGATTACTTTAAACCCAAACCCAGGCGGGAAGAGGGGAGACACCCTGTCCCCCCCTCTCTCTGCCGACCCTCCTTTTCCTTCTGGTGAGGCATGGACATGCCTCACTGACCACCTGGGGACATCTACTCTGTCGCCCCCATACTTCTACCTTTACCCCCCAGCCTTCTGCCTCTCCTCCCCCACTCTATCTATACACGATGTAAACGCCCTACATCCTAAATTAATCAAATCAAAAATAATTTTCGCCCAGTCTCGGCCTATCGTATCCACTGCCCTGCTCTTGCCGTTTGAATGCATGGACGCTATGCGCTGTATGCAAACATTCAAAAATAAATTACAACTGCATGTGTATATATATATATATATATACACACTTATATATCTTCAATTTTTTTTTTTTTTTTAGGTCCTAGCTGCCGAAATCTCAGGAAATTAAGCGGCAGGACCTGCCAGAGTAACTTAAGTCAAGTGAGCTCCTGGTCTGCCTCCACGGGGCGAAAGTGGGGCAACGTTGGGCCTCAATAGGGGTCCAGCGGCTAAATGACCAGATGAACAACGGTACACGACACCACACAAATACAATTCCCACACACTTTTAAATCTCTGGCTTTTCCAGTCAACTGGTTCACCCACAATGTAAACTACGCGGAGATGGGGTCCAACGAAACCCCTGGTGCCGTTGGACCCTAAACACACTTTCACTTTCACATCTAAACGTAATAACCACATAACATTATATGTATATAGGTAATTAGATTAAATAAGTGTTTGAGTAGGAGTGCTGACCTGAGAGGTGTAGCTACAATGGAAAAAATTATGTGCCTGAAAAATAAAAGCAGATTACCAATAAAGCTGTATAAATAAAATTAAAAGAAAATATATAAATGGTACTTATGCTGCAGTTCCTAAGATTTTAACTATGTTTTCAAGGATTTACCATTACAACTTATTATTATTTATACAAGTTTATAAGTAATCTGCTTTATTTTTCAGGCACTTTTAATTTTTTTCCATTGTAGCTAACACCATAAATATCATAGTGTGTACTGATGTCAACTGCCAGTCAGCCTTATGGCATAGCTGTACAGAAGACAGAACAGGCACACAATGGACAGATATTATTAGATTTAAAAGTCACCTCACCCTTTCAAGTGACAAATCAACCTAATAACTTATCAACTTTTAGCAGTACCATGTGGGAGTTGTTTTGTTGTTGTTTTGTTTTTTTTTAGAAGCATTAGCAACTAAGGCCATATTGCTTTAAGAGCACAAAAGGTGATACAGTTCTACACATTGGCACTAATGATATTAAGAGTAGGAGACCGAAGGAATTACTTAACAAGTACAGGTCACTGTTGAAAAAAAGCTGTGAATTAGGGTTGAATTTCAAAGTGTCTGCAATTCTGCACAGACACGATAGGGAGTATATGATGAGCCCTGTCGATCAATTCGGCCCTGGAAAGATTGTGCAAAGCTCAAGGAGTAGAATTTTTTTCAGCCTGGTCTGTACTTGTTAACAGGAGAGACTGCTTCTACAGGGATGGGATACACTTAAATAGAAAGGGTGCAAGAATGTTTGCTGATGCTATTGAGGCAGTGTTAGGTGGATCGGAAAACTGCCAGATTGGGTGGATACAAGGCCTAACAGATTAACAGTAGCCACTGGCAGAGGTGAAAGTGATTCTTGCACTGCTTCTATTGGAATGAGCCGCAGCCTGGAAAATAAGATGCAGGATATTTCAGAGACTGCTGGGAATCATTCGGGCACAAGTAAACACATGGGTTGTGTTAGGGTAGCTAAGAAAAAGGTGCATGTATACATGCGTGTACACCAATGCTAGGAGTTTAGTAAATAAATTTGATGAATTTGAGTTATTGCTCAAAACATCAAAGGCAGATATTGTTGGGATTTCAGAGACGTGGTGTCACACAGATATAAGGAATGCAGAACTGGAATTTGGGGAGTACAATGTCTACAGAAAGGATAGACAGTATAGGAAGGGAGGAGGGATTATGCTATTAGTTATACATAATATATAAATACATAAGTAATACATAAAATTAAAGGAAGTGAAGCCAGTCAACATCGCTGGACAGTGCAGTGTCGAGTCAGTTTGGTGTGACATAAGCATTGGAGATCAAAATTGAGAGTAGGAGTGTGCTATAGGCCTAATGACTCTGATGAGTATAGTAAGGAACTGTACAGGGAAATAGAGTGGGCCAGTAAATCAGAGAGTCTTATAATGGGAGATTTTAATTTCCCAGATATTGACTGGAATTTGGGGGCTGGTCACTCACACACTAGAAAGGCTTTTGTGGATTTATTGGATGATTGTTTTCTACATCAGCATGTTCGGGACGCAACTAGAGGGAGTAATACTCTTGATTTGATTATCAGTAGTGATTCTTCGTGCATTAAGAATCTGCAGATAAATGAACCACTAGGTGGCATTGATCACAGTGTGCTGAAGTGGGATTTACTCAAAGAGGTAACTACCATTAGGGGTAAAGGGAAGGGTTATTGCTTTCGTAAAGGCGACTACGATGGACTGAGACAGTATTTAAATTCTATACAGTGGGACCAACTGATGATGTTACCAACAGCAAATTCAAAATGGAAAGCATTCAAAGAACTTATCTTGTAAGCTACTAGGCATTACATACCAACTAAGAAATATTGTTCAAGTTTTAGGCCTAAATGGATGTCAGATGAACTAATGAGACATATGGCAGAGAAGAAAATTGCATGGGATACATACAAATTAACACATGACACAGAAGCCTATGATAGATACAAGTTGATCTGTAACCAAGTTACAAAGGAGGTTAGGCAGGCGAAGGCAGATTACGAGATATCTTTGGCAAGGGATGCAAAGAAAAACAGCAAAGAGATCTTTACTTATGTAAACTCTAGAAGGAAGGGGATGAATCA
This sequence comes from Mastigoproctus giganteus, assembly GCF_048544385.1. Classification (NCBI taxonomy): domain Eukaryota; kingdom Metazoa; phylum Arthropoda; class Arachnida; order Uropygi; family Thelyphonidae; genus Mastigoproctus; species Mastigoproctus giganteus. The sequence goes on from NC_143583.1 coordinate 5,598,793, forward strand.
GATTGGTCCACTGGATATCGATGGGTCAACTGTTGATGATCCTGCTCAGGTAGCTAACAAACTAAATGAATATTTTGCATCGACATTAACACATGAGGAGTTATTCAGCGAGAGGAATGCCAGAGGTGTATTCAACTCTGGCAGTAAGCTAGAGAATCTTGTAATAACTGAGAGTAAAGTGTAGGAGAAATTGTTGAAGATAAACACAAGAAAGGCACCTGGGGTGAATGGGATCTATCCAGTTATATTAAAGGAGGCAGCAAAGGAAGTAAGCAAACCCTTAGCCATAATTATGAGAGCTTCCTTGGACTAAGGGGAGGTACCCATGGACTGGAGATGTGCAAATGTGACCCCAATTCACAAAGGAGGATCAAAGGCAGACACAAGTAATTACAGACCTGTGAGTTTAACTTCTGTTCCAGGAAAATTAATGGCGGCACTGGTTAAAGAAGCACTGCAGGATCATCTAGACAAGACTTCAGTTATAGCTCGGACACAGCATGGTTTTGTTAAGGGGAAGTCTTGCCTGACCAATTTGATTGGATACTATGATGCAGTCACAAAAGAACTGGATGCCGGAAATAACTTTGATATTATATACTTGGATCTTAGAAAGGCTTTTGATACTGTTGCACATGGAAGACTGCTGCACAAATTGGAGCAGTGTGGCATTGGAGGCAAATTGCTGCTATGGATAAAGGGGTGGTTGAGGGGGAGAAGACAGAGAGTGGTAATCAATGGACACTGCTCATCGTGGACTAATGTTATTAGTGGAGTCCCTCAGGGTTCAGTATTGGGTCCATTATTGTTTTCTGTATTTATAAACGATATATTGATGATGGTACATCAAGCTTAATGTCCAAGTTTGCTGACGATACGAAGGTTGGCAGGGTTGTCAAGGATACTACTGACACTATGCTGCTGCAACAGGATCTGGAAAGGTTGAGCAGATGGGCTGAGAGGTGGCAAATGAAGTTTAACATTGACAAATGTAAAGTACTACACATGGGAAACAGCAACCCCAGAGCAACGTATCAACTCTGTGGTACTACACTGACAGTGGTAGAGAATGAAAGGGATCTGGGGGTGGTTGTGCAGGCAGATATGAAGTTCTCTGAGCAGTGCAGATGGGCTGCAAGAGTAGCTCATCGTGTATTGTCAATGGTCAATGATATATAGGAATTTTTCTAGCAAGGATAAGGAGGTGATTATTCCCTTGTATAAGGCAATGGTCAGACCATACCTAGAGTACTGCAGGCCTCATTTCAAGAAGGATGTAGAGCTGCTGGAACAAGTACAGAGAAGGGCAACAAGAGTAGTGAATGGAACAAAGGGGTGCTCTTACGAAGAACGGCTTAAGTTTTGCAAATTACAGTGTGTGGAAACTAGGCACCAGCAAGGTGATCTGATAGAGGTGTATAAAGGCTTGAATGGTTTGAGCATGCTCAATGCTGATGGGATTCTCCCTCTTGCTCAGAATAATCACCTGAGAGGGCATAAATTCAAATTGAGGAAAGACAGATGTAGGATAGACGTGCAGAAATTTGCCTTTAGCCAGCAGGTGGTCGGTTGGTGGAACAGACTTCCATCCCTTGTCGTGGAAGTTGATAGCCTAAATAAGTTTAAGGCTCAGCTGGACAGGTATTTCGAACGAACAGAGGGGTGAAGTGGAAGTGGTTATTTTTTATTTATTTATTATTTTTTTTTTTTGGCTGATGCTGCATAAGCTTGCTTTCTTGCATCAAATGCCTCTACTAATGCTAATGCTAACTTGGAGGACATCAGCATTAGTAGAGAAGTTAGAAGACAGGGAACCATCTACCATCACCCTCAGTGAGCGGTCAGAGAGAAAACTGGATAACCGATTAGAAAAAACAGTTGTGATGGCAAGGAGGAGAGGGGGGAGAAGTTAATGAGAAGTGCCTTCATCTGCCAATCACTATTTTCTTTCTCACCAACGTACAGAGGTGTACCTATAATCTGGAGTAAAACTGAACAAATTTAAGGAAGAATTACACAAATTATTAGAGGGAATGGAGAGATAAGGTGGATAGTATATATATTTTTTAGATGCAACTGTATAAGCTTGTTTCCTTGTATCATTTTAACACTGCTGCTACTACTATTAATAATAATAATAACCTGGGGATTGGCATTCAAGGAAGTGGTAGGAGATATTTAAGAAGCTTGTGCAGGGCAAGATTTCTCAAACTGTAAAGTGTAATTTTTGCTATAATCAGCAAAACTATGAATAGAATTTCCAGTCAGCAGAACATCATTAACATAACAGAATGGGAGAAATAACTGAGCCTTGAAGGGTATCATTTGTTGAGAAATTAGAAATTGAAGGAAGAACTAGATAAGGGGATGCGTAAGTGAAATATGTCATGTTAGCTTTATTTTTTATTTATTTATTTTTTTTTTTGCGAATGCTGCATAAGCTTACTTCTTTGCATCGTTGCCACTACCAATAATAATGCTAATCAGTAATCTTATCTATAACATAATCTTACTCTCATCTTTGTTTACACATTGCATACATATATCGAGACACAATTTGGTCACAGCAGCCCTTGTTCGTTAAACTCAATACCAACAACAGCATATATCATACCACACAGTATTTGCTATACTCAAATCCTACATCCATTAAATCAGAATGAAAACATTTTGATATTCCTGTGATGAATGCATTTTTATACTTAACCAATATATCAGACTGATCAATTTATTAACTACACTCGTAGCACTATTATGCAAATATTTCAAGTCTGTCATTTTATATTTCTTGTGAATAACACATCACATATAACTACCAACAGTACTTCCTCCAAGAATTTTACTTCCTATTTTGACTATCTGTTCATATAAAATATCATTGCTATCATCAGAAGGCTCTTTCTGTTCCGAAGCTTCATACAAAAACTCTTGAGGTGCGTGGATGTGCAAGTGTTACTTTTAATTGTATTAGCACATTAAAGATTATTAAATGCTATTTAACCCTTAACTAGGGCACAACCACCACTACCAGAGTCACATAAGTGGATGGGTGGGATTCTCTTGTGCTCCCAGAACCATTATTGCACTGAACTGCATGGGTACCAGAACCATTATTGCACTGAACTGCATTTGTATCATGCAGTGACATCCATATGTCACTGCATGATACAAAGACATGATACTGTTACCGAAGGAATACTCCATTTCATGAAAAGGATAGGTATACATAATAAATTGGACTTCAGTGTGGACAATAACGATTTTGTAAATCTGACAAATGTCTTAGAAATAAAAGTACCACCTGATGTATTATGTGATTTGTTGGCAACTCTGCAGATGGTTATTTTTTATTTTTTATTTGTGCATCTTCCCACTTGAAACCTATGCACCCATTTTTAATTTTGCAAATGAATAAAAGGTATCCGAAGAGCAACTGATCGTAGGAACAAACTTAAATCTGGCGTTGTGAAAGTGGAATAAATTTAGGGAAATGTTTTGTGTGTGTGTGTGTGCATGGATAGATGGATGCTAATGCTGTATGAGTTAGCTTTCTTGCATAATTTTTCGCTACTTATCTGCATCATTTTCCACTACATCAGTTTCACGGCACAAAAATAAAATTAAATGCACTTAACCGGACTGCGGAACATTACCCATTAAAAACCATCCTCTTCCTTCATTATACAAAAATAATATTTTCGCAATCTTGATTTGTAATAAGAGTCGTCAGATTTTGAAATGTTATTCAAACTACTTACACAACTGAACCGCACGTTACAATTCTTCTTAATTTTGCAAACTCAATACATAAATATCATAAGCACACGGCTGCAAGCTCACATAAAAAAATTACTCTCTATGCAGGCTTTTACTATTCTCAATTCTAAAAGTAAAAACAATACCGTACATTCAACGAAAACAAATCACACAGAGAAGTAAGATACTCGGTTCATCAAACCACAGCTGCGACTACAGAACCAATCAAAGTTTCCAATATTAAACTTTGATTGGTTAGTGCGGTAATGCATGTGTTCCCGACTATCAAAATTCTAAGTAGTGTACATATATTTTATCGATTTATTTACTAATCAGTTCTAGTTGGAGCTAAACCAAAAAAAATTTTAAAAAAATACTATTAATACTATATTAGTATTATTAGCCAAAGGGTGCTGTTTCTGTTCTTGAAAATTCACGATGAAAATGCAGTAAAGACCATACTTCTCTTTTAAATGGTGCAAAAAAGTTCCAGGCTTTTTAGCATTAGCATTAGCATTAGTAGAGGCATTTGATGCAAGAAAGCAAGCTTATGCAGCATCAGCCAAAAAAAAAAAAAAAAAAAAAAGTAACATAAATAAATAAAAATAACCACTTCCACTTCACCCCTCTGTTCGTTCGAAATACCTGTCCAGCTGAGCCTTAAACTTATTTAGGCTATCAACTTCCACGACAAGGGATGGAAGTCTGTTCCACCCACCAACCACCCGCTGGCTAAAGGCAAATTTCCGCACATCTATCCTACATCTGTCTTTCCTCAATTTGAATTTATGCCCTCTCAGGTGATTTTTCTGAGCTAGAGGAAGAATCCCATCAGCATTGAGCATGCTCAAACCATTCAAGGCTTTGTACACCTCTATCAGATCACCCCGCTGGTGCCTAGTTTCCAGACACTGTAATTTGCAAAACTTAAGCCTTTCTTCGTAAGAGAACCCCTTTGTCCCATTCACCAATCTAGTTGCCCTTCTCTGTACTCGTTCCAGCAGCTCTACATCCTTCCTGAAATGAGGCCTCCAGGCCTGTATACAGTACTCTAGGTGTGGCCTGACCATTGCCTTATACAAGGGAATAATCACCTCCTTATCCCTGCTAGAAAAATTCCTATATATCATTGACAATACACCATGAGCTACTCTTGCAGCTCGTCTGCACTGCTCAGAGAACTTCATATCTGCCTGCACCACCACCCCCAGGTCCCTTTCATTCTCTACCACTGTCAGTGTAGTACCACAGAGTTGATACGTTGCTCTGGGGTTGCTGTTTCCCATATGTAGTACTTTACATTTGTCAATGTTAAACTTCATTTGCCACCTCGAAGCCCATCTGCTCAACCTTTCCAAATCCTGTTGCAGCAGCATAGTGTCAGTAGTGTCCTTGACAACCCTGCCAACCTTCGTATCGTCTGCAAACTTGGACATTAAGCCTGATATACCATCATCAATATCATTTATAAATACAGAAAACAATAAAGGCCCCAATACTGAACCCTGAGGGACTCCACTAATAACATTAGTCCACGATGAGCAGTGTCCATTGATTACCACTCTCTGTCTTCTCCCCCTCAACCACCCCTTTATCCATAGCAGCAACTTGCCTCCAATGCCACACTGCTCCAATTTGTGCAGCAGTCTTCCATGTGCAACAGTATCAAAAGCCTTTCTAAGATCCAAGTATATAATATCAAAGTTATTCCCTGCATCCAGTTCTTTTGCTACTCCAGCCAAAAAAATAAATAAAATAATAAGTACCATTAGCAGGGAGTCATCACTGAGTTCTAAGTAGGATGAAGGAAAGAGAGAGTTCTTAAAACAAAAAGTTTTAATTTCAGGACAGCAGGTTATGAGAGATTAAGGTGTTTCATGGCCTCAACCAACAGGAGAGATAGTTCACAGAGATGGATGGCAAATAAAAAGTATTATTATTATTATAAGCCTTGTGGTGCAAGGAAGATTGAGGCTTATGCTGCACAAGACAAAAAAAAAAAAAAATTCCCGAGTTACCCTGAGAGAGAGAGAGAGAGAGAGAGAGAGAGAGAGAGAGAGAGAGAGGGAGGATCACCAAGAAAGAGAAGAATAATGATATGCAGCTCAGAACCCTGGGTTTGCCAAACCCATACTCACCAGATGTGTATGAAACTTATAACAACAACAACAACAAACTGATCTGTAACAGTAGTAGAGAAGAAATTATACCGGAAGAAGGCAAATTATGAGAAACCGATGGCTAAGAGAACAAAGAGCGGGAACAAGGAGTTTATCTATGTGAATACAAATAAGCAAAAAACTAATCAGACGAGACTATACTGCAATAGATGAAGGGAAAAAGTCTTACATAACCCAGCAGATGTTGCAAATCAGTTGAGCAGATACTTTGCATCAATATTTCAGAGCAAAGACTCTTCGCGATGAGAAGAACCTGAACTAGTGAAACCGAAAATCGTGAAATTAGCGATATTCAAATTTCAGAAGATTATCTATTAGAAAATCTTTGGAGACTAAAGGCAAAGGGAGGATACGAGTGCTGGGACATACCCAGATATTTTTATAAAGGCAGCAAGGGAATGCCTAAAACCATTAAGGTTAATTTCGAGAGTGTCACTGGATTCTGAAAATATTCCCCTTGGATTGCAAGATATGGGAAAGAACTGTTAATGATGAAAGTGAACTTAGAAATAACCGAGGAGTCAGTTGGATTTCAATGGTAGAAAAATCATAAATAAGAAAATCAAGCATGTAATAAAGAATGACTTGGTGTTAGGCGGAGCCGAGCGGTCAATCGCAAAGGTACATAAGAGCACTTGCTTTGAGTGAATGGAGTTCCAGCCCATGACGAAAAAATACAGTGCTGTTTCTTGTATTCTCTCGATTATCTAAACTCCTCTGACCGCATAGCCGTCCCGAAGTATAAAGAAAATTTACGACGAGTAGTACTAGAATTATTAGTATGAACTGATGAAAGAAATAATGTAAGCTTCCATGTTTTGGTTTGCCAACTGTTTTTTGTAATTGGTTATCCAGTTTTCTCTCTGATTGCTGATTGCTCACTGAGGGTGATGATAGATGAATCTCTATCTTCTAACTTCTCCACTAATGCTTGTAGTAGTAGTAGTAGTAGTAGTAGTAGTAGTAGTGGCACATGATGCAAGAAAGCAAGTGTAGGAGCTCATGCAGCATCAGAAAAAAAAAAAAAAAAAAAAAAAAAATCATCACGCCATTCCCTCCAAATGCCTGTCCAGTTCCTCCTTAAATTTATTTAACCTATCAACTTCCACAACGACAGATGGAAGTTTGTTCCAGCAATTAACCACCCGCTGGCTAAAGGCAAATTTCCGCACATCTATTCTACATCTGTCCTTTCTTAATTTGAACTTATGTCCCCGTAGGTTCGTAACCTGAACAAGTGGAAGGATCCCATCAGAATTCAGCGTGCTCAACCCATTCAAGGCCTTATAGACCTCAATCAGATCACCGCGCAGGTGCCTAGTCTCCAGCCACTGCAATTTGCAGAACTTAAGCCTCTCTTGGTAAGAGAATCCCTTCATTCCCCTCACCAATCGTGTTGCTCTTCTCTGTACACGCTCAAGCAAATCTACATCCTTCCTAAAATGAGGCCTCCAGACCTGTACGCAGTACTCAAGGCGTGGCCTGACCATTGCCTTATACAGAGGGACAATCACCTCCTTTTCCCTGCTAGCAAAATTCCTATATATCATTGACAAAACCCCATGACCTGCCCTAGCAGCCTGTCTGCATTGCTCAGAAAACTTCATATCTGACTGCACAATTACTCCCAGGTCTTTTTCATTTTCTACCACCTTAAGTGTAGTACCACACAGTTGGTACGTTTCTCTGGGGTTACTTCTACCCATATGCAGTACTTTGCATTTGTCAAGGTTGAACTTCAGTTGCCACTTCTTAGCCCATCTGCCCAAATTATCTAGATCCTGTTGCAGTAGCACACTGCCATTACTGTCATTAACAACCCTGCCAACCTTTGTGTCATCTGCAAACTTCGACATTAAGCCTGATATACCTTCATCAATATCATTGATAAATACACAAAACAACAGTGGACCCAACACCGAACCCTGTGGGACTCCACTAATAACATTAGTCCATGAAGAGCAGCACCCATTGATTACCACCCTCTGTCTTCTCCCACTTAACCATCCTTTTATCCATTGTAGCAACTTACCCTTAATACCATTCTGCTCCAATTTGTACAGTAGTCTTCCATGCGCAACAGTGTCAAAAGCTTTCCTGAAATCCAAGTATATGATATCAAAATTATTTTTCGCATCCAGTTCCTTTGTGACCACATCATAATAACCAATCAAATTTGTCAGACAAGACTTTCCCTTAACAAACCCATGCTGTGTTTGAATTATTGCTGCAGTCTTGTCTAGATGATCCTGCAATGCATCTTTAACCAGTGACTCCATTATTTTACCCGGAACAGAAGTTAAACTAACTGGTCTGTAATTACACGTGTCACCCTTCGATCCACCTTTGTGAATTGGGGACACATTTGCACATCTCCAGTCCGTGGGAACCTCCCCTGAGTCCAAGGATGCTCTCATAATTATGGCTAAGGGTTTGCTTAGTTGCTTTGCCGCCTCCTTTAAAATAACTGGATAGATCCCATCCACCCCAGGTGCCTTTCTTATGTTTAACTTCAACAATTTCTCCTCCACTTTGCTCTCAGTTATTACAAAATCATTAAGCACACTGCTACAATTTGATAACCTTCTTCCATTTTCAAACTGTAATAATTCCTCACGTGTGAATGTAGATGCAAAATACTCATTCAGTTTGTTTGCTATCTGAACAGGATCATCAACAGTCGAACCATCGATGTCAAGTGGACCAATCATATTCATCCCCTTCCTTTTAGAGTTTATATAAGTAAAGAAATCCTTGCTGTTTTTCTTAGCATCCTTTGCCAAAGATTTCTCGTAATCCGCCTTCGCCTGCCGAACCTCCTTTGTGACCTGATTACAGACTAGCTTATATCTGCCACAGGCTTCTGCGTCACCTGATAATTTATATGCATCCCATGCATTTTTCTTCTCTGTCACGAGTCTCATTAGTTCATTTGATAACCATTTAGGCCTAAACCTTGAACGATATTTCTTAATCGGTATATAAAGTCTAGTAGCTTCCACGATTAATTCCTTGAATGCTTCCCACTTAGAATTTACTGTTGGTAACATCGTCAGTTGATCCCACTGTACAGAATTTAAAAACTGTCTGAGACCACTGTACTCCCCTTTACGGAAGCAAAAACCCTTTCCTTTACCCCTGACGGTAGTTACCTCTTTGAGTAAATCCCACTTCAGCACACTGTGATCACTGCCACCTAGTGGTTCCTTTATCTGCAAATTCTTAATACACGAATGATCACTGCTGATAACCAGATCAAGAGTGTTACTTTCTCTGGTTGCCTCTCGAACATGCTGCTGCAGAAAACAATCATCCAATAAATCCACAAAAGTCTGACTGGTGTGTGAGTGACCAACCCACAAGTTCCAGTCAATATCTGGGAAGTTAAAATCCCCCATTATAAGACATTCAGATTTACTGGCCCACTTTATTTCTCTGTACAATTGTTCATTGTACTCATTCAAGTCATTAGGCCTATAACACACTCCTACCCTTATTTTTCCTTTCGCAGTGCTTATCTCGCACCAAACTGACTCAACAGAGCACTGTTCATCTATATTAACTGGGTGCACTTCCTTTGATTTTATGTTTTTCTTAATTAACAGCATAACACCCCCTCCCTTTCTGTCCTGTCTATCCTTTCTGTACACATTGTACTCCCCAAATTCCAGTTCTGCATTCCTGATATCTTTGTGACACCACGTCTCTGCTATCCCAACAATATCCGCCTTTGATGTCTTGACCAACACTTCAAATTCATCAAATTTATTTACTATATTTCTAGCATTGGTATACATGCAAGCATACATGCTCCTATGCCTATTCCTGGTTACCCTAACACATCCCATATACCCAACTATTCCATGATGACTGCCATCCGTCCCTGAAACCCCCAACACCCCTCGCTCCAGGTCGCTTCTTATTCTAATAGAAGTTGTGCAAGAATCGCCTTCACCTCTGCCTGCGGTTACTGTTAAACTATTAGTCTTTGTATCCCCCCAAACTAGCAGTTTTCCGACCCACCTAACACTGCCTCGATAGCATCAGCAAATATTCTTGCACCCTTTCTATTTAAGTGTATCCCATCCCTGTAGAAGCAATCTCTCCTATTAACAAGTACAGTCCAGGCTGAAAAAAAATTCTACCCCTTGAGCCTTGCACAATCTTTCCAGGGCCGAATTGATCGACAAGGCTCTCATCATATACTCCCTCCTATCGTGTCTGGGCAGAATTGCAGACACTTTCAAATTCAACCCTATTTCACGGCTTTTTTTCAACAGTGACCTGTACTTGTTGAGTAATTCTGCCGGTCTCCTACTCTTAATATCATTAGTGCCAACGTGTACAACTATATCACCTTTTGTGCCCTTGAAAGATGATATCCGCTCTACAACGTCATCAACCTTTGCCCCTGGCAGACATACCCTGGTCCTGTTCCACCTATCCTTTTTACAAAGGATGTTCCCCGTTTCCCTGACATGTGTCCCTCAAGGTTCAGTTCTTTTCCTTTTGTATATTAATGACCTTCTTCCATCAAATGTAAATCCTATCCATGGTTTTGCCGATGAGAGCACGTTGCGTTCCACTTCCATTTTCAGAAACCTTGCTTTGCTCAATCAGTTTCAACTTCGCGAATATCCCCTACCAATTCGTTAAAAGCCAATCTCCAGGTATTTCCTCAGTGGGGCAAAGTCAATCCTACTAAAACTCAGTATTTTCTTATATCTCGCAAAATGGATTCTTCTGCTCCTATGCTTATCTATGGTGACACTCCGATTTCTAGGCAAGATGATATATCTATTTTTGGGATTATCCTGACTTCTAATCTCTCTTGGCAGAAGCACATTATAAATATTGCTTCCTCTGTATCTAAAAACCTTGGTTTTTTTCTTTCGCTGTAGGCGTCACTTTTCTTCCAACAGCTGTTCACTCTGTACTAATCGCAAATCCGCCTTACCATGGGAATATTGTACCCACATCTACCCCCAAAGGGCTTCTAGATTCATTCTCAGGCTTCTAGATTCCGTTCAGATGACGGCAGTTAGGTTAATTAATGACTCATCTCTGACAGTCTCTCCACACTGTCTCATAGATATACTGTTTCTGCTGCATGCCTTTTAAACAGATATTTCCATGGGCACTGTTCTTCTTAATTGGCTTCTATAATTCTCGCTCTCTCTTTCAAAATATTCCGAACACGTTCCGCCACCAGCCAACATCTATTTACTGTCCAACTTCAAACTCACAAAACCAACTTTTCATCTTCCTCGTTTATTCATTCAACTGCCATTTTCTGGAACAACCTCCCACCATATCTAGCATTAGCATTAGCATTAGTAGAGGCATTTGATGCAAGAAAGCAAGCTTATGCAGCATCGGCCAAAAAAAAAATAAAATCCACTTCCACTTCACCCCCTCTGTTCGTTCAAAATACCTGTCCAGCTGAGCCTTAAACTTATTTAGGCTATCAACCTCCACCACAAGGGATGGAAGTCTGTTCCACCAACCAACCACCCGCTGGCTAAAGGCAAATTTCCGCACGTCTATGCTACATCTGTCTTTCCTCAATTTGAATTTATGCCCTCTCAGGTGATTTTTCTGAGCGAGAGGAAGAATTCCATCAGCATTGAGCATGCTTAAACCATTCAAGGTTTTATACACCTCTATCAGATCACCTCGCTGGTGCCTAGTCTCCAGACACTGTAATTTGCAAAACATAAGCCTTTCTTCGTAAGAGCACCCCTTTGTTCCATTCACTAATCTTGTTGCCCTTCTCTGTACTCGTTCCAGCAGCTCTACATCCTTCTTGAAATGAGGCCTCCAGACCTGTATACAGTACTCTAGGTGTGGCCTGACCATTGCCTTATACAATGGAATAATCACCTCCTTATCCCTGCTGGAAAAATTCCTGTATATCATTGACAATACTCCATGAGCTACTCTTGCAGCCCGTCTGCACTGCTCAGAGAACTTCATATCTGCCTGCACAACCACCCCCAATTCCCTTTCATTCTCTACCACTGTCAGTGTAGTACCACAGAGTTGATACGTTCCTCTGGGGTTGCTGTTTCCCATGTGCAGTACTTTACATTTGTCAATGTTAAACTTCATTTGCCACCTCTCAGCCCATTTGCTCAACCTTTCCAGATCCTGTTGCAGCAGCATAGTGTCAGTAGTGTCCTTGACAACCGTGCCAACCTTTGTATCATCTGTAAACTTAAACATTAAGCTTGATATACCATCATCAATATCATCATCAATATGAGAGTAGGAGACCGGCGGAAATACTTGACAAGTACAGGTCACTGATAAAAAAAAGCCGTGAATTAGGGTTGAAATTGAAAGTGTCTGCAATTCTGCCCAGACACGATAGGAGGGAGTATATGATGAGCGCCCTGTCAATCAATTCGGCCCTGGAAAGATTGTGGGGGGCTCAAGGGGTAGAATTCTTTTCAGCCTGGTCTGTACTTGTTAACAGGAGAGACTGCTTCTACAGGGATGGGATACACTTAAATAGAAAGGGTGCAAGAATGTTTGCTGATGCTATCGAGGCAATGTTAGGTGGGTCGGAAAACTGCTAGATTGGGGGGATACAAGGATTAATAGATTAACAGTAGCCACTGGCAGAGGTGAAAGTGATTCTTGCACTTCTTCTATTGGAATGAGCCGCAGCCTGGAAAATAAGATGCAGGATATTTCAGAGACTGCTGGGAATCATTGGGGTACAAGTAAACACATGGGTTGTGTTAGGGTAGCTAAGAAAAAGAACAGGTGCATGTATACTTGTGTGTACACCAATGCCAGGAGTTTAGTAAATAAATTTGATGAATTTGGGGTGTTGCTCAAAACATCAAAGGCAGATATTGTGGGGATTTCAGAGACGTGGTGTCACACAGATATAAGAAATGCAGAACTGGAATTTGGGGAGTACAATGTCTACAGAAAGGATAGACAGGATAGGAAGGGAGGAGGGGTTATGCTATTAGTTAAAAAACACATAAAATCCAAGGAAGTGAAGCCAGTCGACATCGCTGGACAGTGCAGTGTCGAGTCAGTTTGGTGTGACATAAGCATTGGGAGATCAAAATTGAGAGTAGGAGTGTGCTATAGGCCTAATGACTCTGATGAGTATAATAAGAAACTGTTCGGAGAAATAGAGTGGGCCAGTAAATCAGAGAGTCTTATAAAGGGGGATTTTAATTTCCCAGATATTGACTGGAATTTGGGGGCTGGTCACTCACACAGTAGCAAGGCTTTTGTGGATTTATTGGATGATTGTTTTCTACATCAGCATGTTCGGGAGGCAACTAGAGGGAGCAATACTATTGATTTGATTATCAGCAGTGATTCTTCATGCATTAAGAATCTGCAGATAAATGAACCACTTGGTGGCAGTGATCACAGTGTGCTGAAGTGGGAGTTACTCAAAGAGGTAACTACCATTAGGGGTAAAGGGAAGGGGTATTGCTTTCGTAAAGGCGACTACAATGGACTGAGACAGTATTTAAATTCTATACAGTGGGATCAACTGATGATATTGCCAACAGCAAATTCAAAATGGGAAGCATTCAAGGAACTTATCGTGGAAGCTACTAGGCTTTACATACCAACTAAGAAATACTGTTCAAGGTTTAGGCCTAAATGGTTGTCAGATGAACTAATGAGGCATATGGCAGAGAAGAAAAATGCATGGGATACATACAAATTAACACGTGACACGGACGCCTATGATAGATACAAGTTGATCTGTAACCAAGTTACAAAGGAGGTTAGGCAGGCGAAGGCAGATTACGAGAGATCCTTGGCAAGGGATGCGAAGAAAAACAGCAAAGAGTTCTTTACTTATGTAAACTCTAGAAGGAAGGGGATGAATCAGATTGGTCCACTTGAGATCGATGGGTCAACTGTTGATGACCCTGCTCGGGTAGCTAACAAACTAAATGAATATTTTGCATCGACATTCACACATGAGGAGTTATTCAGCGAGGGGAATGCCAGAGGTGTATTCAACTCTAGCAGTAAGCTAGAGAATCTTGTAATAACTGAGAGCAAAGTGGAGGAGAAATTGTTGAAGATAAACACAAGAAAGGCACCTGGGGTGGATGGGATCTATCCAGTTATATTAAAGGAGGCAGCAAAGGAGGTAAGCAAACCCTTAGCCATAATTATGAGAGCTTCCTTGGACTCAGGGGAGGTACCCATTGACTGGAGATGTGCAAATGTGACCCCAATTCACAAAGGGGGATCAAAGGCTGACACAAGTAATTATAGACCTGTGAGTTTAACTTCTGTTCCCGGAAAATTAATGGAGGCACTGGTGAAAGAAGCACTGCAGGATCATCTAGACAAGACTTCAGTTATAGCTAGGACACAGCATGGTTTTGTTAAGGGGAAGTCTTGCCTGACCAATTTGATTGGATACTATGATGCAGTCACAAAAGAACTGGATGCAGGGAATAACTTTGATATTATATACTTGGATCTTAGAAAGGCTTTTGATAATGTTGCACATGGAAGACTGCTGCACAAATTGGAGCAGTGTGGCATTCGAGGCAAGTTGCTGCTATGGATAAAGGGGTGGTTGAGGGGAGAAGACAGAGAGTGGTAATCAATGGACACTGCTCATCGTGGACTAATGTTATTAGTGGAGTCCCTCAGGGTTCAGTATTGGGGCCTTTATTGTTTTCTGTATTTATAAATGATATTGATGATGGTATATCAGGCTTAATGTCCAAGTTTGCAGACGATACGAAGGTTGGCAGGGTTGTCAAGGACACTACTGACACTATGCTGCTGCAACAGGATTTGGAAAGGTTGAGCAGATGGGCTTCGAGGTGGCAAATGAAGTTTAACATTGACAAATGTAAAGTACTACATATGGGAAACAGCAACCCCAGAGCAACGTATCAACTCTGTGGTACTACACGGACAGTGGTAGAGAATGAAAGGGACCTGGGGGTGGTGGTGCAGGCAGATATGAAGTTCTCTGAGCAATGCAGACGATCTGCAAGAGTAGCTCATGGTGTATTGTCAATGATATATAGGAATTTTTCTAGCAGGGATAAGGAGGTGATTATTCCCTTGTATAAGGCAATGGTCAGGCCACACCTAGAGTACTGTATACAGGCCTGGAGGCCTCATTTCAGGAAGGATGTAGAGCTGCTGGAACGAGTACAGAGAAGGGCAACTAAATTGGTGAATGGGACAAAGGGGTTCTCTTACGAAGAAAGGCTTAAGTTTTGCAAATTACAGTGTCTGGAAACTAGGCACCAGCGGGGTGATCTGATAGAGGTGTACAAAGCCTTGAATGGTTTGAGCATGCTCAATGCTGATGGGATTCTTCCTCTAGCTCAGAAAAATCACCTGAGAGGGCATAAATTCAAATTGAGGAAAGACAGATGTAGGATAGATGTGCGGAAATTTGCCTTTAGCCAGCGGGTGGTTGGTGGGTGGAACAGACGTCCATCCCTTGTCGTGGAAGTTGATAGCCTAAATAAGTTTAAGGCTCAGCTGGACAGGTATTTCGAACGAACAGAGGGGTGAAGTGGAAGTGGTTATTTTTATTTATTTATGTTACTTAATTTTTTTTTTTTTTTTTTTGGCTGATGCTGCATAAGCTTGCTTTCTTGCATCAAATGCCTCTACTAATGCTAATGCTAATGCTAATTTATAAATACAGAAAACAATAATGGACCCAACACTGAGCCCTGAGGGACTCCACTAATAACATTAGTCCACGATGAGCAGTGTCCATTGATTACCACTCTCTGTCTTCTCCCCCTCAACCACCCCTTTATCCATAGCAGCAATTTGCCTCCAATGTCACACTGCTCCAATTTGTGTAGCAGTCTTCCATGTGCAACAGTATCAAAAGCCTTTCTAAGGTCCAAGTATATAATATCAAAATTATTCCCTGCATCCAGTTCCTTTGTGACTGCATCATAGATCCAATCAAGTTGTTCAGGCAAGACTTCCCCTTAACAAAACCATGCTGTGTCTGAGGTGTCTGAGCTATAACTGAAGTCTTGTCTAAATGATCCTGCAGTGCTTCTCCAACGAGTGCCTCCATTAATTTTCCTGGAACAGAAGTTAAGCTCACAGGTCTATAATTACTTGTGTCAGCCTTTGATCCTCCTTTGTGAATTGGGGTCACATTTGCACATTTCCAGTCTATGGGTACCTCCCCTGAGTCCAAGGAAGCTCTCATAATTATGGCAAACGGTTTGCTTACTTCCTCTGCTGCCTCCTTTAGTATAACTGGATAGATCCCATCCACCGCGGGTGCCTTTCTTGTGTTTACTTCAACAGTTTCTTCTCCACTTTACTCCCAGTTATTTCAAGATTCTGTAGCTTACTGCTAGAGTTGAATACACCCCTGGCATTCCCCTTGCTGAATAACTCCTCATGTGTGAATGTCGATGCAAAATATTCATTTAGTTTGTTAGCTACCTGAGTGGGATCATCAACAGTTGACCCATCAATATCAAGTGAACCAATCTGATTCGTCCCCTTCCTTCTAGAGTTTACATAAGTAAAGAACTCTTTGCTGTTTTTCTTTGCATCCCTTGCCAAATATTTCTCGTAATCTGCCTTCGCCTGCCTAACCTCCTTTGTAACTTGGTTGCATATCAACTTGTATCTATCATAGGCTTCTATGTCATGTGTTAATTTGTAAGTATCCCATGCATTTTTCTTCTCTGCCATATGCCTCATTAGTTCATCTGACATCCATTTTGGCCTAAACCTTGAACAATATTTCTTAGTTGGTATGTAAAGCCTAGTAGCTTCCAAGATAAGTTCTTTGAATGTTTCCCATTTTGAATTTGCTGTTGGTAACATCATCAGTTGGTCCCACTGTATAGAATTTAAATACTGTCTCAGTCCATCGTAGTCGCCTTTACGGAAGCAATAACCCTTCCCTTTACCCCTAATGGTAGTTACCTCTTTGATTAAATCCCACTTCAGCACACTGTGATCATTGCCACCTAGTGGTTCATTTATCTGCAGATTCTTAATGCATGAAGAATCACTGCTGATAATCAAATCAAGAGTATTACTCCCTCTAGTTGCCTCCCGAACATGCTGATGTAGAAAACAATCATCCAATAAATCCACAAAAGCCCTGCTAGTGTGTGAGTAACCAGCCCCCAAATTCCAGTCAATATCTGGGAAATTAAAATTATAAGACTCTCTGATTTACTGGCCCACTCTATTTCCCTGTACAGTTCCTTATTATACTCATCAGAGTCATTAGGCCTATAGCACACTCCTACTCTCAATTTTGATCTCCCAATGCTTATGTCACACCAAACTGACTCAACACTGCACTGTCCCGTGATGTCGACTGGCTTCACTTCCTTGGTTTTTATGTGTTTCTTAACTAATAGCATAACCCCTCCCCCCTTCCTATCCTGTCTATCCTTTCTGTAGACGTTGTACTCCCCAAATTGCAGTTCTGCATCCCTTATATCTGTGTCACACCACGTCTCTGATATCCCAACAATATCTGCCTTTGATGTTTTCAGCAATGCCTCAAATTCATCAAATTTATTTACTAAACTCCTAGCATTGGTGTACACGCAAGTATACCTGCACCTGTTTCTATTCTTAGCTACCCTAACACAACCCATGTGTTTACTTGTACCGCAATGGCTCCCAGCAGTCTCTGAAATACCATCTATTTCCTGAAAATTACATTCTTCAGAAGTTCAAACCTAATGTCAATAAATACCTTCTTTCGTCTTCTCAACGTCCAACCCGTTTACTGTACCGTGTACTATAAGTTCTAATGCCTCTCGTGTTTGGAGTTTTCATTAAAAAAAAAAAAGAAGAAAAGAAAACAAGCGTGTACAGCAGAAACAAACAAAAAAACACTGTCCACATTGCATGCCTTTGGACAGTTTATCTAGTTCATCCTCGAAATTATTCAAAATTACTATTTTCACAACACAAAATTGCAGTTTATTTGAATATTCAGATATCAACTCGCTTAAGGGCATTTCCGAGCACCATTACTTTTCGCAATTTGAATTTATTTCAATTTATGTTGTTTTCTCTATTTAAAAATAACACTGATAAAAGTATATCAGGTGTCATACCCAAGTTACAGATGATACGAAGGTTGGTAAGATTATTAACAGTAAACAATATGCTATTTCAACAGGATCTAGAAGAGGTGTGGTGTAGAGGTGGCAACAGAAGTTAGCATTAGCATTAGCATTAGCATTACTAGAGGCATTTGATGCAAGAAAGCAAGCTTATGCAGCATCAGCCAAAAAAAAAAAAAAAAAAAAAATTAAGTAACATAAATAAATAAAAATAACCACTTCCACTTCACCCCTCTGTTCGTTCGAAATACCTGTCCAGCTGAGCCTTAAACTTATTTAGGCTATCAACTTCCACGACAAGGGATGGAAGTCTGTTCCATCCACCAACCACCCGCTGGCTAAAGGCAAATTTCCGCACATCTATCCTACATCTGTCTTTCCTCAATTTGAATTTATGCCCTCTCAGGTGATTTTTCTGAGCTAGAGGAAGAATCCCATCAGCATTGAGCATGCTCAAACCATTCAAGGCTTTGTACACCTCTATCAGATCACCCCGCTGGTGCCTAGTTTCCAGACACTGTAATTTGCAAAACTTAAGCCTTTCTTCGTAAGAGAACCCCTTTGTCCCATTCACCAATCTAGTTGCCCTTCTCTGTACTCGTTCCAGCAGCTCTACATCCTTCCTGAAATGAGGCCTCCAGGCCTGTAGACAGTACTCTAGGTGTGGCCTGACCATTACCTTATACAAGGGAATAATCACCTCCTTATCCCTGCTAGAAAAATTCCTATATATCATTGACAATACACCATGAGCTACTCTTGCAGCTCGTCTGCACTGCTCAGAGAACTTCATATCTGACTGCACCACCACCCCCAGGTCCCTTTCATTCTCTACCACTGTCAGTGTAGTACCACAGAGTTGATACGTTGCTCTGGGGTTGCTGTTTCCCATATGTAGTACTTTACATTTGTCAATGTTAAACTTCATTTGCCACCTCGAAGCCCATCTGCTCAACCTTTCCAAATCCTGTTGCAGCATCATAGTGTCAGTAGTGTCCTTGACAACCCTGCCAACCTTCGTATCGTCTGCAAACTTGGACATTAAGCCTGATATACCATCATCAATATCATTTATAAATACAGAAAACAATAAAGGCCCCAATACTGAACCCTGAGGGACTCCACTAATAACATTAGTCCACGATGAGCAGTGTCCATTGATTACCACTCTCTGTCTTCTCCCCCTCAACCACCCCTTTATCCATAGCAGCAACTTGCCTCCAATGCCGCACTGCTCCAATTTGTGCAGCAGTCTTCCATGTGCAACAGTATCAAAAGCCTTTCTAAGATCCAAGTATATAATATCAAAGTTATTCCCTGCATCCAGTTCTTTTGTGACTGCATCATAGTATCCAATCAAATTGGTCAGGCAAGACTTCCCCTTAACAAAACCATGCTGTGTCCTAGCTATAACTGAAGTCTTGTCTAGATGATCCTGCAGTGCTTCTTTCACCAGTGCCTCCATTAATTTTCCGGGAACAGAAGTTAAACTCACAGGTCTATAATTACTTGTGTCAGCCTTTGATCCCCCTTTGTGAACTGGGGTCACATTTGCACATCTCCAGTCAATGGGTACCTCCCCTGAGTCCAAGGAAGCTCTCATAATTATGGCTAAGGGTTTGCTTACCTCCTTTGCTGCCTCCTTTAATATAACTGGATAGATCCCATCCACCCCAGGTGCCTTTCTTGTGTTTATCTTCAACAATTTCTCCTCCACTTTGCTCTCAGTTATTACAAGATTCTCTAGCTTACTGCTAGAGTTGAATAGACCTCTGGCATTCCCCTCGCTGAATAACTCCTCATGTGTGAATGTCGATGCAAAATATTCATTTAGTTTGTTAGCTACCCGAGCAGGGTCATCAACAGTTGACCCATCGATCTCAAGTGGACCAATCTGATTCATCCCCTTCCTTCTAGAGTTTACATAAGTAAAGAACTCTTTGCTGTTTTTCTTCGCATCCCTTGCCAAGGATCTCTCGTAATCTGCCTTCGCCTGCCTAACCTCCTTTGTAACTTGGTTACAGATCAACTTGTATCTATCATAGGCGTCCGTGTCACGTGTTATTTTGTATGTATCCCATGCATTTTTCTTCTCTGCCATATGCCTCATTAGTTCATCTGACAACCATTTAGGCCTAAACCTTGAACAGTATTTCTTAGTTGGTATGTAAAGCCTAGTAGCTTCCACGATAACTTCTTTGAATGCTTCCCATTTTGAATTTGCTGTTGGCAATATCATCAGTTGATCCCACTGTATAGAATTTAAATACTGTCTCAGTCCATTGTAGTCGCCTTTACGAAAGCAATACCCCTTCCCTTTACCCCTAATGGTAGTTACCTCTTTGAGTAACTCCCACTTCAGCACACTGTGATCACTGCCACCAAGCGGTTCATTTATCTGCAGATTCTTAATGCATGAAGAATCACTACTGATAATCAAATCAAGAGTATTGCTCCCTCTAGTTGCCTCCCGAACATGCTGATGTAGAAAACAATCATCCAATAAATCCACAAAAGCCTTGCTACTGTGTGAGTGACCAGCCCCCAAATTCCAGTCAATATCTGGGAAATTAAAATCCCCCATTATAAGACTCTCTGATTTACTGGCCCACTCTATTTCTCCGAACAGTTTCTTATTATACTCATCAGAGTCATTAGGCCTATAGCACACTCCTACTCTCAATTTTGATCTCCCAATGCTTATGTCACACCAAACTGACTCGACACTGCACTGTCCAGCGATGTCGACTGGCTTCATTTCCTTGGATTTTATGTGTTTTTTAACTAATAGCATAACCCCTCCTCCCTTCCTATCCTGTCTATCCTTTCTGTAGACATTGTACTCCCCAAATTCCAGTTCTGCATTTCTTATATCTGTGTGACACCACGTCTCTGAAATCCCCACAATATCTGCCTTTGATGTTTTGAGCAACACCTCAAATTCATCAAATTTATTTACTAAACTCCTAGCATTGGTGTACACACAAGTATACATGCACCTGTTCTTTTTCTTAGCTACCCTAACACAACCCATGTGTTTACTTGTACCCCAATGATTCCCAGCAGTCTCTGAAATATCCTGCATCTTATTTTCCAGGCTGCGGCTCATTCCAATAGAAGCAGTGCAAGAATCACTTTCACCTCTGCTAGTGGCTACTGTTAATCTATTAGTCCTTGTATCCCCCCAATCTAGCAGTTTTCCGACCCACCTAACATTGTCTCGATAGCATCAGCAAACATTCTTGCACCCTTTCTATTTAAGTGTATCCCATCCCTGTAGAAGCAGTCTCTCCTGTTAACAAGTACAGACCAGGCTGAAAAAAATTCTACCCCTTGAGCCCTGCACAATCTTTCCAGGGCCGACATCGTGCCCTGTCTGTGCCAAGTTTAACATCGTGCCATCAGATATGAAATTATCTGGGCAGCGGATACAGGCAGCTAGAACAACTCTTGAGGTCTTGTCAATGATATACAGGAATAGGAATTTTTGCTAGAAAGGAAAAGGAGGTAAGTATCCCTTAGTGTGACCTGACACAGCTTGTGAGGTCACACCTTCAGTAATGCATACAGCTCTGGAGCCTTCATTTTAGGAAGGATATAGAGCTACTAGAAGGAGTAATACGGAGAATGGCAACGAAATTGGTGTGGAGGTAACAAAATACTGCTGCTGCTGCTACTAAGAATGGCTTGAGTTTTGCAATTGCAGCGTCTAGACACAAGGCACCCCGAGGTGATTTGTTTAAGGAACATCAGACCTTGAATGGTTTCAGTAAGCTCAATTCTGATGTGATTCTTCCTCTTACTCAGATAATAATAACAAAAAACACTGTCCACATTGCAAGCCTTTGGACAGTTTATCATTTCACCCATCCATTCACTCCAAATGATTGTCAGGGTCTGCTGTGAACTGATTTAAGTTGTCGGTCTTCACTACGACAGACGAAAGTTTGTTCCCACCCGCTGGCTGAAGAAAAATTTCCGCATATCAATTCTACAATTCTATTTCCCCAATTTGAATTTATGAAAACTCAGGTGAGTAATCTGTTCAAGAGAAAGAATCTTCTTAGCATTGAGCTTGCTCAAACCATTCAACGCCTTATACACCTCAATTAGATCTACTCTCAGGTGCCTTGTCAGACATTGCAACTTGCAGTATTTAAACCTATCTTGGAAAACGCAACCAATTGTTCCATTCACCAATCTCGTTGCCCATTTCTGTATCCGTTCAAGGAACACTACATCCGTAAAAAGTTGAAGGCTCAAAACCTGAATGCAGTACTCGAGGTATGACCTGAACATTGGCTAAGACAAAGGGGACAATCACTCCTTATCCCTGCTAGTAAATTTCCTGTATATCACGGAAAAGACACCATTATCTACACTTCTAGACTTTTGCACTGCCAGAAAACTTCATATTTGACTGTAGAATTACGCATTTTCATTCTTCACTACCCTGAGTGCAGTATGACACAATTGGTACGTTCCTCCGAGATTACAGATACCCATATGCAAGACTTTACAATCCCATCCTCGGAATCATCTGCAAACTTGGACATTAACCCTGATATACACCTTAGTCAATATCGTTCATGAATACAGAAAACAGCCAGGGACCCAACAACCAAACCTTTGGGACTTCACTAAAAACATTAGTCCACCAAAAACAGTGTACATTGATTACCACTCTCTGAATTTTTCTACTCAAGCACCCTTATCCATGGCAACCAATGGCCCCAATATGTACAGTACTAGAGATCCCTTAACAAACCCTTGCCTGGTCTGAAATATAACTTCAGCCTTGTCTAGATATATCATGCAGGGTTTCTTCAACCAGTGATTCCATTATTTTCTCTGGAACAGAAGTTAAACTAATAGGTCTCTAATTACAGTATCAAAAGCTTTCCTAAAATCCAAGCATATAATATCGATATTGATTTTTGCATCCATTTGTTTTGTGACTACATAAAATTTGCCAGCCAAGGGTTCCCCTTAACAAACCCTTGCCTGGTCTGAACTATAACTTCAGCCTTGTCTAGATATATCATGCAGGGTTTCTTCAACCAGTGATTCCATTATTTTCTCTGGAACAGAAGTTAAACTAATAGGTCTCTAATTACTCGTATCAACCTTTGATCGGAGAGGGCGCTCTGGTCGCGAAGGAGAACAATCATGAATTTTTGCACTCTATGTATTTTTGGTTGCTGGTAAGGGATAAGTATTTTTTAATTTTTACCGTATTCTTTGTTAATTCATATACTGCATTGTGTTTTACAGAGATATTCAATAGGTTTAATATATCTATAAATTGGTTAGCTCTTAATTTTGAATTTAACTAGATATTTTTCGAAGTTATTACTCCTGGTGTTGGCGACACTATTGTTGAACTGGCCGCCATATTGTAGTCGATAAGAAATAGCGTAACGTATATACACTGAATGATCACTGAATTATGGCCACCCCTATGAAAACTAAAGGAGACCCGTTGACCACGTGAGATACGAGAGTGCTGAGTCAGTCGACCTACCAAGCATAGACAGGGAGTCAGTGGTTCAGTAGGTAGTAAAATTCCGAGTGTGATGGGTAAAAGGAAGGATTGCGGGTGCTCAACAAGCTGTTGCCGCGATTTCCCAAACGGATGAACTGGTGGGGTGCTCGAAAGCCGCCGTAGTTAAAGTGTACCAGGACTGGAGTCAAAATGGTCAAGCAACTACCGATGGCAAAACTGCAAAGGTCACCGAAAGGTTGATAGAGGTGAGCACCGGGTCCAACGACTCGAACAGGCGCAGCACTGTTGTAGACTTGACTACCCAATACAACATGGACCAACCCGGAACAATATCTGGCATGACCATGCATCCCACGCTCGTATGTATGGGCTATATCAGCATATTATCCCTATGGCATCCTCTCCTAACCAAGGTTCACCGGTGTAAAAGACTCGCCTGGTGCAAAGAGCATGCAAGTTGGACATTATAAGACTGGGTGAATGTGTGCTGGTCGGATGAGTCACGTTATTTACTCCACACATTGGACAGTCGTGTACGGATTTGGCGTCAACAATATGAGGCTCTTCATCCAACATGCATAGTATCAAAAGTGCAGGCAGGTGGAGGCTGTTGTATGGTCTAGGGCATGTTTCACTGGCAGGAAATTGAATCCCTGGTGCATGTGGAACAACGTATCAGTGGTATCCACTGTGGACATGTGGACATGTGTTTTTGTAATGGGCGGCACCTAAACGTCAGTTCAATCTCCGCCTCGTATCTCTGTGAAGAACAGTACCACTGTAGAAGGGCCAGAAATAAGTAGTGTATGTTTGTGTGTATTCTGTGTGTGTTCTGTTGTTGTGTCTGACCGCTTGGCTACCCAGAATCATCAGTCACCTGGACAGATGATTCTGGGTACTCGTCCACACCACGGGAAGGTGGGCCAGTCTCAATGGAGCTCGCACTGTCTCAATTCAGTGGTATCCACTATCGTCAACTGCTTGCTGACTATATACACCCCGCTATGTTACACTTTTTCCCGAATGACGATGGTGTCTTCCAAGATGGCAATGCGCCGAGCCATCTGGCACTTGTTGTAGGAACGGTTCGAGGAACACAGATCTGACTTCCAGCATATCGATTGGCCTCCGAACTCCACCGATATTAATCCCATGTGCGACACTATGCAAAGGCATTAAATTATTATTATTTTAGGGTTACCCGTAATTAAATACATTAACCCGTATTTGTGTCTGTAAATTGCGTATGTTCTATGGTTGATTTGCCTATTTTGCTGGACGAAAAAACCCCAGTTACTGGGGTGAAAAACCTTGCTATCTACGCCTGAGACCAACTAACTCAGCCACGGAGTGAAAAAAGCCCATTAAAGTTCCTCGCGTCATCGACGGGATTCGAACCCAGGCCTTTTCCACGCGGTGTGGGGAGGACGGTGACGATACCACTGTGCTACCCGCGCAGACTATGCAAAGGCATATCAGGGTTCTGGATACACCAATCACCTCCCCTCCTGCATTGCTGCCCGCATTTCACACAGGTTGGTTGGCCATACCCAGGGCCACTGCGACCCTATGTGCTGCCAGTAAGCGAAATCCAATTTGCCGCCCCAAAATATTTCGATTAAATAAGGCATAACTAATTATTATTAATTTATTGAAAAAGAAAAGAATTACAACATATCTCACATATAATATAATGCAACAACAAACAAAAATAACAAAATCATTCTGTAATTCTGGAAATAACTTTAAATTCTAAACACAATAATCGTACCCACAATAACAAAATAAAAGGAAATTTATAATTGTTAAAAAAAAATAAGCAATTTATGTATCCTTGTTTTAAGATGTACGAATTTATTAATTATTTGATTTATGTTTATTTGTTCCAAAAGATCATTTTCTATTGAAATTATTGCCAAATTAGAGAGTCGTTGTCGAGATATTATCGCTCGTAAATAATTTTTGATTAATTAAAAAAAAAAAACTCCGTTCACCTGAGGCAAGGAAAGTGGTAAAGTCAGACAAATTCTTAATACAACCGCAACATTTGGAAAACTATCTGTAAAATCTATTTTAAAAATATATTGTAAAAATTCAAGTGGAATAATATTGTCTTAAATATATTTTGGTGTACTTTAAGTTCTTGAGATAATGCTAAACCAATATCGTATTCATTACGATCAATGTCACTTAATGTAAATGATTTAATAAATCGTTATCTGACCATTTTTTTTTAATTCAAAAATATTATAAAACATTTTAAATATTTCTACATGTTCTTTCCTATTTTGTAAACCTTTCAGTTAACGAGAAAATTGTCCATAAATGGAAAGAAAAAAAAAATATTTTGAAATTTTGTTGCTGATCCTGAATGTCGAAGTTTGCAGATGATGCAAAGGTTGGCAGGGTTATTAATGATAGCAATGACAGTATGCTACTGCAACAGGATCTAGAGAAGCTGGGCAGATGGGTTGAGAAATGGTAGCTAAAATTTAACATTAGTAAATACAAAGTACTGCATACGGGTAAAAGTAACCCCAGAGAAACGTACCAACTGCAAGGTACGGTGTTCTACCACTCAGGGTGGTAGAGAATGAAAAAACAGCTGGGGGTAATTGTGCAGTCAGACATGAAGTTTTCTGAGCAGTGCAGACAGGCTGCTAGAGCAGCTCATGGATTTTGTCAATTATATACAGGAATTGTGCTAGCAGGAAAGAGGAAGTGATTATCCCTTTGTATAAGGCAATGGTCATGCTATGCCTTGAGTACTGCATACAGGTCTGGAGAACGAGTACAGAGAAGGGCAACAAGATTGGTTAGCTCAATTCTGATGGGAGTCTTCCTCTTGCTCAGATTACAAACGTGAGGGGGCATAGATTCATATTGAGGAACGACAATAGTAGAATGGATGATTGGAAATTTGCCTTTATCCAGCGGGCAGTACTGCTGGAACAAACTTCCACCTGTCGTTGTGGAAGTTGATAGCTCAAATCAATATATATATTTTTTTTTTCGTTAGATGTTGGCGCATCGGCTTCTGTGGCCATAATGCACCTCCCGAAGTTTTGCGTTTTACTCTGATCCAAGCCCGAGGCGGGATTCCAACTCACGACCTTTGTCAAATCAATAATATAGCAATGGCTTAATTTATCAGTACTGATAAATTAAGGCATTGCTTATTTATCTGTTTATCTATTATCTGTTATTTATTGCTAATTTGTCTGGTTGGTGTGCGAGAGAACACCATTAGTTTTGTAACACATTACTCACATCACCAAAATTCCACTTACTGGCGAATTGTACCACAATCGCCCTTCTATTGCCACGCACCCTCCGGGAGAGCCTTCGCTCACCTCTAGTATCGATGAGCCATGGTCACCGAAGACCTCGCCGGTGATTTGTGTGGGTTTTCCCTCCTCGGATCACTTTCGGTAGGTACTTACCACGGCTGACCGTGAGCATCCCACCAGCAGTGTCGTTTCGGATTTCCTCTGACCCAGTCGTCTGGAAACAAGAGTAACACTAATTGACGAAGCTCAGTATCAGGTGTTTTTTGTACCGTGTCCGGGCGTTGTAGTTCTTATGCAGTTGCTTCGATTTGCGTAACGACTCGCTGGTCATAATATTTTGCCTCGTGGTGGCTGATGTCCTGAAATTCTTCGTCAAATCTAAATATCTACAACACATTAAGCAAACAAATCAGAAAGCTAATAACACAATAAATAAACAGGTGCATTACTTCGACTGTATTGGACTACATTTAAAACCAAGCAAATCTGCTCAGATGACAATTAAAAAGAAAAAGAGCAGGAACAATATCTCTATGCTGGTAAGTTCCAAAGGTAAATTGCACGCAAACCATGCCTAAAATGGTATGAGGGACTAACGAAGAGGGATTACATCAAAGCAAAAACATATTCAGCGCTCTGTGCTGCCAAGCAGAAGTTAATTGGCATTAGAAATTCAGATCTTCTTAAAAAACATATCTTTAAAGGTTTACTTTCCATCTCACTATATGTTTCACAGATTTGGACCTCTGCCCCACCGAACAACCTGAAAGCTTTCCTAAGTACTGAATACTAGCTATTACGATGGCTGAACAGGATCTCGAAACACCCATTTACTATCTCTAGCCATGCTACTTTCCAATCTCAGTGTTCCTCCCCGGAAACAGATATTTAATATAAGAAACATTTTCCCATTAGCCCAATTGCTAAGAGGAAGATTAGACGCTCCCAGTATTGACCACTTGTTTCACTCTCATCGAAAAGCCACCAGGAATGATGAAACAAGAAATCCTCTTGTTTCATCATTCCTGTACAGGCTAAGTCGCTTTTTCCAGCAAACACAATAGAACTCTTCAATCAACTAAGAATTAAACCGGAAAAGGTCTGTAATGAAAAAGCTTACAGATTACAAGTATTTGCCGACTTCTATCGTCTCGTGCAACTGTAGAGCGCAGCCACTCGGCTCAAAAACTGCATTTAATATTGATTCCTTTTAACTGTATATTTTCAGTATGTTAGACATGAAAATTTTAAATATTCTATGATGTCAATGTTGCCACAATTTTAAATATTTTATTACAAAATCATAATTACTTGTCTATTTCAAAATTCTGTATTCAACATTTCAGGGTGAACGGCCCATGGACGTTTATCCCTTTGCTCATGGGGTCCGCTTCACACCTTAGAGTGTAACTCACATCCTCCTAGCCAATGGCTTTCTCAGCGGTGCCTCTTCAACAGATAAATAAATTGATAATAATAATAATGCCGCCAATTTCGTGGAGGTTTTATGCGACTTATGGACAAAGTTATCCAGTTAGTTGGTGTCAGGAGAGTGTAACATGGTTTTCTGCCAGAACCTCAGTTATCGTCTAGCGATTGGTCGACAACTTTACAATATTTTTCCCATATATTGTGCAGTATAATCTAAGTTGCTCATGTGCTTAAAAAACCTGATATCTCCCTCTTTCTACCCCCCCTCTATGTTGGGCTGGTTAAGGCGAGAATTTAATCCTGTATCAGTATTATTATGATTTTTTTTATTGCTTCATGTTTTCATCATTCTTTGTTGTTTTACTGATTGGTTCAGCTGTGATATGAGAGTGAAAGTGGTTAGTTGTAAAGTAGTTTTGCTAGAGAGATTCTATTTTTTTTGAAATAACTAATTCTTTTCTGTGTTGTTTTTTTTCTTTTTAAGAAGCTTGTGTTTTCATGATGAGCATTACTATTTTGGTGAGTTTCTACTGTTGAAATACTTAGTAGATCTGACTTATTTTAAAGAAATTTGAAATGGTTTTAGTTATCTGCATTTAAACTTTTGCAGACACCACTTTCTTTCGGTATATTGTGGTGCAATCACTATTTGTGATTTGTTATTAGTTGTGCATTCTTTCTTACATTTTGATGCAAGCTCGTGACTGATTCAAAAACTGTAAATTTCTTTTGATATGCCAGCCCGTATTATACAGGGTGTTTAAAAAATGATGGTTAATAATTTAAAGACGAAAAGTACAAACTAAAATAAGCAAAAAAGTCCCAGTGAACATCGGGCCCCAAATGAACCGTTTTGAGATAATGCATATTTTCTGTTAAGATCCGCCGCTGACTATGGAAGCACTCTGGTAGGGTAGTCTGCATTGGCGAGACGCTGGATGTGGTAGGTGTACAGTAATTGGCGATGTAAAATTCGCCACACACTGCTATGACTCAGTACATGCTCTTGCAGAGCAACCCTCCTTGTCGAAATTCCTGGATTTTGTTCTATTCTTTCTAACACCCTTTCCTCAATATCAGGTGTTATGCTTCTGGGCCCACCTGCTCGTACTCTGTGCGAAACGCCCATATTCCCTAAGGCGTGCCTGAATGTGTGCCTGTTGGGTGCACATTTATCAAGGTACTCATACAAGGTACAAATTCATCAAGGCAATGATATATAGGAACTTTGAGTACTGCATACAGGTCTCGATTCCTCATTTTAGGAAGGATATAGAGCTGCTGGAATGGGTATAGAGAAGGGCAGTGAGATTGGTGAGGGGAACAAAGGGGTGCTCTTACCAAGAAAGGCTTAAGTTATTCATTGTTCATTAGCTTGCTATGGTAAATTACCTTTGTTTCACCTTCCTCCCCCACCACACACTCATGTGCATGCATGCACACACAATTCTTAGGTTATTTCGTTTTTAGTGTTCCTTTCAAAACTACTGATTAGCTAGTAGTAAGCCTTCTTTGATGAGCCAGCTACAGTTTCTAGAGAAGACCTTCCTCCCCCCACCACACACTCGTGCACACACAATTCTTAGGTTATTTCTTTTTTAGTGTTCCTTTCAAAACTACTGATTAGCTAGTAGTAAGCCTTCTTTGATGAGTCAGCTAGTTTCTAGAGTTATCCATTCCTCTTATTTTGGAATTTTATTTTTTGGCTTTTAACAGTTTTTTGAAATTATCAGGAATGTTAATGAATTTTTCGAAATGCTTAGAACTCTTTTTAATTTATATAAAACAGTTTACTGAATTTTCTGGAAATATATATTTTACAGGTCGCACCCAGTGTAGTATGACAGTTAAAAGAATTTGCGGCAGTTATGGAAATGTTTAAGGTGAGTTGATTGTTTTTGCAGTGCTCCTGTGTACAGTAAAATATGGGGTGTTTATAATTAAGTGCACTTTTATATGTAGACCAGGTGCCTCCGTAGCCAGGTGGGCAGGAGCAGCAGTGCGTAGCACACACTCCTTGATTAGACCAGGGTTCGAGCCCGTGACCACCAAATATGGAGGATGCAGAAAGGTCAGGGAATGACCACCGCATATCCCCAGAGCAATATGGCCTTAGTTGCTAATGCTCCTAAAAACCAAATAACAAGACCAAATATCTAGACCAGAGCATACTGAGTATCGCTACATCCCAAGATGTTGCGTCCTAAAGGTATCTCCAAATTTTGACATTATATCAGTTGTTTTCTCTCTGATTTGTGTTCATTGTATGTACTGATGTATTTTTTCTTTTGTGTATTTTTTTTTTCTTTTTTTGCATTCATACTAGATGAGCTCAGGACATGTCCTTTTCTTTAAAACCTAATAACTGACAGTCAATTTCACATGGCCTTGGATAAGCTTGTGCTTAATATGGCACATCTTTCTTGTAATCTCTTAGTTGCTAAGTATATAGCTTCAAGACAAGCATATCCAGTGGATTACAGGGTGATTCAAAAAGGACTTTACAACTTCGTAAGTGTATAGAAATTTATTCAGGAGACTTATATAATTTATTGAACTCTTATATTGTAGCAAAAAACATCGTTTTACGTAGAACAGTCATTTTTGTTCGATGTGACTACCATTGGTGATAAGGCAGACATCTCATCTGAACTCAATTTCCTCCCAAATGTGACGTAACATATCCGGCATAACTTCTGTAACTGCAGTGGTGATTTTAGTTTTGAGCTCGGCAAGATTGGCAGGTAAGGATGGAACAAACACTTGATCTTTAATGAAACCCTATGGGGGGAAAAAGTCTAGAGGTGTCAAATCTGGGGAATGAGGTGGCCACGCTAACGGCCCTGCTTGACCAATCCACCAACCTAGGAAACAGTTATTGGAAAGTAGCTATTTTTGAAAAGCAGCTGGCGCTTGCGGTGACAGAATTCGGTACTACGGCACTATATCAGTAAAACTTGATGTTTTTTGCTACAATATGACAGTTCAATAAGTTATGTCTCCTGAATAAATTTCTATACACTTACGAAGTTGTAAAGTCATTTTTAAATCACCCTGTATTGAATCAGTATGTTGTGACATAAGCATTATGAAAATAAAGATGAGTGGGTTATAGAACAGATGACTATGATGAATATAAGGAACAACTTTGTACACACCCGCACATGAAAAGGGCAAGCAAATAAGAATGTCTTATTTTGGAGATGATTGACTGGAACTTATAGGTTGATTACTCACCTAATAGGTTTTAGAATTTCTGGTTGATTGCTTATTACATCATGTTAAAGAGGTGCGACAACAGAAAGAAATATTCTTAACTTTGTTTATTAGTAATCATTCATCAGATATTAAAAATCTTTAGATAATGGAACTGCTGACAAGTAGTGATCACAGTGTGTTGAAGTGGGATTTATTATTTACAGATTTTTATTTTTGCAATGGTCTTAGATATTCTTAAGTTCTTTTCAGTGAGACCAAATGATGAAACTAATGAATGCAGATGGAAAATGTTTAAGGAAGCTGGTTTGAAGCATTTTATACTAAAGGAAAGGTACTGTTCAAGGTATAGACCAAAATGGATGATGATCTTAGTGGCAGAGAAGGAAGATGTGTGATTGACTATAAATTATCAGCAGATCCTGAATCCTGGAGTAAATATAAATCTTTTTTATGTTTTCAGTAATAAGAATCAGCTGTGTTAGTACACTTGATATCTGTGGTAATGCTATTGAAGATCCTGCACTGTTGCTGATAAACAGAATAAATATTTTCCATCCACACATAAGAAACATTGAAACAAGAAACCAAGCTTATATAGCATCAGTCAAAAAAAAAAAAAAAAGCAAACACCTCTCATTTCACTGATCCGTTCACTCCAAATATTCGTCTAGTTCTGCCTTGAACTTATTTAAGTTGTCGAGCCCCCACTACAACAGATGGAAGTTTGTTCTAACTATCAACCACCTGCTGGCTAATAGCAAATTTCTGATTATCTTTTTTGTTCTACAGTTGTTTTTCCTCAATTTGAATTTGTCTCCTCAGGTGAGTAATCTGATGCATTGAGCATTGATGAATGGGTATGATGAAGACAAGAGGCTTTTTATTATATGCTAATAAACCTAAAAATGTGATCATTAGCATTGAGCTTTCTCAAACCATTCATGGTCTTATACACCTCAGTCAGATCACCTCACAGGTGCCTAGGCTCCAGAAGCTGCAATTTGCAGTGCTTAAGCTTTTCTTGGTAACAAGAAAGGCTTAAGTATTGCCCTTTGTTCCACTCACCAATCTCGTTGCCCTTCTCTATACTTGTCCCAGCAGCTCTACATCTTTCCTAAAATGAGGCCTCCAGACCAGTATGCCGTACTCAAAGTGTGGCCTGACCATTGCCTTATTCTATGGATTTCTATTATCGCAAATGCAGTAATGGCCCCCTTATCTCTCCTAGCAAAATTCCTGTATATCATTGACAAGACACCATGAGCTACTCTTGCAGCCTGTCTGCACTGCTCAGAAAACTTCATATCTGACTGCACAATTACCCCCAAGTCCTTTTCATTTTCCACTACCCTGAGTGAAGTACCACCCAGTTGATATGTTATTCTGGGGTTACTGCAACCCATATGCAGTACTTTACATTTGTCAATGTTAAACTTCAGTTGCCACCTCTCACACCATCTGTTCAACTTTTCCAGATTCTGTTGCAGTAGCATACTATCATTACTGTCATTAACAACCCTGTCAACCTTCATCGTCTGCAAACTTAGAAGTTAACTCTAATGTGCTTTCATCAATATTATTGATATATACTGAAAACAACAATGGGCCCAACACCGAACCCTTGGGGGAATCCATTAAAAACATTAGTCCACGAAGGGCAGTGTCCATTGATTACCACTGTCTTTTCTCACTCAACCATCCTTTTATTCATTATATGTGAAAATTGGATTCTTATTAGCAAAATAAGAATAAGAATTAATATACACTTACATACATAACTTAATTAATACTGTATGTACGTGCAAATTAATTGATATTTCTGTTCACTGCTTTTTTTTTTTTTTTTTTTTTTTTTTTGTTATAAGATTTAAAACAGTAAAATAGATAAGCAATGAGAAGCAAAGAACATGGCATGCACAAAATGCAACTAACACGTATTGGTGATTTGCCGCAAATATTATAATTTTATTAGCTATTATAATTAACTTAATTTAATTACAAGTGTAATGTTATAGCATTAACTCAGTAACAAAATACATATAATTTAAACTCTATATCACAATATTTATATATATAAGCTAAATTAAAATAGGATATTTGCCAGTAGCATGGCATACCAGTAGAGTGAAAAAGAATTTAACCCAGTGATTTCTATTATGTGCAAATGAGATACAGTGTAATAAGTTTATGAAGCTTAAAAAATAGGAATGGAGAGGAGATTTATTTATTTATTTTTATATATATGATTGAAGATTTCAGGAAATGCTTCACCATAATAACATAAAAACCCACAGAATTCCAGCAATAGCTGAAATTCTATGGATTTCTATTATTGCAAATGCAGTAAGATCCAGTTTATTACCCATTTGCACTAACAGAAAAGCCCAATAATATAGCTTAATTAATTAAGCCAATAAACTGGAAACTGCAAATTGTTTTTATTGTTTTATGGTAGTGACCTCCAGAAACGTGCTTTAGAAAAATATCACAAAGGCATTCAAAAATGATTCTTATAACCGAAAATGTGATAATGATCCGACACCTACTTCTTTCACTTTACAAGGAGTTGCGATTGTCTCCGACTGGACTATCCGCTCACTCCATCTCTCAGCCAATAACAGCTTTTGTAAACACGTTGGTGGCATGTTTTGTTTTTCCATCCTTTAGTAAATGATTTTTTTGTGTGTGCATATTTGAAAATACGGTATTCAGTATTCTATATAAAACTAATACAATTTCCATTATAAAAATCACCTTTTAGAGGGATAAATTGTTTAGTTATAGTGAAATTTTCAACTTCCGTGGCCTTGGAATGAATTATTATAAAACAATGTGTTATTGGGTGCACATTATGATATTTTCATGATATGATGTTGTCTCTAACTGATTAATATCGTAAAGCGAGGGTCCAATGTATTGGTGATTTGCCGCAAATATTATAATTTTATTAGCTATTATAATTAAATTAATTTAATTACAAGCGTAATGTTATAGCATTAACTCAATAACAAAAAAATATAATTGAAACTGTATATCACAATATTTTTATATATGTATATATAAGTTAAATTAAAATAGGATATTTGTCAGTAGCATGGCAAACCAGTAGAGTAAAAAAGAACTTAACCCAATGGAACAGACTTCCATCCCTTGTCGTGGAAGTTGATAGCCTAAATAAGTTTAAGGCTCAGCTGGACAGGTATTTCGAACGAACAGAGGGGTGAAGTGGAAGTGGTTATTTTTTATTTATTTATTTATTTTACTTTATTTTTTTTTTTTTGGCTGATGCTGCATAAGCTTGCTTTCTTGCATCAAATGCCTCTACTAATGCTAATGCTAAATAGCATAACAATAACAGAAAAATATATAAGGGGGGGGGATAAAGAAGAAGAGGGTAGTGTTGAAGCAACGTTCCTAAAATAATTTAGAAAATTAAGTCAATTAAAAGAAATTTAGTGGCTCCCCCCTGAAGGCACCTGTTTCCGAATTATGTGAAATCTCACTAAGGTGGAAATGTAATGTAACAACATTACATTATGCCCCATCTCGAAAGAGAACCACGAGGCCAATAATAGTCAGGGAATCACTGCATTTCGAACGCTAAACAAATCCATGCAACGAAGGAACAATACTAAGATCAGACTGCCGATGCAATAGATTTGCATAGCGGTGGTCCTTATCAGCGAAAAATAATAAAACAGAAAGCCTAGTACTTGCATGGCCAAACCACACCACTGACAAAACAGTAGTTGAACTGAAAATATATAGAAACAAATTAATTATTTGTTAATTAATTATTTTAGGAACGTTGCTTCAACATTACCCTCTTCTTCTTTATGCCCCCTACATTTCCACCTTAGTGGGATTTAACATAATTCGGAAACGGGTGCCTTCAAGGGGGGAGCAGCTAAATTTCTTTTAATTGGTTTAATTTTCTAAATTATTTTAGGAACGTTGCTTCAACACTACCCTCTTCTTCTTTATTCCCTTTAGATATTTTTCTGTTATTGTTATGTTATTTCATTGGGTTAAGTTCTTTTCATTCTACTGGTTTGCCATGCTATTGGCAAATATCCTGTTTTAATTTGGCTTATTATAAGCACAATATAGTGGATTGTGCTTTTCTGCTGCTGTTAGCTTTCCTACTATTCTTCTTATTTATTTTTAATATGTATTTTTATTAATTTCTATCTGTCTATTTAATTTTTGGATTAATTGAATTACACACACATATATATATATATATTTAATCAATTTTATTTTATTTGGTTAAGTTCTTTTTCACTCAACTGGTTTGCCATGCTACTGGCCAATATCTAATTTTAATTTAGCTTTATATATATATATATATATATATATAATGTGATGTAAAAGTTAGGGAAATAGTAATAAAAATAAATAAATATGAATATGAAGCTATCATTAGAGGCAGCAAATGCACATCCTCCACATGAAGCCTAATTATATCTGATAATTAAAATAAGAAATTTAAAATAAAAAACATCAGCCAGTAGTACGGCAAAAATGCAGAGCGAAACAAAACGCAAAATAATATAAAATAAACAAACAGGGAAGGGAAAGTAGAGATAAGACAAAAAGGTAGTCGATAATCCCCTGTATAATTTAGTCATTAAACCCAATTAATAAAAACGATGTAAATTTAAAATAATGCCAATTATATATAATTTAGCGGTACCCCCCTTGAAGGTACCAGTTCCAAAAGACGTGAAATATCACCAAAAAGGGGTTAAAGAAACTACAAAAACTAAAATATCAAAATAATAGACTGACCATTATGCCCCATATCGACAGAGGACCACGAGGCCAATAATGGTCATGGAATCGCTGCATATATATATATATATATATATATATATATATATATATATATATATATATATATATATATATATATATATATATAACCAATAAAAAAAATCGAATTAAAACATATGCCTGTATTATGGCAAAACTGTGGAGTAAAAATTTAACATAAAAATTAAATCAACAGGGAGGGATAAGTAAAGGAAACAAGACAGAAACTGTAGCCAAAAGCCTCCAAATAATTTAGAAATTCAGTTAAATCCAAATAATTTAGAAGTTCAGTTAAATCCAAATAATAGTAAATGCATATTAAAATTTAATTATAAAGCCAATTATATAGTAATTTAGCGGCACCCCTCAAATAAGGTACTGTACCAGGTCCGAGAGACGTGAAATATCACCAAAACAGGACTAAATGAACTACTAAAATAAGACAAAGTAACAAAATAATAGACTGACCATGCCCCTTATCGACGGAGGACCACGAGGCCAATAATGGTCGAGGAATCACTGCATTTCAGTCGCTAGACAAATCGTCACAAAGGCGAACCGATCGAAGGACCCGACCACCCCTCCATTCTCCGATTGATCCATGAATGCAGAGGGTTTGCATAGGGCTGGTCCTTATGCAGTGAGAAATAAACTATAGAACAGACCAGCACTCCAGAGCAGAGCCACACAACTGACATAATGTAAGCTTAACCAGCTTATATACACAGAAAAAGAAAAATACATACTTGGGGGGGGGGTGCTGCTAAATTACTATATAATTGGCTTTATATTTTAAATTTTAATATGGATTTGATTGAATTTCTAAATTATTTGGAGGCTTTCAGCTACAGTTTCTGTCTTGTTACCTTTGCTTATCTCTCCCTGTCGAGTTAATTTTTATTTAAAATTTTCGCTCTACAGTTTTCATACTACAGGCATATGTTTAATTTAATTTTTATATTTATATTTATTATTGGTTATGTAATGGGCATCATGTGGAGGATATGCATTTTGCTGCCTCTAATGATAGCTTTATATTTATTTATTTCATTTTATTTTAATTTTTTAATGTCATTATTCAAATATATATATATATAAATTTAAAACTTTATTTATTTATTTAAAACGGATAAAATTACTAGTCAGAACAATGATATTCAATAATAACTCATAAAATTTTGTATTTTTGGTATTTTGAGTTTTTAGATTTTGAATTTTATATTTATATTTTGTAAATATGGAATTATTATGATTATTAACTTTGCTTTATATAGAGTCTGATAGGGTCCTTTGTATGTTGCAGATATTCACTGCCAATTCTGTTTTTTAATTTTAATTTGTACCATTTTGGTACCATGATTGGTACCATTTTATGCTATAAGTATTGAATTAAATATTGATTTGCATATATACAGGGTTGTTAAAATTAAAGTATCCCTATGTAGAGGGCTCTGGAGCGAGTTCTAAGATTCGTACTGAAGAGAAATTTGGACAACAGGCACAATAAAGAATGTGCTCGGCATTTATTGGAAAAAATATATAGTTAGCATTAGCATTAGTACAGGCATATGATGCAAGAAAGCAAGCTTATGCAGAATCAGCCAAAAAAAAAAAAAAACACTCCCATTTCACCCCTTCGTTCGTTCGAAATACCTGTCCAGCTGAGTCTTAAATTTATTTAGACTATTAACTTCCACAAGGATGGAAGTTGATAGTCTAAATAAATCATATGATGCAATCTTATGCAGCATCAGCCAAAAAAACACCACCCCTTCATTCGTTTGAAATACCTGTCCAGCCGAGCCTTAAAATTTATTTAGACTATCAACTTCCACAACATGGGATGGAAGTCTGTCCTACCAACCAACTACCTGCTGGCTAAAGGCAAATTTCTGCACATCTATCCTATATCTGTCTCCTCAATTTGAATTTGTCCTCTCAGGTGATTATTCTGAGCAAAAGGAAGAATCCCATCAGCATTGAGCATGCTCAAACCATTCAAGGCTTTATACACCTCTATCAGATCACCTCACTGGTGCCTAGTCTCCAGACACTGTAATTTGCAAAACTTAAGCCTTTCTTCATAAGAGCAACCCTTTGTTCCATTCACTAATCTTGTTGCCCTTCTCTGTACTCGTTCCAGCAGTTCTACATCCTTCTTGAAATGAGGCCTCCAGACCTGTATACAGTACTCAAGGTGTGGTCTGACAATTGCCTTATACAAGGGAATAATCACCTCCTTATCCCTGCTAGAAAAATTCCTGTATATCATTGAGAAGACACAATGAGCTACTCTATTGCAGCCCGTCTGCACTGCTCAGAAAACTTCATATCTGCCTGCACAATGAAGTTTTCTGAGCAGTGCAGACGGGCTGCAAGAGTAGCTCATGGTGTCTTGTCAATGACATTAAGGAATTTTTCTAGCAAGGATAAGGAGGTGATTATTCCCTTGTATAAGGCAATGGTCAGGCCACACCTTCTAAGGCTCGTACTGAACAGAAATTTGGACAACATATACAATAAAGAATGTGTTCGGCATTTATTGGAAAGAAAAACAAAGTTAGCATTAGTAGAGGCATATGATGCAAGAAAGCAAGCTTATGCAGCATCAGCCAAAAAAAAAAAACTCCCATTTTAGTTAAAAAATTTGTCACCTGATGGCACGTAACTATCTTAGTTATGATTATGCAAATAACTTACATTATTTGCATAGTTGTAAGTTATTGCCACAGTGCTACCATTCAGCTCTATTGTACTGTATAAAAGCAAAGCAGTCTCTTCAAAATCATACAGTAGATGTTTGCCTGCACTACAGCAGCAATGCCAACAACATTGCAGGAAAGGGTGCTATTAGTGAAGCTGGACTATTCTGATCCCACAGGAACTAGTAGTTGTTGGTGACTTTGTTATCAGGGAAATGGGGAACATGGTATGTAAAAAGAATAGGTGGAACAGGATACCCTGGTCCGCCTGGGACAAAGGTTGATGACATTGTAGAGCGGATATCATCTTTTAAGGGCACAAAAGGTGATATAGTTGTACACGTTGGCACTAATGATCTTAAGAATAGGAGACCGGTGGAATTACTTAACAAGTGCAGGTCACTGTTGAAAAAAAGCTGGGAATTAGGGTTGAATTTGAAAGTGTCTGCAATTCTGCCCAGACACGATAGGAGGGAGTATATGATGAGAGCCTTGTTGATCAATTCGACCCTGGAAACATTATGCAAGGCTGAATTTTTTTCAGCCTGGTCTTTACTTGTTAACAGGAGAGACTGCTTCGACATATTTGCTGATGCTATCGAGGTAGTGTTAGGTGGGTCGGAAAACTCCTAGCTTGAGGAGTGGTTATGCTGTTAGTTAAGAAACACATAAAATCCAAGGAAGTGAAGCCAGTCGACATCGCTGGACAGTGCAGTGTCGAGTCAGTTTGGTGTGACATAAGCTTGGGGGGATACAAAGACGAATAGATTAACAGTAGCCACTGGCAGAGGTGAAAGAGATTCTTGCACTGCTTCTACGGGAATGAGCAGAAGCCTGAAAAACAAGATTCAGGATATTTCAGAGACTGCTGGGAGTCATTGGGGTACAAATAAACACATGCACTGTGTTAGGGTTGCTAAGAATAGGAACAGGTGCATGTATACTTGCATGTACACCAATGCTGGAAGTTTGGTACATAAATTTGATGAATTTGAAATATTGCTCAAACCATCAAAGGCAGATATTGTTGGGATATCAGAGACATGGTGTCACAGAGATATAAGAATGCAGAACTGGAATTTGGGGAGTACAATGTTCACAGAAAGGATACATAGGATAGGAAGGGAGGAGGGGTTATGCTGTTAGTTAAGAAACACATAAAATCCAAGGAAGTGAAGCCAGTCGACATCGCTGGACAGTGCAGTGTCGAGTCAGTTTGGTGTGACATAAGCATTGGGAGATCACAGTTGAGAGTAGGAGTGTGCTATAGGCCTAATGACTCTGATGAGTATAATAAGAAACTGTTCAGGGAAATAGAGTGGCCAGTAAATCAGTGAGTCTTATATGGGGGATTTTAATTTCCCAGATATTGACTGGAATTGATGGGTTGGTCACTCACACATTAGCAAGGCTTTTGTGAATTAATTGGATGATTTTCTACATCAGCATGTTCGGGAGGCAACAAGAGGCAGTAATACTCTTGATCTGATTATCAGTAGTGATTCTTCATGCATTAAGAATCTGCAGATAAAGGAACCACTAGGTGGCAGTGATCACAGTGTGCTGAAGTGGGATTTACTCAGAAGTAATTACGATCAGGGGTAAAGGGAAGAGTTTTTGCTTTCTTAAGGCGACTACGATGGTCTGAGACAGTATTTAAATTCTATACAGTGGGACCAACTGATGATGTTACCAACAGCAAATTCAAAATCGGAAGCATTCAAAGAACTTCTTGGAAGCTACTAGGCTTTACATACCAACTAAGAAATACTGTTCAAGGTTTAGGTCTAAATGGATGTCAGATGAACTAATTAGCATTAGCATTAGTAGAGGCATATGATGCAAGAAAGCAAGCTTATTCAGCATCAGCCAAAAAAAAAAAAAAAAATAAATAAATAAAAAAAAAACCACTCCCATTTCGCCCCCTCCCTCCGTTCGTTCGAAATACCTGTCCAGTTGAGCTTTAAATTTGTTTAGGCTATCAACTTCAACAACAAGTGATGGAAGTCGGTTCCACCAACCAACCACCCGCTGACCAAAGGCAAATTTCCGCACATCTATCCGACATCCGTCCTTCCTCAATTTGAATTTATGCCCTCTGAGGTGATTATTCTGAGCAAGATGAAG
This sequence comes from Mastigoproctus giganteus, assembly GCF_048544385.1. NCBI lineage: Eukaryota > Metazoa > Arthropoda > Arachnida > Uropygi > Thelyphonidae > Mastigoproctus > Mastigoproctus giganteus. Next base: position 5,639,926 of record NC_143583.1, read on the forward strand.
AATCCCATTGGCATTGAGCATGCTCAAACCATTCAAAGCCTTATACACCTCTATCAGATCACCTCGCCGGTGCCTAGTCTCCAGACTCTGTAATTTGCAAAACTTAAGCCTTTCTTCGTAAAAGCAACCCTTTGTTCCATTCACTAATTTTGTTGCCCTTCTCTGTACTCGTTCCAGCAGCTCTACATCCTTCTTGAAATGAGGCCTCCAGACCTGTATACAGTACTCTAGGTGCGGCCTGACCATTGCCTTATACAAGGGAATAATCACTTCCTTATTCCTGCTAGAAAAATTCCTGTATATCATTGACAAGACACCATGAGCTACTCTTGCAGCTCTTCTGCACTGCTCAGAGAACTTCATATCTGCCTGCACAATTATCCCCAGGTCCTTTTCATTCTCTACCACTGTCAGTGTAGTACTGCAGAGTTGATACGTTGCTCTGTGGTTACTGTTTCCCATATGTAGTACTTTACATTTGTCAATGTTAAACTTCATTTGCCACCTCTCAGCCCATCTGTTGAACCTTTCCAGATCCTGTTGCAGCAGCATAGCGTCAGTAGTGTCCTTAACAACCCTGCCAACTGTTGTATCATCTGCAAACTTGGACATTAAACTTGATATACCATCATCAATCTCAGTGTCCAAATCTCTCAAGTACAGTCAGTCCTCGTATAGCACGATAGTTGTGTTCCTAGAAACCCTCGTGCAATGCAAAATTATGCAATATAAACAACAGGCCCTATGGGAAAAATAGGGTTAGGTGCCGACCACCCAAGATTGAACACACATTTGTAACCAAAACATTACCAAACACAATAAATAATTGTAATAAAATACAAAAGTATTTTATTACGACTATTACATAATAAAATATTGCTAATGCTTTTGCTTCTATCATAAGCAAACTTGTTTTTTGTTTGATTTTCTGTCCAAACAGATGACAGCTGTTCCATATCATTCCAATTCTTTGTCTTAATCTAATGGATTTTAGTTACACTTTGAGTTGTTCCTTCTATAAAAGTTTTTATTTTCTCTGCATTCTTTGTAATTCTCGGCGTTGGATTGGGTTGGAGTACCGTGCTTGGGTTGGAGATTGAGAAGACGAAAGAAGATATTTGTTGGCATTGGACTTGAACTTCTGTAGACTGTAATTTTCAGGAAATACATATGAAGGAAAGTTGTTCCAGAAAATGGCAGTTGAATGAATAAACGAGGAAAATGAAAAGTTGGTTCTGTGAGTTTGAAGTTGGACAGTAAATGAATGTTGGACTGTTTGGACTGTTTCAAAACAGTCCAAACACATGTTTGGACTGTTTTGAAAGAGAGAGTGGGAATTATAGAAGCCAATTCAGAAGAACAGTGCCCATGGAAGTATCTGTAGAAGAGGCATGCAGTAGAAACAGTACGCCTATGAGACAGAGTGGAGAGACTGTTAGAGATAAGTAATTAATTAATCTAACTGCCCTCTTCTGAACGGAATCAAGAAGTCTGAGAGAGGTTTTGGGAGTACACCCCAGATGTGGCAACAGTATTCCATGCAGGGCGGATTTGTGATTTATACAAAGTGAGCAGCGTTTGGAAGAAAGGTAACGCCAAGAGCAGAAGAGAAAACCAAGTTTTTTAGATGCAGAGGAAGCAATATTTGTAATGTTCTTGTGATGTATTTTTTTATTTTTATCTTATTATTATTATTTTTATTTTTTTGGCTGGTGCAGCATAAGCTATAGGCTTCCTTGCGCCACATAGCCATTACTAATAACTAACGATTTATGGAAGTGAAACTTGGGCAGCCACAAAAAAGAATGGAAGAGAAGCTGAAAACTACACAGAAAAGAATGGAACGAATTATATTAGGAATCAGACTGTTAGATAAGAAGAGAAACAAGTGGATTAGGCAGCACACTCAAGTAAAGCACATTCTTGAGGTTGTCACAGTCATTCTCTCAGATATGCCAGACAAGCTGTACTTGGAATATTGGAAACTGATATTCCGGTGACACTCAAGTCAAGTGGACCCAATTTCGGCAAAGTCCGGACGGTCTGTGACAACCAAATCCTCTGCTTGCACCTTAACGATGGTGGGACTGTTAGTAATCCTGAGTATAACCTCCATACACAAGTACATGATGAGTGACCACCCAGGTGTGAACCAATGTAAGCAGGGGTCGAGGTGTGGTGCCCACACCACATGGAGGAACGCCGCCCCTCTATGTTATCAGGCATTACTGGTAGATGACTCTCATCAACCGGTGAAATACCACCACTTTGCTTATTGGAGGCTTGAAGTGGTGGAACCCATGTTTAATCTCTAGAGCTAAGTTCCGGTCAACCATTCCCTATCTCTTCCATCATGCAGTATGATTGATGACTTTTGAGGTTATGATGAACATCGTGGGGAGATCCAATATTCCTTGCATTTCGAGGGTACAGCTCTAAAACGGTGTTCGCAGGCCGGCCGCTAGTTAGTACACCGGACCGAACCTATTGGTAACTCTCTAGGAGGCTTTCGGATCAGATAGTGTATAATCTTGTTACTTCTACTCTGCCAGATAGTGACTGGAGGGAGTCCGAGTAGTGTGTGTATATGGTGAGCATTGTCGAGGCCACGTTATGTCAAGGATCTGGGTATATTCTTAAAACGTGTACGCCATATCCAAAAATTCATTACTTCATACAGCATGTCCCACCCACTTTTTCTTACTATTGAATACACCATGAATTGTCAAACGAATAGAGCAAGCTTATCTGCGAAAAGATCTAAACCTCCCAAGCACTTCCTAATTCATTTCACAAATATACGTGGTCTCAATTCTAATCTCAACGATGTCCATTTCCACTTGCAGTCTGCCAAACTCCATGTACTTTTTCTGACAGAATCTCAGTTATCAGTTGATTCAACTACTGCTCATCTCAGATGCCCAAATTATTCGCTGTATGTTTCTTTTCGCCTCAAAGGTGGTACTTGTGCATATGTCCGTTCTGATATTCCCTGTCAGAGACTTGGCAATTTGGAATCTCCTCTCTTTGATCTTCTCTGGCTTAAAATCTCTCTACCTCATTGTATAAAATTCATCTGTTGTCTCTACCGTTCTCCCAACACCACTAATCACTTGGAGCTCATTGACTTCCTCTCTTTGCAACTTGACTTTCTCCAGTCCAACTTTCCTAACAGTGAGGTAATTTTCCTTGGTGATTTTAACGTTCACAACTCCAGCTGGCTTCCGTTTTCTAGTCACACCGACCCAGCAGGTCGAGATGCTGAGGCTTTTGCAATTACTAATGACCTAGCACAGATTGTTCATTTACCTACAAGAATACCAGACAATCCTAATCATACAGCCAATACGCTTGATCTTTTTCTCACAAGCAACCCTTCTTAGTACAAGGTTGAAGTGAGAGGTCCTTTAGGCACTTCAGATCACAACTTTGTGATTGTCTCTTCTCCAATGGAGCCTTTATCTCATGGCTATTCCCAACCTTGTGTTGTTTGGCATTACAAGAATGCAAAATGGGATGACATGCGAGATTTCTTTTCTTCTTTTCCTTGGTCAGATTACTGTTTCAAAACTTCTGATGTCAATGTTTGCTCAGAATCGTATCAGTGAAATTATTCTTGCAGGAATGGAATCCTTTATCCTACACTCCACTTTAAAATCTCGTCCTTTATCTAAACCTTGGTTTTACAATAAATGTGCTAAGGCCGTTCAAGAGGAGCATGTTGCATATCGTAATTGGCTTGTTTCTAATTCTTCAGTTTCATTTTCTGATTACACCAAAGCTCGCCACAATTGTAAAGCAGTTATCAATCAGTCCACACTAGAGTTTGAACAGGGTAAGAGTAGAAAAATTGCTTCTTGCCCTAATGGTAGCCGAGCATTCTGGTCTCCTGCCAAAGCTATTTGCCACAACTTTTGCCCATCTCTGCTCCCACCTCTGTCCAAACCAGATGGTTCTGTTGTCACTTCAGTCAAGGATAAAACTGACCTGTTAATATCCCATTTTTCTCCCAACTCATGTATTAATGATCTTGGTAAAACACTTCTCACCATTCCCAACACGCTCCATTCAATGCCTCCTGTGGTCTTCAGTCAAAAGGATGTCAGAAGGATTTTGACGAATCTCGATGGTAAGAAAGCTCCAGTTCCCGATGGTATTTCTCCACTTGTTCTCAAAACCTGTGCTCCTGAACTTACTCCTATTCTTTGCCGCCTTTTTTCATTTTCTTATTCCAAAGGTGTTTTTCCTTCTGCTTGGAAATTTGCTCATATCCAGCCAGTTCCTAAAAAGGGTGACAAATCCCTCCCATCCAATTATTGTCCCATTGCAATTACTTCTACTCTTTCTAAAGTAATGGAGAAATCGATTAACTGCCAACTCTTAAACTACCTAGAAACCTTCCATCTGATCAACAATCGCCAGTATGGATTCCGTCAGTGTCGATCCACTGGTGATATTCTTATGTTACCCATTTATGGACTAATTCAATGGAAAGGTTTGGGGAAACACAAGTAGTAGTTGCACTTGACATCTCAAAGGCTTTCGATCGTGTTTGGCATAAAGGTCTTCTAAACAAGCTTCCATCTTATGGTTTGCCAACTTTTTTTTTAGTAATTGGTTATCCAGTTTTCTCTGTGATCGCTCACTGAGGGTGATGGTAGATGGCTCTCTGTCTTATAACTTCTCCACTAATGCCGGTGTCCCCCAAGGTTCAGTTCTTTCCCCCACTCTTTTCCTCTTGTATATTAATGACCTTCTTTCTTTGACTGGAAATCGTATCCATTGTTTTGCCGATGAGAGCACATTGCATTCCACTTTCTATTTTGAGAAACCTTGTCCTGCTCAATCAACTTCAATTTCTCGAAAATCTGCTACCAATTCCTTAAATGCCGATCTTCAGGTAATTCTCCAGTGGGGCAAAGACAACTTAGTTGATTTCAACCCTTCTAAAACTCAGTCTTGTCTTATATCTCGAAAAAAGGATTCTTCTGCTCCTATGCTTATGTTTAGTGACATTCCGATTTCTAGGCAAAAGGATATCTGTTTTGGGGATTACTCTGACTTCTAATCTCTCTTGGCACAAGCACATTACAAATATTGCTTCCTCCGTATCTAAAAAACTTGGTTTTCTCTTTCGCTCTCGGCGTTACTTTTCTTCCAAACAGCTGCTCACTCTGTATAAATTGCAAATCTGCCCTGCCATGGAATATTGTTTCCACATCTGGGGTGGTGCCCCCAAAACCTCTCCCAGGCTTCTTGATTCCATTTAGAAGAGGGCAGCTAGGTTAATTAATGATTCATCTCTAACAGAGTCTCTCCACTCACTCTCTCATAGATGTACTGTTTCTGCTGCATGCCTCTTCCAAAGATACTTCCGTGGGCACTGTTCTTCTGAATTGGCTTCTATAATTCTCACTCTCTCTTTCAAAATGGTCCAAACACGTGCCGCCACCAGCCAACATCCATTTACTGTCCAACTTCACAGAACCAACTTTTCATCTTCCTCTTTTATTCATTCAACTGCCGTTTTCTGGAACAACCTTCCTTCATACGTATATCCCGAAAATTACAGTCTACAGAAGTTCAAGTCCAATGTCAACAAATATCTTCTTTCGTCTTCTCAACCTCCAACCCAAGCACGGTACTAAGTACTGTAGGTTCTAATACCTCTCGTTTAGGGTTTACTTAAAAAAAAAAAAAAGTTAGCAGATGATACAAAGGTTGGCATGGTTGTTAATGACACTGAGAGTATGCTACTGCAACAGGATCTACAAAAGTTGGGCAGATGGGCTGAGGTGGCAACTGAAGTTTAACATTGACAAATGTAAAGTACTGCATGTGGGTAGCAGTAACCCCAGAGTTACCTATCAATTGTGTGGTACTACACTGAGGATGATAGAGAATGAAAAGGACGTTTCGGTAATTGTGCAGTCAGATATGAAGTTTTAGCATTAGCATTAGCATTAGTAGAGGCATTTGATGCAAGAAAGCAAGCTTATGCAGCATCAGCCAAAAAAAAAAAAAAAAAAAAAGTAACATAAATAAATAAAAATAACCACTTCCACTTCACCCCTCTGTTCGTTCGAAATACCTGTCCAGCTGAGCCTTAAACTTATTTAGGCTATCAACTTCCACGACAAGGGATGGAAGTCTGTTCCACCCACCAACCACCCGCTGGCTAAAGGCAAATTTCCGCACATCTATCCTACATCTGTCTTTCCTCAATTTGAATTTATGCCCTCTCAGGTGATTTTTCTGAGCTAGAGGAAGAATCCCATCAGCATTGAGCATGCTCAAACCATTCAAGGCTTTGTACACCTCTATCAGATCACCCCGCTGGTGCCTAGTTTCCAGACACTGTAATTTGCAAAACTTAAGCCTTTCTTCGTAAGAGAACCCCTTTGTCCCATTCACCAATCTAGTTGCCCTTCTCTGTACTCGTTCCAGCAGCTCTACATCCTTCCTGAAATGAGGCCTCCAGGCCTGTATACAGTACTCTAGGTGTGGCCTGACCATTGCCTTATACAAGGGAATAATCACCTCCTTATCCCTGCTAGAAAAATTCCTATATATCATTGACAATACACCATGAGCTACTCTTGCAGCTCGTCTGCACTGCTCAGAGAACTTCATATCTGCCTGCACCACCACCCCCAGGTCCCTTTCATTCTCTACCACTGTCAGTGTAGTACCACAGAGTTGATACGTTGCTCTGGGGTTGCTGTTTCCCATATGTAGTACTTTACATTTGTCAATGTTAAACTTCATTTGCCACCTAGAAGCCCATCTGCTCAACCTTTCCAAATCCTGTTGCAGCAGCATAGTGTCAGTAGTGTCCTTGACAACCCTGCCAACCTTCGTATCGTCTGCAAACTTGGACATTAAGCCTGATATACCATCATCAATATCATTTATAAATACAGAAAACAATAAAGGCCCCAATACTGAACCCTGAGGGACTTCACTAATAACATTAGTCCACGATGAGCAGTGTCCATTGATTACCACTCTCTGTCTTCTCCCCCTCAACCACCCCTTTATCCATAGCAGCAACTTGCCTCCAATGCCACACTGCTCCAATTTGTGCAGCAGTCTTCCATGTGCAACAGTATGAAAAGCCTTTCTAAGATCCAAGTATATAATATCAAAGTTATTCCCTGCATCCAGTTCTTTTGTGACTGCATCATAGTATCCAATCAAATTGGTCAGGCAAGACTTCCCCTTAACAAAACCATGCTGTGTCCTAGCTATAACTGAAGTCTTGTCTAGATGATCCTGCAGTGCTTCTTTCACCAGTGCCTCCATTAATTTTCCGGGAACAGAAGTTAAACTCACAGGTCTATAATTACTTGTGTCAGCCTTTGATCCCCCTTTGTGAATTGGGGTCACATTTGCACATCTCCAGTCAATGGGTACCTCCCCTGAGTCCAAGGAAGCTCTCATAATTATGGCTAAGGGTTTGCTTACCTCCTTTGCTGCCTCCTTTAATATAACTGGATAGATCCCATCCACCCCAGGTGCCTTTCTTGTGTTTATCTTCAACAATTTCTCCTCCACTTTGCTCTCAGTTATTACAAGATTCTCTAGCTTACTGCTAGAGTTGAATACACCTCTGGCATTCCCCTCGCTGAATAACTCCTCATGTGTGAATGTCGATGCAAAATATTCATTTAGTTTGTTAGCTACCCGAGCAGGGTCATCAACAGTTGACCCATCGATCTCAAGTGGACCAATCTGATTCATCCCCTTCCTTCTAGAGTTTACATAAGTAAAGAACTCTTTGCTGTTTTTCTTCGCATCCCTTGCCAAGGATCTCTCGTAATCTGCCTTCACCTGCCTAACCTCCTTTGTAACTTGGTTACAGATCAACTTGTATCTATCATAGGCGTCCGTGTCACGTGTTAATTTGTATGTATCCCATGCATTTTTCTTCTCTGCCATATGCCTCATTAGTTCATCTGACAACCATTTAGGCCTAAACTTTGAACAATATTTCTTAGTTGGTATGTAAAGCCTAGTAGCTTCCACGATAAGTTCTTTGAATGCTTCCCATTTTGAATTTGCTGTTGGCAATATCATCAGTTGATCCCACTGTATAGAATTTAAATACTGTCTCAGTCCATTGTAGTCGCCTTTACGAAAGCAATACCCCTTCCCTTTACCCCTAATGGTAGTTACCTCTTTGAGTAACTCCCACTTCAGCACACTGTGATCACTGCCACCAAGTGATTCATTTATCTGCAGATTCTTAATGCATGAAGAATCACTACTGATAATCAAATCAAGAGTATTACTCCCTCTAGTTGCCTCCCGAACATGCTGATGTAGAAAACAATCATCCAATAAATCCACAAAAGCCTTGCTACTGTGTGAGTGACCAGCCCCCAAATTCCAGTCAATATCTGGGAAATTAAAATCCCCCATTATAAGACTCTCTGATTTACTGGCCCACTCTATTTCTCCGAACAGTTTCTTATTATACTCATCAGAGTCATTAGGCCTATAGCACACTCCTACTCTCAATTTTGATCTCCCAATGCTTATGTCACACCAAACTGACTCGACACTGCACTGTCCAGCGATGTCGACTGGCTTCACTTCCTTGGATTTTATGTGTTTTTTAACTAATAGCATAACCCCTCCTCCCTTCCTATCCTGTCTATCCTTTCTGTAGACATTGTACTCCCCAAATTCCAGTTCTGCATTTCTTATATCTGTGTGACACCACGTCTCTGAAATCCCCACAATATCTGCCTTTGATGTTTTGAGCAATACCTCAAATTCATCAAATTTATTTACTAAACTCCTAGCATTGGTGTACACACAAGTATACATGCACCTGTTCTTTTTCTTAGCTACCCTAACACAACCCATGTGTTTACTTGTACCCCAATGATTCCCAGCAGTCTCTGAAATATCCTGCATCTTATTTTCCAGGCTGCGGCTCATTCCAATAGAAGCAGTGCAAGAATCACTTTCACCTCTGCCAGTGGCTACTGTTAATCTATTAGTCCTTGTATCCCCCCAATCTAGCAGTTTTCCGACCCACCTAACATTGCCTCGATAGCATCAGCAAACATTCTTGCACCCTTTCTATTTAAGTGTATCCCATCCCTGTAGAAGCAGTCTCTCCTGTTAACAAGTACAGACCAGGCTGAAAAAAATTCTACCCCTTGAGCCCTGCACAATCTTTCTGAGCAGTGCAGATGGTCTGCAAAAGTAGTTCATGGTGTCTTGTCAATGATGTACAGGAATTTTTCTACCAGGGAAAAAGGAGGTAATTATCCCTTTGTTTAAGGCAATGGTCAGGCCAACCTTGAGTACTGTAAACAGGTCTGGAGGCCTCGTTTTAGGAAGGATGTAGAGCTGCTGGAACAAGTACAGAGAAGGGCAACAAGATTAGTGAATGGAACAAAGAGTTGCTCTTAAGAAGAAAGGCTAAATTTTTGCAAATTACAGTATCTGGAGACTAAGCACCTGCGAGATGATCTGATTGAAGTGGATAAGGCCTTGAATCCAATTCTTTGCATCCTTTGCCAAGGAGTTCTCGTAATCAGCCTTTGCTTGCCTAAACTCCTTTGTGACTTGATTACAGACCAGCTTATATCTGCTGTAGGCTTCTGTGTCACCTTGTAATTTATATGTATCCCACACATTTTTCTTCTCTGCCATAAGCCTCATTAGTTCATCTGACATCCATTTAGGCCTAAATCTTGAACAGTATTTCTTAGTTGGTATGAAAAGCCTAGTAAAGTCCAAAATTTATTCCCTGAGGCCTCCCATTTAGAATTCACTGTTTTCAACGTCGTCAGTTGATCCCTCTGTATATAATTCAAAAGCCGCCTGAGACAACTGTAGTCACCTTTATGAAAAGAAAACCCTTGATGGGAGTTACATCGTTAAGTAAATCCCACATTAGTAGACTATGATCGCTGTCACCTAGTAGTTCCTTTATCTGCAAATTCCTAATGCATGAGCTGCTGATAATCAGATCCAAGAGCAAAGATCTACAGCAACATGTTCAACATCCTCTGGTTGAACATGTGGCTGTAGGAAACTCAAACATGTTGATATAGAAAACCATCCTCCAATAAATTCACAAAAGTTTTGCTGGCATGAGAGTGACTAACCCACAAGTTCTAATCAGTATCCGGAAAGTTAAAATCCACCATTACAAGACATTCTGATTTACTGATGCACTCTATTTCTCTGCACAATTGTACTCATCAGAGTCATTAGGCCTATAACACACTCCTAATCTCATTTTCCCTTTCCCAGTGTTTATGTCACACCAAACTGAATCAGCATTGCACCCATGTGAACTGGATGTACTTCCTTAGATTTTGTGTTTCTTAACTAACAGCATAACCCCTCCTCCCTTCCTACCCTGTCTATCCTTTCCATACACATTGTACTCCCCAAATTCCAATTCTGCACTGCTTATGTCTGTGTGACACCATGTCTCTGATATCCCAACAATAGCTGCCTTTGATGCTTTGATCAGCATATCAAATTTATTTACTAAAATATGGCTTAACCATTGCTTTATACAAAAGGATAATCATCTCCCTATCCCTATTGGCAAAATTTTCTATATCATTGACAAAACCCCATGAGTTGTCTTGGCAGCCTGTCTGCAAGGCTAAGAGAACTTCATATCTAAATGCACAATACCCCCTCCCTCCAGTTTTTTTTTGATTTTAAGTGGCTTGAGTGTGGTACTACACAGTTAGTTCGTTAATTGAGATGGCTGCTCCCCACATGAAGTATCTTTCATTTGTGAATATTAAACTTCAGTTATCACTTCTCAATCCATCTGCCTAATTTTTCTACGTCTTGTTGCAATAGCAACAAGATCTAGAAAAATACCCAGATTATTGTGATTAACTACCCTGCCATCCTTTGTATCATCTACAAACTTGGTAAATATCATTAATAAATATATAGAAAATATGACTGGATAGGACCTCTCTTATGCAATAATTTTTGGAAAATTATAAAAAATAAATGCAAAATCCATGCCAAGTAAAAATTTGTTTGTTTAGGAAGGTGCATAAAATCATGGATTCTGTCATCAACCAATGGTTAGTGTTGGCTGATTATTTTTGAGAGGAATATCACTGGTCCAGCCCCAATGAGATTCCAGTGACTAATTTTTTAGGCATAACTGATTAGCTCACAATATTCCCACACCACCCAACCAGAATTTCTTCTCTGTGGAGCATATCCAGTAGGTTATGGGATTCACATCATTTCGTTTAGTGATAGTTTTACACAGTTCCTTTTGTTTGTTCCTAGTTGAAATAAGCAAAATTAAGGGGGGACAAAGAACTTTTTAGCCTTGTAAAAATGAAAAGGAATATGTGCTTGATTACAAAGGAACTTATTATATTTATTTTTTTGCAGTCTGTGCTCGTAAGCATATTTATTGGTGTAAGAGATGCCATAGTTGGAATTCTTTCTGTGATAAAATTAGATAAAGCAATATATGAAGAGCAGCTACTTAATGAAGCTAGAAGGCAGCAGTTGGCAGAAAGTAGATTTGCTAGAAGGCAGGGTGTTGTAAGCCAGTATAAACCAAGGCCTGTTGAGTAAGTATGTTTTACATGTAGTGAGTAATTTTAATGCCTGCAGTACCTATATTTTGTTGTTTTGTTATGCTATTTGTTATATATGTTGTCTTGCTGTGTGTCACATTATGTTGAGCTACTGGTCCCTTAGACCAGGAATCAGGGATCACTAAAAAAAAGTTGCTTCCTGCCCCCCCCCCCCCCAGAGAGAGAGAGAGAGAGAGAGAGAGAGAGAGAGAGAGAGAGAGATATCAGTTCGGCTAAGGTAAAGAAAGTCCACACGAGAAGCATGCAAGAGTTCGATGAAATTTACCAGTAAAAGTACTTTGTCGTAACGGCATTTGTATTGTTGCTCGCTCAGTAAACAGACGGTGGGTATTATCGGTCTGGAGTAGCAGTTGAATCCCATGGGAGCTTGAAACCCTCCCGAAGTGGAGGGGTAACCTGACCTTTTTTCTTTAGAATCACTAATTGAATCACGAACAGAGTCATATCGGAAGTACTGGCATCGTAAAAAAATGTTCGTAACGTAGTTTCACCGGTAAACTTTTTCGAAGTTTGCTGTGCCTCTCATGTGGGCTTCCTTTACCTTTTCCTTTTTATTTTCTTAATAAACAATTTATCCACTAGTCCACCAGTGAATCTAAAGAAAAAAAGGTCAGGTTACCCCCTCCACTTTGGGAGGGTTTCAATCTCCCATGGGATTCAATTTCTACTCCTGACCAATAACACCCACTGTATTTACTGAGCGAGCAACAGTACAAATGCCATTTGTACTGTTGCTCAGCACTTTTACCAGTAAATGGCAAAGCACTTTTACCAGTAAATTTATCGAACCTTTGCATGCTTCTCACGAGGGCTTTCTTTACCTTCGCCATGAGTTCTAGTAGTTGTGGCAAATAATACATGGAAGCAAGCTAATACAGCATTATTTTCAATACTCATTTTCCCCCTACCATTTTTTTAAAATTTGTTTGTCCCCTTATTGAATAAGCATAATCAGCAAAAATTATGTTTACTCAATACCTTTAAAGCCCTAAACACTTCAATAAGATCTCACAAATGCTTTGTTTCCAAGTGCTCCAATTTGTAGAACTGAAGTCTTTTGTCGCAGTAGTAAGTGTTGTTCTTTGTGAAACTTTTTTTTTTCTCTGCATCAGTTCCAACAGATCCTGATTTTTCAAGAAATTAAGCTTCCAGGCTATATAATACTTAAGATGTGGCCTTATACAATGGGATAATCACCTCCTTGTTATTGCTGTCAAAGTTCCTGTATATGAAGTATATAATTTTTGAGGTTATGATGAACATCATGGTGAGATCCAATCTTCCTTACATTTCGAGGGTACAGCTCTAGAATGGTGTTCGCAGGCTGGCCGCTAGTTAGTACACCAGACCGAACCTATTGGTAACTCTTTAGGAGGCTTCCAGATCAGCTAGTGTATAGCATATCTTGCTACCTTTACTCTGCCGGATAGTGATTGGAGGGAGTCTGAGTAGCGTGTATTCTGGGAGTATTGTCTTGGCCATGTTATGTCAAGGATATATATATAATCTTTATTGTGTACAAAAGGATGTATACAATTTGCCCTTCACGGCAGCAATGCCAGGGGCTTCACATTGGCTGGTGGACAAAGGCCTTGAGGAGGGGGTCCACATCGAAGTTTGGGTTCATCCCCCAGGGCCAACAGTATAATAAGTTTCAGTTAAATTATTCACAATATATTCATAAAGATATTATACAGTATTTTTGACATTATATACAATATTGTACAGACATTCTTTTTAAATTTATTATACTGCCACATTACTGTGCAGTTTGCCTGGTTGAGTTTAAGTCATCAAGGATCTCTCTCCGGTATTTGCTATCCTTGACAAATTTCTAGAGGTCACCTTCGATTGCTTGAACTGTGATAAGCATCTGCTTGGGGAGAAAGCGGTCGCTAAGGGCTGGTCTATTATGGTTGGCTATAAGTGTTGGAGCTGACCCCAGTCCGGATTGAGGGATTCTCCAGCTGCACAGTTCCCATATATTTGGCTCCAAGATTATTCCAGTGGTCATTTTGGCAGTTAGGGTGAGGCTTCTTTCCATTATAAGATTTGGCAGTCGGGCAAAGTTCAGTGCAGTTGCCATCGCAGTTGTTCTTTGCTGAGGTGGACGATGATGTTTATGTGTGATCCAACGAAGGAGCCAATATTCGGAGGAGTACACACGCTTGATATTCGTGGGGATATTTCTGCAGATGCCCATATTTCTGAAGCGTATAACACGACGGAGTATACAGAGGTGTATACATACCGCCGAGTCACATCCAGATTCTTAATTTGAAGTAGTTGTTGTTTGGTAATCCACCGCATTTTGCAGAATTTTGTTATGAGCTTGTCAATGTGGGGTTGAAGGTCAATTTGCAATCGAAAACTACTCCCAAGTCTGTATGTGTATTTACCACTGGAAGGAGAATGCCATCTAGAGAAGCTTGGACTTCAGTGGGTTGGTGCTTCAACGAAAAGACAATTTGGGCTGATTTTGCAGGATTAATAAGTAGTCCAAATTGATGGAGATAGGATTCTAAGTCGTGTAACTTTCGATTGATCTTTTCATTAATTTTTGAGATATGTTCACCAGAGTTAATCTGGGTGTTTAGCTTAATATTGTTAGCATAGCAGATTATGTCTTCTTTCTCTTGAACAAATGGAATAATGACTACAGTAAATAATGCTCTGGATCTGGGTATATTCTTATCATGTGTAAGCCATATAAAAAATTTCATTACTTCATACAGCATGTCCCCTCAATTTTCCTTACTATTGAATACACCACGAATTGCAAACTAATAGAGTAAGCATATCTGCGAAAAGGTCTAAACCTCCCAAGCACTTCCTAGTTCATTTCACAAATATACGTGATCTCAATTCTAATCCCAATGATGTCCATTTCCACTTGCAGTCTGCCAAATCCCATGTACTTTTTCTGACAGAATCTCTGTTATCAGTTGATTCAACTATTGCTCATCTCAGTTGCCGAAATTATTTGCTATATGATTCCTTTCGCCTCAAAGGTGGTACTTGTGCATATGTCCATTCTAATATTCCCTGTCAGAGACTTGGTAATTAGGAATCTCTTCTTTTTGATCTTCTCTGGCTTAAAATCTCTCTACCTCATTTTGTCAAATTCATCTGTTGTCTCTACAGTTCTCCCAACTCCACTAATCACTTGGAGCTCTTTGACTTTCTCTCTTTGCAACTTGTCTTTCTCCAGTCCAACTTTCCTAACAGAGAAGTAATTTTCCTTGGTGATTTTAATGTTCACAACTCCAGCTGGCTTCCGTTTTTTAGTCACACCGACCCAGCTGGTCGAGATGCTGAGGCTTTTGCAATTTCTAATGACCTTGCACAGATTGTTTATTTACCTACAAGAATACCGGATTGCACAGATTGTTTATTTACCTACAATCCCAAACATATAGCCATCATGCCTGATCTTTTTCTCACAAACAACCCTTCTAAGTGCATTGTTGAAGTGAGTGGTCCTTTAGGTACCTCAGATCACAAATTGATGGTCTCTTCTTCAATGGAGCTTTTATCTCATGGCTATTCCCAACCTCGTATTATTTGGCATTACAAGAATGCAAAATGGGATGACCTGCGAGATTTATTTTCTTCTTTTCCTTGGTCGGATTACTGTTTCAAAACTTTTGATGTCAACGCTTGCTCAGATCGTGTCAGTGGAATTATTCTTGTAGGAATGGAATCGTTTATTCCACCCTCCACTTTAAAATCTTGTCCTTTATCTAAACCTTGGTTTACCAATAAATGTGCTAAGGCTGTTCAAGAGAAGAATGTTGCATATCGTAATTGGCTTGTATCCAATTCTTCAGTTTCATTTTCTGCCTATACCAAAGCTCGCAACAATTGTAAAGCAGTCATTAGTCAGTCCAAACTAGATTTTGAACAGGCTAAGAGTAGAAAACTTGCTTCTTGCCCTAAAGGTAGCTGAGCATTCTGATCTCTTGCAAAAGCTATTGGCTGCAACTTTTGCTCATCTCTGCTCCCACCTCTGTCCAAACCAGATGGTTCTGTTGTCATTTCAGCCAAGGATAAAGCAGACCTGCCAACATCCCATTTTTCTTCCAACTCATGTATTAATGATCTTGGTAAAACACCTCCAACCATTCCCAACAGGCTCCATTTAATGCCTCCTGCGGTCTTCCATCAAAAGGATGTCATAAGGATTTTGACGAATCTCGATGCTAAGAAAGCTCCAGGCCTGATGGTATTTCTCCACTTGTTCTCAAAATCTGTGTTCCTGAACTTTCTCCTGTTCTTTACCATCTTTTTTCACTTTCTTATTCCAAAGGTGTTTTTCCTTCTGCTTGGAAATTTTCTCATATCCAGCCAGTTCCTAAAAAAGGGTGACAAGTTGCTCCCATCCAATTATCGTCCCATTGCAATTACTTCTACTCTTTCTAAAGTAATGGAGAAATCAATTAACTGCCAACTCTTAAACTACCTATAAACCTTCAGTCTGATCAACGATCGCCAGTATGGATTCTGTCAGTGTCAATCCACTAGTGATATTCTGGTTTATGACCCATATGTGGACAAATTCAATGGAAAAGTTTGGTGAAACGCAAGCAGTTGCTCTTGACATCTCAAAGGCTTTTGATCGTGTTTGGCATAAAGGTCTTCTAAACAAGCTTCCATCTTCTGATTTGCCAGCCATTTTTTTGTAATTGGTTATCCAGTTTTCCCTCTGATCTCTCACTGAGGGTGATGGTAGATGGCTCTCTGTCTTCTAACTTCTCAACTAAAGCTGATATACCCCAAGGTTCAGTTCTTTCCCGTACTCTTTTACTTTTGTATATTAGCATTAGCATTAGTAGAGGCATTTGATGCAAGAAAGCAAGCTTATGCCGCATCAGCCAAAAAAATAAATAAAAAAATAACCACTTCCACTTCACCCCTCTGTTCATTCGAAATACCTGTCCAGCTCAGCCTTAAACTTATTTAGGCTATCAACTTCCACGACAAGGGATGGAAGTCTGTTCCACCAACCAACCACCCTCTGGATAAAGGCAAATTTCCTCACATCTATCCTACATCTGTCTTTCCTCAATTTGAATTTATGCCCTCTCAGGTGATTATTCTGAGCAAGAGGAAGAATCCCATCAGCATTGAGCATGCTCAAACTATTCAAGGCTTTATACACCTCTATCAGATCACCTCGCTGGTTCCTAGTCCCCAGACACTGTAATTTGCAAAACTTAAGCCTTTCTTCGTAAGAGCAACCCTTTGTTCCATTCACTAATCTTGTTGTCCTTCTCTGTACTCGTTCCAGCATCTCTACATCCTTCTTGAAATGAGGCCTCCAGATCTGTATACAATACTCTAGGTGTGGCCTGTCCATTGCCTTATACAAGGGAATAATCACCTCCTTATCCCTGCTAGAAAAATTCCTATATATCATCGACAATACACCATGAGCTACTCTTGCAGCCCGTCTGCACTGCTCAGAAAACTTCATATCTGCCTGCACAACCACCCCCAGGTTCCTTTCATTCTCTACCACTGTCAGTGTAGTACCACAGAGTTGATATGTTGCTCTGGGGTTGCTGTTTCCCATATGTAGTACTTTACATTTGTCAATGTTAAACTTCATTTGCCACCTCTCAGCCCATCTGCTCAACCTTTCCAGATCCTGTTGCAGTAGCATAGTATCAGTAGTGTCCTTGACAACCCTGCCAACCTTTGTATCGTCTGCAAACTTCGACATTAAGCTTGATATACCATCATCAATATCATTTATAAATACAGAAAACAATAATGGACCCAATACTGAACCCTGAGGGACTCCACTAATAACATTAGTCCACGATGAGCAGTGTTCATTGATTACCACTCTCTGTCTTCTCCCCCTCAACCACCCCTTTATCCATAGCAGCAGTTTGCCTCCAGTTCCACACTGCTTCAATTTGTGCCACAGTCTTCCATGTGCAACAGTATCAAAAGCCTTTCTAAGATCCAAGTATATAATATCAAAGTTATACCCTGCATCCACTTCTTTTGTGACTGCATCATAGTATCCAATCAAATTGGTCAGGCAAGACTTCCCCTGAACCAAAACGTGCTGTGTCTGAGCTATAACTGAAGTCTTGTCCAGATGATCCTGCAGTGCTTCTTTAACCAGTCCCACCATTAATTTTCCGGGAACAGAAGTTAAACTAACAGGTCTATAATTACTTGTGTCGCCCTTTGATCCTCCTTTGTGAATTGGGGTCACATTTGCACATCTCCAGTCCATAGATACTTCCCTGAGTTCAAGGAAGCTCTCATAATTATGGCTAAGGGTTTGCTTACTTCCTTTGCTGCCTCCTTTAATATAACTGGATAGATCCCATTCAACCCAGTCGCCTTTCTTGTATTTATCTTCAACAATTTGTCCTCCACTTTACTCTTAGTTATTACAAGATTCTCTAGCTTACTGCCAGAGTTGAATACACCTTTAGCATTCCCCTCGCTGAATAACTTCTCATGTGTGAATGTCGATGCAAAATATAGATTTAGTTTGTTAGCTACCTAACAAACTAAATCAATGAGCAGGATCATCAACAGTTGACCCATCGATATCAAGTGGTCCAATCTGATTCATCCCCTTCCTTCTAGAGTTTACGTAAGTAAAGAACTCTTTGCTGTTTTTCTTTGCATCCCTTGTCAAAGATTTCTTGTAATCTGCCTTCGCCTGCCTAACCTCCTTTGTAACTTGGTTACAGATCAACTTGTATCTATCATAGGCTTCTGTGTCACGTGTTAATTTGTATGTATCCCATGCATTTTTCATCTCTGCCATATGTCTCATTAGTTCATCTGACATCCACTTAGGTCTAAACCTTGAATAATATTTCTTATTTGGTATGTAAAGCTTAGTAGCTTCCAAGATAAGTTCTTTGAATGCTTCCCATTTTGAATTTGCTATTGGTAACATCATCAGTTGGTCCCACTGTATAAAATTTAAATACTGTCTCAGTCCATCGTAGTCGCCTTTACGAAAGCAATAACCCTTCCCTTTACCCCTAATGGCAGTTACCGCTTTGAGTAAATCCCACTTCAGCACACTGTGATCACTGCCACCTAGTGGTTCATTGACCTGCAGATTCTCAATGCATGAAGAATCACCACTGATAATCAAATCAAGAGTATTACCCCCCTCTAGTTGCCTCTCGAACATGCTGATGTAGAAAACAATCATCCAGTAAATCCACAAAAGCCTTGCTAGTGTGTGAGTGACCAGCCCCCAAACTCCAGTCAGTATCTGGGAAATTAAAATCCCCCATTATAAGACTCTCTGATTTACTGGCCCACTCTATTTCCCTGTACAGTTTCTTATTATACTCATCAGAGTCATTAGGTCTATAGCACACTCCTACTCTCAATTTTGATCTCCTAATGCTTATGTCACACCAAACTGACTCGACACTGCACTGTCCTGCGATGTCTACTGTCTTCACTTCCTTGGATTTTATGTATTTCTTACTAATAGCATAACCCTCCTCCCTTCCTATCCAGTCTATCCTTTCTGTAGACATTGTACCTCCCCCAAATTCCATTTCTGCATTCCTTATATCTGTGTGACACCACCTCTTTGAAATCCCCACAATATCTGCCTTTGATGTTTTGAGCAATACCTCAAATTCATCAAATTTATTTACTAAACTCCTAGCATTGGTGTACACGCAAGTATACATGCACCTGTTCTTTTTCTTAGCTACCCTAACACAATCCATGTGTTTATTTGTACCCCAATGACTCCCAGCAGTCTCTGAAATATCCTGAATCTTGTTTTTCAGGCTTCTGCTCATTCCAGTAGAAGCAGTGCAAGAATCTCTTTCACCTCTGCCAGTGGCTACTGTTAATCTATTCGTCTTTGTATCCCCCCAAGCTAGGAGTTTTCCGACCCACCTAACACTGCCTCGATAGCATCAGCAAATATTCTTGCACCCTTTCTATTTAAGTGTGTCCCATCCCCGTAGAAGCAATCTCTCCTGTTAACAAGTAACTGAAAAAAATAGCAAGTAGCTGAAAAAAATTCTACCCCTTGAGCCTTGCACAATCTTTCCAGGGCCGAATTGATCGACAAGGCTCTCATCATATACTCCCTCCTGTCGTGTCTGGGCAGAATTGCAGACACTTTCAAATTCAACCCTATTTCACAGCTTTTTTTCAACAGTGACCTGTACTTGTTAAGAAATTCTGCCGGTCTCCTACTCTTGATATCATTAGTGCCAATGTGTACAACTATATCACCTTTTGTGCCCTTAAAAGATGATATCTGCTCTACAACGTCATCAACCTTTGCCCCTGGCAGACATACCCTTGTCCTGTTCCACCTATCCTTTTTACAAAGCATGTTCCACGTTTCCCTGACAATACAGTCACCAACAACTACTAGTTCCTTTGGGACCAGTGCATTCTGCCTTGGGTGTTGCTGCTTTGTTTCACAATGACCAAGTTCAAGCTCTGGCATTGATGTGGGCAGCTGAGAGCTTGATGGGCCCCTCAATTTACTTAATTCGAGGGCATCCACCCTGTCCTTCAAGCTCTCATATAGGCCCATAAGAACGCTGAGTTGTTGCCTGATTTCGATACACTCCTTGCATCGCGCACACACAAAGACATCCCCCATGGCAATATCATGTCCCGTACCTGAATGCTCCACAAACATTATGCAAGCTGTGCATTTTAGAAGGCTGTGATTCAGAAGGCAACTGCCCCCCCTCAGTTCTCCTCTGAGCCACAGCACTTCTCATTAGCTTGAGCCTTTTGTTTTGCTGCTCTGGTCTGAGTCATGATTACTTTTAATTTAAATAAAATTTCAATTTCAGTTTATAACCCTAACTTATCTCCCAACACAGTTATAATGGTATATATATATTTTTTAGTGTCAAGTATTAACTTTCTCCGAGTTCCCTTTATATAACTTCCGTATCAGTTATGTATTAATTAATTATGTTACGTTTGTAATCTAAGTCGGTATATATATTTAGTTAAAGTGCAATTTAAATGCCAACGAAGTTCAACATGTTTAATAGATTTTACCGATCGCTGAAAATATTATAACCTATACTATACTAACGCTACCTAGGTTCGATATATAACGATCGTATGACAAAGAAAAAGGCAGGAATTTACGAACGGTAATCTATGGACACTTAAGTATTAATTAACTTTCAAATCTCGCTGTCTCGATTCAGAATAACTAACGATCCTTACTAGTTCTATAAACTACTTACAAAAAATAATTTGATGTAAAAAATATTCAATAAGCGGCTAAATCTGGCTAAAAAAACTTCTCGTTCAGCGGAGTTGTAACTTGTAACACGTGGATTTGATACCCTTACCGATACTTTTATGCAATTACAAGGCCGAGTAAAGAATAAATACACCAGATTAATCAGAAATATCACACAATGATGCTATACTACTAAATTTAAATCAAAAGTTTTAGAAAAACAATTTCAAATCAATAAATAAGAAAAATCCACTTAGCGGCTTTGAACACGTCTGGCCCCTACTAGCCTTGTCAGCAGACTCCTAAATTTGAGAAACCTTGTTCTGCACAAATTGCTCAGTCATTGCACAAAGGAATTGTTGTGTGCTTTTGTATAAGCAGAAAATGAAGCTGGGATTGCAATGAAAGTCGGCTGTGATATGCAACAATTTTATCTTGAACAGTCTTAGCACATTTATTGGTAAAACTAAGGTTTAGATTTAGGATAAGCTTTTAGGTTCGAATGTAGAATAAAGGATTTCATCTTTACAAGAATAATTCCTCTGATACAATCTGAGTAAACATTGGGATCAGAAGATTTAAGACAGTAATCCATCAAAGTTAGAGACAAATATGTGTAATGAAAAACAAATGAATGAGATTGGCAATAAGAGAGAGAGAGAGAGAGAGAGAGAGAGAGAGAGAGAGAGAGAGAGAGAGAGAGAGAGAGAGAGAGGAGGGTGAATCATTACCAAGTTGTGATCTGAAGTGTATCTAGAGGCCCACTGACTGTGTACTTTGAAGCATTGTGTGTGAGATATCAAGGGTATTGGGTGTATAGTTATGATTGTCTGGGATTCTGGTAAATAAATGTAATAAGCTCAGTAAGTCATTAGTAATTGCAAAAGCCTCAGCATCTTGTCCAGCTGGGCCTGTGCAACAAGAAAACTGAAACTGACTGTATACATTAAATCATGGAAAATTACCTCGCTGTTAGGAAGGTGGGATGGAGAAAGTAGACATTCAAAGAGTTCAGAGTGATTAGTACACTTCAAGTAATGAAAGATGATACAGACAAATCACAATGGGGCAGAGATTTTAAATCAGAGGAGGTTCAAAATTAGGAAGTCTGACAAGGAATATCTGAGTGGACTTATGCACAAGTACTGCCATTTCAAGTGAAAAGAATCAATGTGAATAATTAGGAGAACTGAGATGAGCAGTGGTTGAAACATTCAAAAATTCGGATATTTTCAGAAATAGTAATTGAGACTTGGCAGACTGTAGGTGGAAAAATGGACAACATTGAGATTGGTCTATAATGGACCTGCATCTAACCTCATTAATGGGCTGTTCTGTTATTTGATAGTGTATTTAGCCTTCCACCAAACAGATGGCAGTAACCAAAGGGTCATATTGGGGCTGGGGGTCAGCACCACATTACTAATAAATAGTATTATATGTCTGTATTATTATATGATCATATTATATGGGCGCCTCCGTAGCCAGGTGGGAAGGAGCAGCAGTGCGTAGCACACGCTTCTTGATTAGACCGGGGTTCGAGCCCTGTCACCATCAAATACGGAGGATGCGGAAAGGTCAGGGAACGACCACCGCATATCCCGGAGCAATATGGCCTTAGTTGCTAATGCTCCTAAAAACCAAATAACTAACTAACTAACTAACTCATATTATATGATCATATGTCTGTATTATTATATGATCATAACAACTAACTGGTTATGATCCTTTTTTGCTTTAATTTATTTTGTTTTCTATGAGAGGTATAGGATCTTTACTGTAACTTACCTGTACTTGATTTCTGTTCTCTTGTAATTAAAAATAAAAATAGTGCTTCCTTAATAAATATTTTTAGATGTAGGAAACAATTACTACTTTACCCTATTTTAAATTTATTGAAGTTTGTTTTACAGGCCAAATAAAATTCTGAGCCGAATTGGACAGTGTTGTGCCTTAAATGGTGGTGTATTTCTGGTAAGTTGATTTCTAGATTGTGGAATATAGTACAGTAAACTATCAAATTTACAGATTTAATGGTGTGTAGGCGGGGGGAGTATCTGTAATTGCCAAGTCTGTTAAATTGAAAGTAATTTTTTTAGATACCATCTGTACTCCACATAATTGAAAATTTAAGCAGTTATTCTGTGTACGTACATATTATAAATGCTGAAACTTAAGTTAAACAATAAAAAAAAAATGCTTTTATTTGCTGTGACTTTATTGGTTGATAAATAATAATAATGTGTAATTAGTAGACAGTAATTTTCACTGATTGTATAATAGAACTCTGTTGCAGTCAGTTTTCTTTTATCCATTAAATCCAAAAGTCTGTAAAATTCACGCTTTACTTTGTTGATAAAGCAGAGGGGCTTCTGTAAGGTCACTAAGCACCCTAATAAAACCTTTCATTTAAATTTTGATACGTGAATGTATTGATTGATACATAACTAGTAGACAGAAATTTACACTGATTGTATAACTACTCTGGTGCCATTCAGATTTCTTTTACCATTATCGAAGTCTGTAAAATCAAAGCTTTACTGTATTGATAAAGAAGAGGTCATTTGTATGGTCATGGGTTACTAAATCCTTCATTTAAACTAATTTTAATTTAAACTAATTTAGTAATCCTTCATTTAAAGCTAATCATGTATTAAACCCTTCATTTAATAAATGATTAGCATTTGCAGTGGCTTATGCATGACACCTCCTATTTTGCTCATTCATTACCTCCAGTAGCTTGCCTAGTTCTTCCTCGAATTTATTTAAACTATCAACTTCAACAACAGATGGAAGTTTGTTCCAACAATCAACCACCAGTTGGCTAAAGAAAAACTTCCACACATCTATTCTGCAACTGTTCTTCCTCAGTCTGAATTTGTGCCCCTCTCCCTCATTTGTGTGCTCTGACCAAGAGGAAGAATCCTCTTGGTCAGAATCCAGTATTGAGCTTGCTCAATCCATTCAAAGCCTTAAACACCTTGATCAGATCACCTAACAGATGCTTAGTCTCCAGACACTACAATTTGCAGAACTAAATCTTTTCTTGGTAGGAACACCCCTTTGTTCTGTTCACCAATCTCGTTGCTCTTCTCTGCATTCATTATCAACTCCTTCCTAAGATGGGCATCCAGATCTGTATGCAGGACTCAAGATGAGGCCACACCATTACCTTATACAATGGGATAATTATCTCCTTATCCGTGTGAGCAAAATTTCTGTATAACATCGACAAAACCCCATTAGCTTTCTTTGCAGCCTGTTTGCATATCTCTGACTGAATAATTCGAGGCCTTATACACCTCAGTGAGATCGACTCACAGACGCCTAGTCTCCAGACACTGTAATTTGCAGAACTTTAGCCTTTCTTGGTGTAACCATTTGTTCTCTAACCAATGTCGTTGCTCTTTTCTATAGTCGTTCCTGCAGCTCTACATCCTTCCTAAAATGAAGCCTCCAGACCTATGGCTTGACCATTGCCTTATAGAAAGGGATAATCACTTCATTATCCCTGGTAGCAAAAGTCCTGTATATCATTGACAAGACACCATGAGCTACTCTTGCAGCCTGTCTCTGCTGCTGCTCAGAAAACTTCATATCTGACTGTACAGTTCATCCCCACATCTTTTTCATTCTCCACTACTTTGAGTATAGTACTTCATGGTTAGTACCTTATTCTGGGGTAAAAGCCAGACACTGCTACACATATGCAATACTTTGCAATGTTAACTTTAATTTGCCACTTATCAGCTCATCTGCCTAATTTTTCTAGATCCTGTTGCAGTAGTGTGCTGTCATTACTAATCTTGACAACCTTCGTATAATCTGCAAACTTGGACATTAAGCCTGATATACTTTCATCAATATCATTGATAAATAAAGAAAACAACAATGGGCCCAACACTGAACCCCGAGGTTCCCACTAATAACATTAGTCGAGGAAGAGCAGTGTCTGTTGATTACCACTGTCTTCTCTCACTGAACCATCCCTTTATCCAAAGCAGCAACTTGCCTTTTATTCCATGCTGCTCCAATTTGTACAGTAGTCTTCCATCAGCAACAGTATCGAAAGCTTTCTTGTACAATATATATATATATATATATTTTTTTTTTTTCATCCAGTGCATATGTGACCACATCGTAGTATCCTATAAAATGGTCAGACAAGACTTTCCTTAAAAAACATATGCTCTGTCTAAATTATTACTGCAGTCTTGTCTAGATGATTCTGCAATGCGTCTTTAACCAGTGACTCCATTATTTTCCACAGAACAGAAGTTAAACTAATAGGTCTATGATGAGGTCGCTCTTTGGTCCCCCTTTATGAATTTAGGATATATTTGCACATCTCTAGTATGTGGGGACTTCCCTGAGCCCAAGGATGCTCTCATAACTATGGCTAAGGGTTTGCTTACTTCCTTTGCTGCCTCCTTTAATAGGCTTCTGTTTGCTTCATGATTTACATTCATCCTTATGCATTTTCTTTCTCTGTGACAGGTCTTATTATTTCTTCTGACATCCATTTAGGCCTAAACCTTGAAGAGTATTTCTTAATGAAAGGCTTAGCAGCTTCTAAGATTAATTCCTTGAATGCTTCCCATTTAGAATTTGCTGTTGGTAACATCATCAGTTGGTCCCACTGTATAGAATTTAACTAAGACCTTAATGACCTTAATGAAGGCAAAAACCCTTCCATTTACCCCTGATTGTTGTTACATCTTTGAGTAAATCCCGCATCCTACTCTGATTGCTGACACCTAGTGGTTCTTTAATCTGCACCTTAATGCATGAATAATTACTGCTGATAATCAGATAAAGAGTATTATTCACTCTGGTTGCTTCTTAAACAGGCTGCTGTAGAAAATAATCATCCACTAAATCCAGAAAAGTCTTGCTAGTGTGCAAGTGACCAATCCACAAATTCCAGTTAATATCTTTGAAGTTAAAATTCCCCATTATAAGACAGTCTGATTTACTGGCCCACTCTGTTTTTGATGTACAGTTGTTTGTTGTACTGATCGGAGGCATTGGACCTATAACACATTCCTACCATTTTTGCTTTCATACTCTCTCATTTTTCTACTCTCATTTTTGCTGATGTCATAATGATTCATCATTGCACTATCCACCCATGTCAACTGGATTCTCTTGCTTAGATTTTATTATTTTTTTTTTAATTAACAGCATAACCCCTCTTCCTTTCCTATTGTGTCTGTCTTTTCTGTGCACATGGTACTCCCCAAATTCAAATTCTTCATTCCATATATCCATGTGGATATAAGGAATGCAGATGTAGTTGTTGGTGACTCTATTGTCAGGGAAACGGCGAACATGCTTTGTAAAAAGGATAGGTGGAACAGGACCAGGGTATGTCTGCCAGAAGCAAAGGTTGATGACGTTGTAGAGCAGATATCATCTTTTAAGGGCACAAAAGGTGATATAATTGTACACGTTGGCACTAATGATATCAAGAGTAGAAGACCGGCAGAATTGCTTAACAAGTACAGGTCACTGTTGAAAAAAAGCCGTGAAATAGGGTTGAATTTGAAAGTGTCTGCAATTCTGCCCGGACACGATAGGAGGGAGTATATGATGAGAGCCTTGTCGATCAATTCGGCCCTGGAAAGATTGTGCAAGGCTCAAGGGGTAGAATTTTTTTCATCCTGGACTGTACTTGTTAACAGGAGAGATTGCTTCTACAGGGATGGGATACACTTAAATAGAAAGGGTGCAAGAATATTTGCTGATGCTATCGAGGCAGTGTTAGGTGGGTCGGAAAACTGCCAGCTTGGGGGGAGACAAAGACGGATAGATTAACAGTAGCCAATGGCAGAGGTGAAAGATTCTTGCACACTGCTTCTATTGGAATGAGCAGAAGCCTGAAAAACAAGATGCAGGATATTTCAGAGACTGCTGGGAGTCATTGCGGTACAAGTAAACACATGGGTTGTGTTAGGGTAGCTAAGAATAGAAATAGGTGCATGTATACTTGCGTGTACATCAATGCTAGGAGTTTAGTAAATAAATTTGATGAATTTGAGGTATTGCTCAAAACATCAAAGGCAGATATTGTTGGGATATCAAAGACATGGTGTCACACAGATATAAGGAATGCAGAACTGGAATTTGGGGAGTACAATGTCTACAGAAAGGATAGACAGGGTAGGAAGGGAGGAGGGGTTATGCTATTAGTTAAGAAATACATAAAATCCAAGGAAGTGAAGCCAGTGGACATCGCTGGACAGTGCAGTGTCGAGTCAGTTTGTTGTGACATAAGCATTGGGAGATCAAAATTGAGAGTAGGAGTGTGCTATAGGCCTAATGACTCTGATGAGTATAATAAGAAACTGTACAGGGAAATAGAGTGGGCCAGTAAATCAGAGATTCTTATAATGGGAGATTTTAATTTCCCAGATATTGACTGGAATTTGGGGCCTGGTCACTCACACACTAGCAAGGCTTTTGTGGATTTATTGGATGATTGTTTTCTACATCAGCATGTTCGGGACGCAACTAGAGGGAGTAATACTCTTGATTTGATTATCAGTAGTGATCTTTGTGCATTCAGAATCTGCAGATAAAGGAACCACTAGATGGCAGTGATCACAGTGTGCTGAAGTGGGATTTACTCAAAGAGGTAACTACCATTAGGGGTAAAGGGAAGGGTTATTGCTTTCGTAAAGGCGACTACGATGGACTGAGACAGTATTTAAATTCTATACAGTGGGACCAACTGATGATGTTGCCAACAGCAAATGCAAAATGGGAAGCATTCAAAGAACTTATCTTGGAAGCTACTAGGCTTTACATACCAACTAAGAAATATTGTTCAAGGTTTAGGCCTGAATGGATGTCAGATGAACTGATGAGGCATATGGCAGAGAAGAAACATGCATGGGATACATACAAATTAACACATGACACAGAAGCCTATGATAGATACAAGTTGATCTGTAACCAAGTTACAAAGGAGGTTAGGCAGGCGAAGGCAGATTATGAGAAATCTTTGGCAAGGGATGCAAAGAAAAACAGCAAAGAGTTCTTTACTTATGTAAACTCTAGAAGGAAGGGGATGAATCAGATTGGTCCACTTGATATCGATGGGTCAACTGTTGATGATCCTGCTCAGGTAGCTAACAAACTAAATGAATATTTTGCATCAACATTCACACATGAGGAGTTATTTAGCGAGGGGGAAAGCCAGAGGTGTATTCAACTCTAGCAGTAAGCTAGAGAATCTTGTAATAACTGAGAGTAAAAAGGAGGAAAAATTGTTGAAGATAAACACAAGAAAGGCACCCGGGGTGGTTGGGATCTATCCAGTTATATTAAAGGAGGCAGCAGAGGAAGTAAGCAAACCCTTAGCCATAATTATGAGAGCTTCCTTGGACTCAGGGGAGGTACCCACAGACTGGAGATGTGCAAATGTGACCCCAATTCACAAAGGAGGATCAAAGGGTGACACAAGTAATTATAGACCTGTTAGTTTTAACTTCTGTTCCAGGAAAATTAATGGAGGCACTGCAGGATCATTTAGACAAGACTTCAGTTATAGCTCGGACACAGCATGGTTTTGTTAAGGGGAAGTCTTGCCTAACCAATTTGATTGGATACTATGATGCAGTCACAAAGGAACTGGATGCAGGGAATAACTTTGATATTATATACTTGGATCTTAGAAAGGCTTTTGATACTGTTGCACATGGAAGACTGCTGCACAAATTGGAGCAGTGTGGCATTGGAGGCAAATTGCTGCTGTGGATAAAGGGGTGGTTGAGGGGGAGAAGACAGAGAGTGGTAATCAATGGACACTGCTCATCGTGGACTAATGTTATTAGTGGAGTCCCTCAGAGCTTAGTGTTGGGTCCATTATTGTTTTCTGTATTCATAAATGATATTGATGATGGTATATCAAGCTTAATGTCGAAGTTTGCAGACGATACAAAGGTAGGCAGGGTTGTCAAGGACACTACTGACACTATGCTGCTGCAACAGGATCTGGAAAGGTTGAGCAGATGGGCTGAGAGGTGGCAAATGAAGTTTAACATTGACAAATGTAAAGTACTACACATGGGAAACAGCAACCCCAGTGCAACGTATCAACTCTGTGGTACTACACTGACAGTGGTAGAGAATGAAAGGGATCTGGGCGTGGTTGTTCATGCAGATATGAAGTTCTCTGAGCCTGAACAGTGCAGACGGGCTGCAAGAGTAGCTCATGGTGTATTGTCGATGATATATAGGAATTTTTCTAGCAGGGATAAGGAGGTGATTATTCCCTTGTATAAGGCAATGGACAGGCCACACCTAGAGTATCAGATCTGGAGGCCTCATTTCAAGAAGGATGTAGAGATGCTGGAACGAGTACAGAGTACAACAAGATTAGTGAATGGAACAAAGGGTTGCTCTTACGAAGAAAGGCTTAAGTTTTGCAAATCACAGTGTCTGGAGACTAGGCGCCAGTGAGGTGATCTGATAGAGGTGTATAAAGCCTTGAATGGTTTGAGCATGCTCAATGCTGATGGGATTCTTCCTCTCGCTCAGAATAATCACCTGAGAGGGCATAAATTCAAAATGAGGAAAGACAGATGTAGGATAGACCTGCGGAAATTTGCCTTTAGACAGCGGGTGGTTGGTTGTTGGAACAGACTTCCATCCCTTGTCGTGGAAGTTGATAGCCTAAATAAGTTTAAGGCTCAGCTGGACAGGTGTTTTGAATGAACAGAGGGGTGAAGTGGAAGTGGGTTTTTTTTTTTTTTTTTTTTTTTTTTTTGGCTGATGCTGTATAAGCTTGCTTTCTTGCATCAAATGCCTGTACTAATGCTAATGATGTGTTGACCAGCACTTCAAATTTATTTGCTATACTCCTAGCACTGTTATACATTCACCTGTCTTTACTTTTAGTTAATCTAACACAGCCCATTTGTTTACTTGTTCCATGATGACTCTCAGCAGTCCTTGAAATTGCTGGAACCTTGCTTTCAAGGTTCCATATTGCCAGGGCTGCTGCTCATTCCAATAAAATAATATCAGCAAATATTCTTGCACCCTTTCTATTTAAGTGTATCCCATTCCTGTAGAAGCAATCTCTTCCGTTAACAAGCACAGGCCAGGCTGAGAAAAATTCTACCCCACGAGCCTTTCCCAATCTCTCCATTGCCAAATTGATTGGCATGCTCTCATCATATACTCCCTCCTATTGTTTCTGGGCAGAATTTCAGACACTTTCAAATTCAACCCGAATTTGAGGCTTTTTTTCAACATTCACATGTACTTGTTAAGTAATTCTGCTGTTCTCCTACTCTTAATGCCATTAGTGCCAATGTGTACAACAGTATCACCTTTTGTGCCCTTAAAATATTACATCTGCTCTGCAATATCATCAACTTTTGCTCCTGGCAGATATACTCTTGTCCTATTTCGCCTATCCTTTTTGCACAATATATTTCACATTTCTCTGACAATAGAGTCACTGTCAATAACTAGTTCCTGCAGGACCAGTGTGTTCTGCCTTGAAGATTGTTACTGTGTTGTCTGATGTATAAGAGTGAGCTCTTACATTGCATTGGGCAACTGAGAGCTTATGTGTTAACTGGCATTTCCAGGACTTTGGATTGTGTTTGGTTTAAAGGCCTTCTCAACAAGATGTCATCTGTTTTTTGCAATTTCTCTGTGTTGATTGTTCATTGCAGGTGGTAGAAAGTGGCTTTATCTTCTAATTTCTATACTAATGCTTTTGTACCTCTAGGTTTAGTTCTTTGAGCTACTCTTTTTTTCTGTTGAATATTAATGACCTACTTCCACTTCCTGTTCATGGTTGAATGTAGCAGAGTATGTTCCGTCTTGAAAGTTTGAGATACCCTGCCATTCACAAACAGCTTCAGTTTCATCAAGTGTAACTAAAACTTTTTTTGAGAGAACTTTGTATCCATTTTGTTGTTTTATGAAAAACTTGTCATTATTATATTTAGAAAACATCTTATATGAATTATACTTAATTAAAAGTTAAACAAGTTTCTTTTTTTAATTTCAGGTCAGTATCTGTTTTTTTGATAAGATTGTACTTCCACTGCTTCATTACTTTATACATCACACTTGGGGTAAGTTAACTTATTTTAATGGATTCTTTTGATTTTTGACTGAACCAGTTATACAGTTTTTGATTCATTTTGATTTTTTTATTTTTGATCAAAAAAAGGTGTCAGCATAAAAAAAAATTCATTTTTTTTATGCTGACACTAAGCATGAAATGTATTAGAGCCTATAATACTGAAGTATACGTGGAATTGAGCTACCAGCTTAATTTCTCTAATAGCAGTGTCAAAACTACCATATTGCCAGGGCCTACATCATGCAGCAATTTGATTTAGTGTCCTGCATGTGGAGTATTAGTTCAGACTTTTAAATTTATTGAAACTACTCACTTCTCTAACACCAGATGTAAGTCTCTTCCAAAGTTTATTCCACCCCTGTCAGATTATCCTGTTGCATTCTAAGGTAAGGATAAAACTAACTTACTCGCATCAACTCTTGTGCTTATGATCTTGCTAAATCACCTTTTACCATACCGAATAAACTCCACTCAATGTCTCTCATGGTCTTCTGAACAGAATTCTGAATAAATGTGATGCCAAAAAAGCTCTAGGTCTTAATGGCATTTCTTCCACTTGTTCTCAAAACTTGTGCACCTTGCTCCTGTTCTATGTCATCTTTTTACATTTCATTATTTCAACTGGTGTTTTTTTCCGTTCTGCTTGGAAAATTTCCCACATACATCTATTTCCCAAAAAGCATGTTAAAAAGCAATTATCTTATTTCAAATTATCTTTTCATTGCACTTATTTCTATTCATTTCATAGTAATGAAGAAATCCATGAAACCACTGCTTCTGTCGTCATCTGAACTTTCCATCTGATCTTTGTTCACCAATATGAATTCCACCAGTGTTGATCTATTGTTAAAAGGTATTGGCTGAAGTTACTCTTCTTGAGAAATTCAATGGAAAATTTTAAAGATGCTGAAGCATTTGCCTCTGGCATTTCTAAGGGTTTTGATCATGTTTGGCATAAAGGTTTTCTATCCCAAACACTATCAAATGCATTGTTGCCAACTGTTTTTAGTAGTTGGGTAGCCAATTTTCTTTCTGACAATTTATGGTTGATAGATGGCTCTTTATCATCTGTGGTGTTTCCCAAGGTTTAATTCTTTCTCCCACTTTCTTGCTGCTTATTTATTTTTTACCTTCCTCTGGCTGAAAATAATATTTCAGTCTTCCTTTGACAGAAGAGTCTACTGTTCATATGTTCATTTTGATAACACTCAAATTTCTAAACAAGATCGCATCTCTATTAGGCATTATCATGACTTCTCATCTCTCTCTCTTACCATAAGCACCTCCAAACATTGCTTCCTTTGCCTCAAAAAAAACTGGGTTTTATTTTTCATTCTATGCATTACTTTTCTTCTGAATGACTACTCATACTATACAAATCTGCTAGACCATGGTATATTGGTTGATCAAAGGGTGACACGAGTAATTACAGACCAGTTAGTTTAACTTCTGTTCCAGGTAAAATAACGGAGTCACTGGTTAAAGATGCATTGCAGGATCATCTAGACAAGACTGCAGTAATAGGTCAGACACAGCATGGGTTTGTTAAGGGAAAGTCTTGTCTGACAAATTTGATAGGATATTATGATGTGGTTACAAAGGAACTGGATGCAAAAAATAATTTTGATATCATATATTTGGATTTCAGAAAAGCTTTGACACTGTTACGCATGGAAGACTATTGTATAAATTGTAGCAGAATGGTATTAAGGTTAAGTTGCTACAATGGATAAAAGGATGGTTAAGTGGGAGAAGACAGAGGGTGGTAATCAATGGGTGCTGCTCTTCGTGGACTAATGTTATTAATGGAGTCCCACGGGGTTCGGTGTTGGGTCCACTGTTGTTTTGTATATTTATCAATGATATTGATGAAGGTATATCAGGCTTAGTGTCGAAGTTTGCAGATGATACAAAGGTTGGCAGGGTTGTTAATGACAGTAATGGCAGCGTGCTATTGCAACAGGATCTAGATAATTTGGGCAGATGGGCTAAGAAGTGGCAACTGAAGTTTAACCTTGACAAATGCAAAGTACTGCATATGGGTAGAAGTAACCCCGGAGAAACGTACCAACTAGTCCTACACTTAAGGTGGTAGAAAATGAAAAAGACCTGGGAGTAATTGTGCAGTCAGATATGAAGTTTTTTGAGCAATGCAGACAGGCTTCCAGGGTTAACGCCTTGAGTACTGCGTACAGGTCTGGAGGCCTCATTTTAGGAAGGATGTAGATTTGCTTGACCATGTACAGAGAAGGGCAACAAGATTGGTGAGGGGAATGAAGGGATTCTCTTACCAAGAGAGAGAGGTTTAAGTTCTGCAAATTGCAGTGGCTGGAGACTAGGCACCTGTGCGGTGATCTGATTGAGGTGTATAAGGCCTTGAATGGGTTGAGCACACTGAATTCTGATGGGATCCTTCTACTTGTTCAAATTACGAACCTAAGCGGGCATAAATTCAAAT
Source organism: Mastigoproctus giganteus (assembly GCF_048544385.1). Lineage (NCBI taxonomy): Eukaryota > Metazoa > Arthropoda > Arachnida > Uropygi > Thelyphonidae > Mastigoproctus > Mastigoproctus giganteus. Next base: position 5,673,351 of record NC_143583.1, read on the forward strand.
TAAGAAAAGACAGATGTAGAATAAATGTGCGGAAATTTGCCTTTAGCCAGCGGGTGGTTAATTGCTGGAACAAACTTCCATCTGTCATTGTGGAAGTTGATAGGTTAAATAAATTTAAGGAGGAACTGGACAGGCATTTGGAGGGAATGGTGTGAATTTTTTTTTTTTGGCTGATGCTGCATAAGCTCATACACTTGCTTTCTTGCATCACATGCCGCTACTACTACTACTATATTGAAAGTTTCAATTTTGTAAATTGAGTAGAAATTATTAGTTTTTTTCGGGGAAGTGGGGACAACTTTCAAGTTAGGGTTAAAAATTAGAGCTTAGTGGCGGACATAAACAGATACTCCTATTCAGGAAAGAAGAGCAATATGTCATAACCATAAGTGTGTGCAGTAAGTGAAGGACGTAAGTTGGATTGATCAGTGTCAACAATGGTTAACATAAATATGAACATTAGGACAGTCTGCATCTTTCCCCATCTGCACCAATCACAAGCCGTCAAATTTGCACCCTATACCAAGCTACGCTGCACTTTAAACCAAATAGGCTGTAGTGATGCTATTGAATCTTATGTGATTTCAATTATTATTATTCACTCTTTTGAAGCTGTTTTCGAAATACCTCACGCTTAACAGGGTCAGTTATTATTTTCATGCCCAGTTGAACCAATGAGACTTAAATTTTCAACCTAGACTTAAACAAAAAACTGCACATCAAAATTTTGACTCAACACTCAATAACTCATTTGCCATTTCTATACAATATTGTCAATTTAAGGAACACTTAAAATTTAAGTTACATTGGTGCAACCGGCCATTTTAATCAATTTACGCATGAAGTTTCACCTACCTACTTAAAAAATCTAATGTTTATTTTTCCCCCTATAATTTAAGTATTTAAAGATCACTTGGTCAATGTAATTTGATACACCATGTAGGTATTATTAATATAATTATTGAAATAGTAATTATTTACCCTAGTTTCACTGTAACACTGTATGTGTATCAAAAATAACAATATCTATTTTATTCATTTGAATTTTCGGTAAGCCCTTCCCCGGGAGATACCGGGTGATCGTAAAAATTTTAGTTTTTTTTTTTTTTTTTTAATGTGTGGTTGTTAAATCATTTTTATTTATAGAACAAAAATTTAATGATTTTTTTATTAAAGGGGTGTTAAATATTTTTTTGTAGTGGTTTTGTTCTTGGGAGGGGGTTACCGAATTTTCAATAAAGTGTTTTATTCTTAGTGTTAAATATAAAATAATACGGCTGAAACTTTTATGGTAAAACATGCATACTTTTACAGTTATTATTTTTTTTACTTTACTCCATAAATTGCAGATGTCTGTCTATGTATATAAATAGCGTAGTGGTGCAGAAAAACAACAAAAAAGTAAGGGAAACCACCGAAAAATTAAACAAAATGCAGAAGAGAGATAAGTTTTTCCAGTGACAACCACAAGCCACACGTAATGTACCAGCTGAATTGAGTGAAGATCGCCATGCTACATTGGATCTGGCGCAAGAACAAATGATGATCAAGACCATGAAGTTATGGAAAATGAAGCAGTAAGTCCAGAAACAAACTCATTTGTTTACGAAGGTTCAAGATTAGATCCCTCAGTTATTTCGCAACAGTATCCAACAGACCGTGCAAATTTTTCAGAAAATATTTCTGATGCAGACAAACGTATGAAAATAGCTTCAGTTCCATGCCAACCTAAAGGTCCCTTTCCGATTACTGTACGAAATAATAGGTAGAGGTAATTTTCTGAATTTTATTATTATAGTAAAACAACAAAAGCTGGTCTTAAAGTGCAAGTTACGTGGCTATGTTATTCTCAAAAATCAGATTTTGTGTATTGTGAACCGTGTTGGTTATTTGGAGATCCTTCTAATACAGATTTAAAAAAATCTTGGATAAACAGCATATCTGACTGGAAAAATTTATCTAATAAAATTAAAAGACACGAAGCTTCCTCTGTTCACATTTCTGCTTGTATAACATACGATCTTTGGCGCACAAATAAAACAATTGATGCTGAATTAGTAACCAGTATAACTAAAGAAAAAAATTTCTGGAGACAAGTTTTGAAACGCATTATTCATGTTACATTAGTATTAAGCAGTTGCAGCATGGCATTCAGAAGTCACCGAGAAAATTTGAATGATAAAAATATAAAAAGTGGAATTTTTTTGTCTATAATTGAGCTTCTATCAAACTATAATCCCATATTAAAGGAATTAATTTCAAAACTTAATTAACGGTCAAGATATTTGAGTTCAACTATTCAAAATGAAATTATTTGTTTTTTATCTGAGAAAGTCAAAAATGTTATTATTGATGAAATAAAGTCTGTGCCGTTTTTCTCTGTAATCATGGACACTACCCAGGATGTCACAAAAACTGATCAGATGAGTCAAATATATTGCTATGTTACTGTAAAAACAGAAAATGATATACCATCAGAAATCATAATGAGCGATTTTAGGGATTTTATAGTATAAAAGATCAATCAGTTAGCAAAACTGAAAGTGTTATTATTTACTGTATAGAATCCAAAGGGCTAGATTTGCAGAACTGCTGAGGTCAAGGATATGATGGTCCCGCAACAATGAGTGGGCCATATAGCAGTGTGCAGTCAAGAATATTACAAAAAGTTCCAAATGCCTACTATGTTCATTGCACGGCACATAAGTTAAACTTAGTAATTACTGATGCTGTGAAAAAAGTAGCTGACGTGGCTTTATTTTATGACATAATTGAAAATATGTACTCATTTTTTGCGGAGGGTATTGTACGATGGGACCTATTGACTCAAACAGAATGTAGATGCAAACGATAGCGCTATATCAGCAATTACTCTAAAGAAATTGTGTCCAACACATTGGTCATTAAGATTTGATTGTTTACTAGCATTGTACTATAGATTTACAGATGTCCTAAAAACGTTAGCAAAAATAATATTAGTGTCTGAAAAAAACGACAAGATATGCCAAGAATTGGTTTGCAAAAAAAAAAAAAAAATTTAAAACGTTAGAATTTGTTTTCCTTTTGGTATTAAATTACAAAATATTGGAATCAATTAATTTAACTTCAAAGTTACTGCAACAAAAAAATCTAGATCTCGGTAAGGCAATGTGTCATTTAGAGGCGTATTTAAATTCTATGGTTTTGCTAAGAGATAATTATGAAGAAAATAAAAGTTTTGCGTTTTCTTTAGCAAGATCTTGGGGAATAAATTTAAATTTTAGTAACAAACACAATAGGAAAGTTAAAATGTTTGAAGATTTAGCTCAAGACAAATGACTTCAAGATTCTGAAAGACGGTTTAAAGTTGATATATGCTATGCAACAATAGACATTGTGATACATCAATTAAAATCTAGGTTTCTTAATACAAAAAATGTTGTAGGTAGTTTTAAATTTTGCAACAAGAAACACTTATCTTTTAGTGACGTAGCTCTGCAACAAGCGGCTGTAGAATTTCAAAACCAATACAATAAAGATATTTCTGATGACTTTCCACAGCAGCTATTAAATTTAAGATCATCTTTTGGACAAGAAATTTCAAAACTTAATTCAATTCGGGACTTGCGCAACCTTATTTTAATTAAAAACATGTTGTTATCTGCATTTGTTACAGACGTTATAATGGCATGTTTTATATTCTTGACGTGCCGGTTACTGTGGCTGGTGCTGAAAGGAGTTCTTCAAAATTAAAACGGAACAAGGAACACAATAGGCCAAGATCGACTTAACGTTTTGTCCGTCTTAAGCACAGAAAACGGTGTGGCGAATTCTGTCCATTTCAACGAAATTATAGATATTTTTTCGACTAAAGAGGCTAGGAGACAAAATTTTCATTAAAGTTTAAAATATTTGTTATAAAACTTTTCTGTATATAGACTAGAATATATAGGAATTAGTATTAACATATACAGTTGGTTATTTATTACAATGATTTGTTTTAAAATTACTCCAAAACTATTGTGTGTGTGTGTGTGTGTATTTTTTTCTTGCGGTGTTTATTTATGTTTCTGTATATTTTATTATGTATTTTTTTTTTTTTTTTTTGTCATTTATATCTGCATGTAATACATGTCATGTATATATTTATGATTGTTACTCAGGTTTTATGTTCATGCATATTTTAATTCAAATCTTATTATTTATAGATATTATTCATTTACTTAAGGCTTGAATTTTTGTTAATGTGAATAAAGATTGCTTACTACCTAGTTAGCTTTATTTACTTCGTAGATATACAGTAAATGTTTTTCACTGATCATTTTGTATGTATTTCTGTTGATCTTAATCTGTAATTAAAGCTATTGGGTTTTGTTTTACAATAATAAAAAATAGGGTTTGATATAAATTTACTTTATTTTTTTTTTTTGGCTGATGCTGCATAAGCTTGCTTTCTTGCATCAAATGCCTCTACTAACGCTAATAAATTCGATATTTATTTTTTAATACATCTTATACCTTCATAAATGTATAAATACATTTATACCTTCAAAAATGTATTCATTATATTTATTACAGTGTCTACAGAGGCAGAGGAGGAATTATGATGGTTTCAATTTTTTTAATCTTCTCATGTTTATATTTTTACTCCTGTTTTTGCAATTTTCATTAATTAAGTAGGGGCCCTAATGTGTTCTTTGCCTCCGGGCCCGAAAAAGGGTAGCTACGCCACTGTGTTCAAAGTTTAGGCCTAAATGGATGTCAGATGAATTAATGACACATGTGGCAGAGAAGAAAAATGTATGGGATGCATATAAAGTATCAGGTGACAGAAGTCTATGGCAGATATAAACTGGTCTGTAATCTAGTCACAAAGGAGGTTAGGCAGGAAAATGTAGATTATGAGAAATCCTGGCAAAGAATTCTTTACTTATGTAAACTAAAGAAGGAAAGGGACGACTTAACATAGATGGTTTGGCTATTGATGATCCTGCTCAAGTAGGTGATAAACTGAATGAGTATCTACATTCACACATGAGGAGTTATTCAAGGAGGGAATGCCAGAAGTTTATCAAACTCTAATGGAGCTAAGTGATTCTGTAATAACTGAGAGCAAAGTGGAGGAGAACTTGTTGAGGATAAACATAAAAAAGGCACCTGGGGTGGATGGGATCTTAAGTTATATTAAAGGAGGCAGCAAAGGAAGTAAGCAAACCCTTAGCCATAGTTATGAGAGCTTCTTTGGACTCCTGGAGGTCCCCATGGAATTTGAGGTGTGCAAATGTGTCACCAATTCACAAAGGCAGTTCAAAATGTGACACAAGTAACTATAGACCTGTTAGTTTAACTTGTGTTCTGGGGAAAATAATGGATCACTGGTTAAAGAAGTGTTGCAGGATCATCTAGACAAGACTGCAGTAAAAGTTAAGACACAGCATGGGTTTGTTAAAGGGAGGTCTTGTCTGACCAATTTGATTGGATACTATGATGTTGTCACAAAGGAGCTGAATGCCAAAAATAATTTTGATATCATATACTTGGATTTCAGGAAAGCTTTTGATAATGTTGCACATGGAAGCCTGCTGTAGAAATTGGTGAGGTATGGCATTAAGGGTAAGTTGCTGCAATGGATAAAGAGGTGGTTGAGTGGGAGATGACAGGACAATGGATAAAGGGATGGTTGAGTGGGAGACGAAGAGCAGTGTCAATGTACACTGCTCTTCGTTTCCCACTCAACCAGGCATTTGGAACGAATGGAATGTGAAGTGGGAGGGTTTTTTTTTTTTTTTTTTTTTGGCTGTTGCTGCATAAGTTTGCTTTCTTGCATTGTATGTTTGTACTAATGCTAATTTAGTATTTTAGTATTAGCAATGGCCACATGGTACAAGGAAGCCTATGGCTTATGCTGCACCAGCAAAAAAAATAATAATAAAAAATAACGAAAATAACAAAATATAAATAAAATAAAATGATATGAATAAAATAAAATAATAAGAAGAAAATAATAATAATTAATAAATAAGAGAAAAGGAAATGGACAACCTAAGCTTTTCCCTCCTTCCATAGGTAATTATCCAGCTGACATTTGAATTTCCCTACACTGTCAGCCTCTACCACCCATGTAGGCAATTTATTCTAGTAATTTATAATTTGCTGGCTAAAATAAAACACAGTATTCCAAGTGTGGTCTAACAATAGCCTTATCCAATGGGATTATGACGTCCTTATCTCTGCTAGTAATTGTTCGATACATCATCGATAAGTCACCACGGGCCTACCTTGCAATCTGTCTACAATGCTCAGAGAACTTAAATTCTGACCGTATTGTAACACCCAAGTCCCTTTCCTCCACTACCGGCTTTAGTTCAACTTTGCCAAGTGTATAAGTTATTTTGGGGTTACTGTTCCCCAGATGCAATACCTTACACTTTGCTGGATTAAAGCATAGCTGCCATTTTTCTGACCAGAGATTTCTTGCTAAAATGAGACTTCCAGACCTGTATGCAGTATTCAAGTTGTGGCCTAAACATTGCCTTATACAAAGGGATAATCACCTCCTTCTCCCTGTTTTAAAAGTTCCTGTACATTATTGACAATCGAATATTCTTGGACATGGAATATTCGGGGTGTAGAAATATACTCAGGGTTACTAAAACCCCACAAGCATGAATGTGCAAGCAGAATGTGTCTGTTATGCAATGATTGGACTTATGAAATTTACATTCATTTGAGATGGCATACTTAAAAGTGAGATTTCAGTATCAATTCCATTTATGTTTGAGTTTCAGTTGGGTAACCTTAGCTGTTATATTTGGCAGAATGTACATGATAAATCTTAGGAACCACTTATTGAACTGTATATTTAGTGTTGTCATCTTGAGTTCTATGTGTGATGTGATATGAATGTCACCACCAACATACCGACCACAGTCTCTTGATGGCCTGAGTTCTATGTGTGATGTGATATGGATGTCACCACCAACATACTGACCACAGTCTCTTGATGGCCTGAGATCTCTTTTCATCTTATTTATTACTAAGAATTTATTTGTTTATGACGAGAAATATTTGCATATTTCACGTCATGAACTTTGGCATCTTAAGCTTTTCTATAACTCTTTTATAGTTAGAATTTATTTTTAAACAAATACCCTTTTTTTTTTCTTTTTTTTCTTCTTTTTTTTTAATATATATATTTTCCGAAGAATTTGAGCTTATCTTAATTCTGGTTATCTCTTATTTTTTGAAATTAGGTGATCCAAATAGGAAAATATGGATCTGGTTGCAGCCATTTCTTTCATGTACCTTTGGTGCTCTTTGGGTCCTGCCATTATTTCTTCTTATTAAGGTTGTGAACTGTTTTTGGTTTCAGGTGAGTGTATAAATTTCATATTTTCTGTTAATTTTGCATATGAACTTATTTCTAATTTAAAATTAGAATGGCTAAATGATTTCCTATTAAATGATCTGGTTATCAGCAGTGATCATTCGTGTATTAAGAATTTGTAGATAAAGGAACCACTAGGTGGCAGTGATCACAGTGTATTGATGTGGGATTTAATTACCATCAGGGGAAAGGAAAGGGTTTTTGCTTCCATAAGGGGGAGTACAGTGGTCTCCGACAGTTTTTAAATTCTGTACAGAGGGATCAGCTGACGATGTTACCAACAGTAAATTCTAAGTGGGAAGCATTCAAGGAATTAATCGTGGATGCTACTAAAAGTTTCATACCTATTAAGAAATATTGTTCAAGGTTTAGGCCTAAATGGTTATCTAATGAACTAATGAGACTCGTAACAGAGAAGAAAAATGCATGGGATGCATATAAATTATCAAGCGACTCAGAAGCATATGGCCGATATAAGCTAGTCTGTAATCAGGTCACAAAGGAGGTTAGGCAGGCGAAGGCAGATTACGAGAAATCCTTGGAAAAAGATGCTAAGAAAAACAGCAAGGATTTCTTTATTTATATAAACTCTAAAAGGAAGGGGATGAATTATTTATCTTTGCGCATGTGCTTTTATAAAAGACCACAAATCGGAGATTAGATATGGCCGGCGAACATTAACAGAGTTCTCATGTAATTTAATTTCGATGGTTTCTGCAATTAATAGTAATTACAACGTTTAATTACGTTTGACACTAAGTATTTTGGCCTCGTTAAATAAAAAAGTATGTTTTTCATTAATGATAAGAGAAAGGCTAATTCTGATGCTGCTGAACGAGAAGCACGAACTGAGGAGCACGAGAAGCACGAATTCAAAAGAAACTGCATAGAACCTTAGTAAGATGAGTTGTATTCACCACAAGAAATGTTGTATACCAGGTCATTTATTTGTGTTGCAAACAAGGAAAGGACTGAGTGAATGTATTGAGCATTATAGCTCTGGTTCATACTATCAAATTCATTTTGATAAGTGTTTATCCATTTCATTTAGTTCCAAAGTCATGCTTGTTTTAATAATTTTGGACAAAAAATTCCCTAACCTTTTCTGTCTTTATTCCAGATGATGCTTTTAATCAGTGGTGGGATTCGGCTGGTTCGTACAAACCTGTTCTGAGAATTTCGCGAGTTCGCCGAACTGGTCCCCAAAGGCCATTTCATACCGAACGTCATGCGGGCTACGCTACTTTTGGTCACTACATCATATTCTATTCTATTCCTAGTCATGATGGAGAGTGGTGTTCATGGTGCAATAGCTCCAGTGATGAAAGAGTTTCAAAATTTCTGAAGAATTTGGACTAGAAATTACAAAGATTGGTACAGTCTTTGGACCAAGATGGGCTGCTTGCAGCTTAAGAGCAACACTTGCTGTATGGTGCACTTATCCAGCTTTGTACAAATTATTTTTCTTTACATAAACAATATTCAGGATTGGTCTCCCATCTTTGCAACAGATTCTTCATAGATGACTATAGCATTGATGATAGATATATTGGAAGAGATATCCTTACTTTCTAATGGGCTTCAAAACAAAGTTTGAAAAAAATCCAAAAAATTAATAAAAGGATCCATTAGAGCATTTGAAATGCTCAAAGAAAGTTCTGGAAGCTTTGAGAAGAAAGTTGTTCCTGTCATAACTTCTGATGCTTTTACGAGTATTGGCTTAGTTGAGAATCAAAAATATGTCAGCCTTCCCTGTCAAAAATACTGGAAACAATAAAAAAAAAAATAGAAGCCAGGTTGATGAATATATTATAAGACTGTGATCATTTAAAATCAAGAAATAATGCACAGAATAGAAATAATAAAATTCATGAAGTGGTAAGCTTACTAGAACCAGACTTTTGGTATATTCAATTATTGTCTCTTGGAAAGCTGCCGAAGAAAAACTTTGAATTTCATAAACTTTTCCATCGTGAAATCAATGTCAGTGATTTCTGCGGCTGTGTGTAAGTTTTCTAAAAAAATTGCCACAACATGAAATTTCAAGTACAGTGAACCCCCGCTATTTGCGGGGGTTACGTTCCTGAGAAATGCCTCGAATACCGAAAACGCGAATACTGAGTTATGGCTCCCATGGTAATAAAGGGGTTCCGTTCCAAAGTATGAAATATTAGCATTAGCATTAGTAGAGGCATTTGATGCAAGAAAGCAAGCTTATGCAGCATCAGCCAAAAAAAAAAAAAAAAAAAAAAACCACTTCCACTTCACCCCTCTGTTCGTTCAAAATACCTGTCCAGCTGAGCCTTAAACTTATTTAGGCTATCAACCTCCACTACAAGGGATGAAGTCTGTTCCACCAACCAACCACCCGCTGGCTAAAGGCAAATTTCCGCAAGTCTATCCTACATCTGTCTTTCCTCAATTTGAATTTATGCCCTCTCAGGTGATTTTTCTGAGCTAGAGGAAGAATCCCATCAGCATTGAGCATGCTCAAACCATTCAAGGCTTTATACACCTCTATCAGATCACCTCGCTGGTGCCTAGTCTCCAGACACTGTAATTTGCAAAACTTAAGCCTTTCTTCGTAAGAGCACCCTTTTGTTCCATTCACTAATCTTCTTCTCTGTACTTGTTCCAGCAGCTCTACATCCTTCTTGAAATGAAGCCTCCAGACCTGTATACAGTACTCTAGGTGTGGCCTGACCATTGCCTTATACAATGGAATAATCACCTCCTTATCCCTGCTGGAAAAATTCCTGTATATCATTGACAATACTCCATGAGCTACTCTTGCAGCCCGTCTGCACTGCTCAGAGAACTTCATATCTGCCTGCACAACCACCCCCAAGTCCCTTTCATTCTCTACCACTGTCAGTGTAGTACTACAGAATTGATACGTTGCTCTGGGGTTGCTGTTTCCCATGTGTAGTACTTTACATTTGTCAATGTTAAACTTCATTTGCCAGCTTTCAGCACATCTGCTCAACCTTTCCAGATCCTGTTGCAGCAGCATAGTGTCAGTAGTGTCCTTGACAACCCTGCCAACCTTTGTATCGTCTGCAATATATAAGAAAAACTAGTCTAAAATTTTGTCTATCTATGTATTATATGTACCTTCATAATATGACTATGTACATAGTGAAATGCAAGCATATGGCATCGAAATGAAAATAAGAAATATATGTAATTATAAGAAATATTAAATGTAATGTTTATTAGAAATTTCAAACCAGCGTCTTTGCTAACTAAAAAACTTATCCCGTCAGTGCTATCACCAGTTTCGCTAAAGTGTTGATAAAGGTGTTTTGCCTTTTCACGAATAATGAGTGAACTTAACAGAATTTTATTTTGAGTTCGGTCTTCTATCCACAGATTTAAAGTGTTTTTCCATTTTTTCTAATTTAACATCACAAGTTACAGAGCAAATTTTTGAAGCAATTAGAGCGTTTTCGTGGACACTACGGCGATTTTTTTTCCCGATTTCTTGATTGATCGTACTGCTGACTCATTGATTTCATAATGTTTTGCCACTGAGGAGACACTTTCACCATTAGAAACTTTATCTAATAACTCAGTTTTATTCGCTAATGTCATCACCTTTGATCTTTACACATTTCCCTCGTTATTCGTAGCCATATTTTTGTACGGGTTAGAAAGAACTTGTCTAAATAAAGTCACTTTCTTCCGTTAACACACTTGAAAAAGTCTGTTTTACACTGCAAAACGGTAGATTTATCACTTTTGTAAGCATATCAATTTATAAATTGATAAATTTATTCAATTTATAAGCATATAAATTAAAAGCAAATGACAAAACCTTCCATGACAAGTGCATAACACATAACTGACCAAGGATTAACGAGAAACATCCACGCTCGCGATTTTGTCATCCCCCCACCCACTGAAAATGTTCACGGCGCTTTAAAAATCACATTTTTTTAGGTTTTATTTTATGTTAAATCAGCGACCGCGAATAGCGGGGGTTTACTGTACTATACAAAAGGCAAATATATCAATACAGTTTGCTATTAGTTCTGCAGAGGCAGAAAGAGGTGTTTCTAGGATGAATATTGTATTCAGATAAAAGAAGCTTCCTCACAGTCCAGAATGCTGCAGATTTGATAACGATTAACCTTCCATTGCATTCCTGGGACCCCACTCCCCGTCTGTTCAAACATGGCTAAGAGTTAACACACAGCCGATGACATGAGAGTGAAAGATGAAGGAAATAAACAGTAACGATGATAATTAACTTGTGGAGTAAGGTGATAGAGAACCGGTTCTTAAAATTTTTGATTCCCACCACTGCTTTTATTATCCTGATCACTCATTAACCAAATAATACTTGTAAATCATAATTTTGTAAAATTAGCAATTTTTATATTTATAGGTGTGTATTCCCCACCTGCTTAAATAAGATTTTTTGTTGCTGTTTCAGATTTTATATTGGACCATTTAATAATTTAGGAACAATTTTGAGAAATCATCTGATTAATTGTGTTGGATCATTGTCTTGCTAACCAGATATATGATTGTATATCTGGTTAAGTTGTGTGGTATTGATGTGATACTGCTTCTAATATTATATTATATATATATAATATTAGAAGCAGTATCACATCAATACCACCACAAACTTATATATACACATTATATATATATATATATATATATATATAATGTGTATATATAAGTTGTGTGGTATTGATGTGATACTGCTTCTAATATTATATATATATATAATATTAGAAGCAGTATCACATCAATACCACACAACTTATATATACACATTATATATATATATATATATATATATATATATATATATATATATATAATATATATATATTATATATATATAATGTGGTTATTACATTTAGATGTATGTATTCTTTTAGATTTGCGTGTTCTTCTGTGCTGCGTTAATGCCATTGTATTTTTGCCATAGGCCAATTGTACATTATACACGCCAGTATATATTCGTTTAATTGTAGATTGTTACTGATTATTGGTGTTTTTCATATAAGTATTAGTGTTCATACAAATTTGTAATCAAGTTATCCTAGTTTGGTTATCTTCATTCCATATGGCCCATACATTTTGAGTTAAGATAAAAAGTATGATGCTAAATGATAATGATTTTTCGTAACATTTTACTAATGAAAACATTTTATCTGTAGCAAGATAATTATTAAATCTTAATTTCTGTATAAATTTATATAATACTAAATCTTAAAGACTGTACAAATTTATATAATAATATAACGTATTGCATTACACCACGTTGCCGTCAATCCCCTACTTCATTGGGGGCTTTGGTTGGATTGACAGCCCTTTTCGACGTAATGCTTACTCATTTCTGTCTGTACCTATATGAGTTTTGCTGTTTTAGTTTATATTTTCAGGTTCATTTTTAAAATTTTTTTTTTTTTTAAATTTAAATATTATTTATTTTCCTAATTTCTTCTGTTTTTAGGTTAATTTTCTTAAATTTTTTAATTTATACATAATTTTTATTTATTTAAATATTACTAGTTTATTTTTTATCGATCTCTTCAGCAAACTGTGATAGGGTACACAAAGGCCAAGGGTAAATATTCTATATTGTAATACTACTACTTACATAGTGTTGTACTCCAGCAGAGGCCGTTGAGTAAAAGGTGGTTTTCCTGCCTTCTATTTGTTTTTATGGGTAGCTATTATTACAGCACAGTTGCACTAACTAATTAAGTACTCTGTGTGCTGATGGTGCATTGGTCTATGTCCCCGATTTTCATGCCAATGCATTCTATGGAGGTTTGTTGTTGTTGTTGGATGGATGAATTTTTAAACTTTATATAGGTTGTGTTAACATGTGGATTAAATCTTATTTACATTATTTTTACATGTTTTTTTTTTTTATTTTTTTTATTTATATATGTGTGTTTTTATGCCTTACCATGGAACTGTGCCGGTACCACTTTTCTGAGGCGTAACAGCACGTATATGTCCAGTGGTAAAGCTGTAAATACATATATACAGCCTCTTACTATGGGGTTTTTTTTTGTTGGGGGGGTGGTTAAATTTGGCAATAGGTTGTAGTGCAGTCAGGCGATGAGCCTCGCCTGCGCACAATAAACCTTATAAACATAGGGATACTGTACTTTTTCTGAGTAAATACAAAGGGTACTAGGAAAGTTTTGCAATATGACGCAACAATGAATCGCAGGAAGCTGCTTGTTGCTGCATGTTGAGACATGTTCATACGTGCATAGTAGCCGCCGCGCCAAGTCGATGGGCTCAGTTATTCATTAGTAGTGAGAGTGTAAAGTGCTTGCAATGGCATCGTGGTCACGAAATGAGATAAGGACAGTTTTGCGGTATAATTTCGTGCGTGGTTTAACCATAGACCAGTGCTTAGAAGAAATGACTCTTGCACTAGATGATGATTGTCCACATCGTACAATGATATTCAGGTGGTATAGAGAATTCCAAAGGGGAAATTTCACTCTGGAGGATTCTGAGAGGCCGGGAAGGCCATGAACGTCAGTTGCGGAGGAAAACGTTACTGCTGTGAGAAAAATGCTTGACGAAAACAGGCGACTGACCTACCAACAGATAGAGGATACTTTGGGCCTAAATGCACCAGCAATTCGTTCGATTCTGCAAGATCATTTGCACGTGAAGAAACTTTGTTCTCTCTGGGTGCCGCATCAACTGACTGAAGAGCAGATGACACGACGTGTGACTTGGTGCCGGGAGATGTTAAAAAAGTTTGATAAGGGACAATCTCGGTATGTGAACAACATCGTGACAGGTGACGAGACTTGGCTGTACTATTACGATCTGCCGACCAAGGCTCAAAACAAAGTTTGGGCCTTTGATGATGACGACACACCCGTAATTTTCAGAAAATCCCGATCTGTAAAGAAGAAAATGATAGCTGTATTTTTCAAATCAAGTGGAATTGTGGAACGTGTCGTTTTGGACACGCAGAAGACAGTCACAGCTAAGTGGTATACTGAACAATGCCTGCCTAAAGTCATTGGATCTATGAAGAACCTGCTGCCAAAGTCAAGAATGGACACCTGGTACCTCCATCACGATAATTCTCCAGCTCACCGCGCCAAAGCCTGCACCGAATATTTGACCACGACAGGACTGAAACTTCTCGAGCACCCTCCCTACAGTCCAGACCTTGCTCCCTGCAACTTTGCACTGTTCCCGCATGTGAAAATGAAGCTAAAAGGGAGGCGGTTTTCCAGTGATGAGGACCTTCTACAGGCTTGGGACAACGAGTGTGCTTTACTCCCTAGTGAAACTTGGCAGAACTGGTTTAAAGATTGGTTTCGGAGGATGGAGAGGTGTATTGAATGTAGAGGAAATTACTTTGAAAAAATTAAATAAACAAAGCTGTACTGCAAAACTTTCCTAGTACCCTTTGTACTATTTTATTTTTAGATGGTTTTTGATGAATGTATGTGGGTCTACATTGGGGTGGTGTTTTCTCATATTTGCGTATATGGCAGTTTTTATGTGATACCTACTGTATCGTTTGGGAATTTTGTTTATATCCAGGGTTTTGATGAGTTTTTGTATTGCCATATTTGCACTATCTATATTGTTGCAGATTTTTAAAAGTCTGTTTGTTTGATTTCTTATAGTATTACCGTGTATATGCTTTGCTATGTTACTCTCCCAGTTGTGAGTTTTATTGTTTCGAAATTAAAATGGTCTCTTTTATCATGGTGATGTGTATATATTTTGTCTGGGTTGATGGCAATTTCGCTGTCTAAGTAGACAGCTTGTTGGTTGTTATCCGGATTTGTACATTCAATTTTTAAGTCTGTTGGGTAGGTATTCTTTGCTACATTTGTAAAGTTGTCATAGTTGATCACGAGTACGTCTTCTATATATCTATAGAATTTAATATTTTTTGTGACGTTATTTTCATAGTGGTGTAGGTAGAGGTTAGCTATGGTGCATGAACTGCTGGATCCCATAGCTATCCCCCTGCATTGCATATATGTTTTGCCTCCCATTAGTAAGTAGTTGCCTTTGACACTGATTTTTTGTGAGGTCATTCCAATATTGTTTTTTGCATTGTAAGATATTGTGATATTTTTGGTAATATATTTGTAGTACTTCTATTAGATTGTCGTGTGCTATGCTTGCAGAGAGGTTTTTGAAATTGTATGTGTTTATACTTTTTATACTATTGTTATGTTTTTTAATGTCGTCCAAATATTCTTTGTTGTTGTTGATAAAATTCTGGTGTGTTCTTGGTTTCCTTGGCGATGTTTTTTAATTTATCTTCCATGATCTTACTGGTATACTTGATGTGGCTATTTTTGCCTGAAGTAATGAATCTTTTTTCTGTAGGCATCTTGTGATATTTTGGAATCCAGTCTATTTTAATTTTAAGTTTTTTATGCATGGCCAAAATTTTTTTGCTGATGCTGTTTGGATTGGTGTCTATGTACTTGTATGTTTCATTGTTATGCAGTTCCTCCTTAATAGCTTCAATGTAGATTCTTTTGCAAATAATACTAAAATTATTGTTTGCTTTGTCAGTTCTAGTGATCACGAATTTATTTTGTATTTCTTTAATTTTGTTGTTGATAGTTCTTAAATTTAATTGCTTGTTATTTTTATCATGATTTTGTAGTGTTATGTTTTCCCTGAAATGGTCTAATATGTTTTCAGTATTGGCGTTTATCCAGCTTTGAAATGATTCTATAGGTTCGTTGTTTTTGTATGCGGCTTTGAATGCAAATTGTAGCAGATCTGTGTATATTGATTTTTTTATATATTCCAGCCTAATTGGAGTGTTAGGTCTGAATTTTGCACCCTTTTTCATTGTTTCTCTTAATGTTTTGTCTTCGATGATATTGAGGTCTCCTGTTACTATATGCTTGTAATGTGTATTGATGAATTTTTTTATATCTACTTTCCCGGCAGTGACATGGTTGTTTTTCTTCATTCATTTTATCAATGGTGTTTTTGTAATTGCAGATAGTTAGTCCTATTGGCTTGGTGTATCTGTATCTAATTTTTATTTGTGTGTTTTTGATGGGTAGGTAACTATTGTTATTATTAATGATGTTACCGATATTAACTGTGTCGTATAAACGTTTTGTTATTTTATTATGCAGTACTCTTTTTTTTAGTGTGTTTGTTGAATTTTATGCCTATTCTAAATTTAAATATGTCTTAAAGTATATTGTTGAGGTGTATGTTCTGGGTTTTTTGCCTTTGGTATATTTTGCTAAGTGCTCTAAGTTTACTCTTTTTCAGGGAGAATAGTGTATTGTGTATATTTTTGATGTTTATGGGGTCTGTGTCCTATTCTGTTGGGAGTTTTTCGAAATCATTGATATTTAATGGTATTTTGCAGTTGTTTTTTATTGTATTCTTGTATTTTTCAGTTTTTAATTCCGTTATATTGCCAGTTTTTACTGATCTGGAAAATGCTGTAAGTACATATTTCTGGGCTGGTGAATGCGAAGTTTCTTCCATTGAATCGATTGTTCAATCCATATGGGTATAGGGATTTATATAGTAGAATGAAAATATCTTCCATGATTCCTCTTTGTGTGTTGTTATTGATAATGGTCAGAATGGCAATGGATGCGTTAGCGAAGTCATGTATTTGGAAATGTCTGTATTCGATTTCGTTGATGTATATGTCTGTCCTGTTTTGCTTGCCGTCTTTTGCGGCGTTTTCATCGTATTTGTTTATTTGCGATCTGTGAAGGTTCAACCGAAGGTGGAGCTCTGTACTTGTCTGTCCAATATATTGTATCCCATATATCCTGCATGTGATTAGGTAAATTACATTTTTGGTGTGACAGAATGTTGATGCATCTTTAGAATTTATATGGTGTATGCTGTGCATGTTGGGAAGAACACGCAAATCTAAAAGAATACATACATCTAAACGTAATAACCACATAATATTTACTCTGTTCGTACCCATGCATTGCTAAAACGGCTACTGGGACAACAGAAAAGCTAGAAAGAAATTAAATAAATAAATAAATTAAAACCAATATATTAGGATATTAATAATAAAAAACGAGATGAACCATCATAAAAAATTCATACATCTAGGTATATGTACGGTACATACATAATGGGCCTTAAATTAAATACAAAATGCACAATAAATAACAACATGGAAGCTAAAACAAATATGAATAACATGCTGTATGGGTATCACAGCATAAATGGAACCCCGGGACCAAAAATGACCACACGGGACCCGTCCTTCATAACAAAGGTCACTTAGCATACAATGCCGCCACACCACTAGGAAATAAAAATATAAGGAAAGAAACAAATAACCTTAAACAACTAAACAACAAAGATATCAGCATACACACACACAACAAATAAAACAACTCAAATTCAAAAAATGCAATAGCAAACTCTGTAAAACCTGTTCCAACATGCACAGCATACACCATATAAATTTTAAAGACGCACCAACATTCTGTCACACCAAAAACATAATTTACCTAATCACATGCAGGATATGTGGGATACAATATATTGGACAAACAAGTACAGAGCTCCACCTTCGGTTGAACCTTCACAGATTGCAAATAAACAAATACGATGAAAACGCCGCAAAAGACGGCAAGCAAAACAGGACAGACATATACATTAACGAAATCGAATACAGACATTTCCAAATACATGACTTCGCCAACGCGTCCATTGCCATTCTGACCATTATCAATAACAACACACAAAGAGGAATCATGGACGATATTTTCATTCTACTATATAAATCCCTATATTCATATGGATTGAACAATCGATTCAACGGAAGAAACTTCGCATTCACCAGCCCAGAAATATGTACTTACAGCATTTTCCAGATCAGTAAAAACTGGCAATATTTTGCCAGTTTTTACTGATCTGGAACAAAACATTAAGAGAAAACATTAAACAAAACATCTGATATTAAACAAAACATTAAGAGAAACAATGAAAAAGGGTGCAAAATTCAGACCTAACACTCCAATTAGGCTGGAATATATAAAAAAAATCAATATACACAGATCTGCTACAATTTGCATTCAAAGCTGCATACAAAAACAACGAACCTATAGAATCATTTCAAAGCTGGATAAACGCCAAGACTGAAAACATATTAGACCATTTCAGGGAAAACATAACAAGCAATTAAATTTAAGAACTATCAACAACAAAATTAAAGAAATACAAAACAAATTTGTGATCACTAGAACTGACAAAACAAACAATAATTTCAGTATTATTTGCAAAAGATTCTACATTGAAGCTATTAAGGAGGAACTGCATAACAATGAAACATACAAGTACATAGTATGTTTACAAGTAGTATACAAGTACATAGACACCAATCCAAACAGCATCAGCAAAAAAATTTGGCCATGCATAAAAAACTTAAAATTAAAATAGACAGGATGCAATACCCTTACATATACTGGATTCCAAAATATCACAAGATGCCTACAGGAAAAAGATTCATTACTTCGGGCAAATATAGCCACATCAAGTATACCAGTAAGATCATGGAAGATAAATTAAAAAACATCACCAAGAAAATCAAGAACACCAGAATTATCAACAACAACAAAGAATATTTGGACGACATTAAAAAACATAACAATAGTATAAAAAGTATAAACACATACGATTTCAAAAACCTCTTTACAAGCATAGCACACGACAATCTAATAGAAGTACTACAAATATATTACCAAAAATATCACAATATCTTACAATGCAAAAAACAATACTGGAATGACCTCACAAAAATCAGTGTCAAAGGCAACTACATACTAATGGGAGGCAAAACATATATGCAATGCAGGGGGATAGCTATGGGATCCATCAGTTCATGCGCCATAGCTAACCTCTGCCTACACCACTATGAAAGTAACATCACAGAAAATATTAAATTCTATAGATATATAGATGATGTACTCGTGATCAACTATGACAACTTTACAAATGTAGCAAAGAATACCTACCCAACAGACTTAAAAATTGAATGTACAAATCCGGATAACAACCAACAAGCTGTCTACTTAGACAGCGAAATTGCCATCAACCCAGACAAAATATATACACATCACCATGATAAAAGAGACCATTTTAATTTCGAAACAATAAAACTCACACACTGGGAGAGTAACATAGCAAAGCATATACATGGTAATACTATAAGAAATCAAACAAACAGACTTTTAAAAATCTGCAACAATATAGATAGTGCAAATATGGCAATACAAAAACTCATCAAAACCCTGGATATAAACAAAATTCCCAAACGATACAGTAGGTATCACATAAAAACTGCCATATACGCAAATATGAGAAAACACCACCCCAATGTAGACCCACATACATTAGCATTAGTAGCATTAGCATTAGTAGAGGCATTCGATGCAAGAAAGCAAGCTTATGCAGCATCAGCCAAAAAAAAAAAAAAAACCACTTCCACTTCACCCCTCTGTTCGTTCAAAATACCTGTCCAGCTGAGCCTTAAACTTATTTAGGCTATCAACCTCCACCACAAGGGATGGAAGTCTGTTCCACCAACCAACCACCCGCTGGCTAAAGGCAAATTTCCGCACGTCTATCCTACATCTATCTTTCCTCAATTTGAATTTATGCCCTCTCAGGTGATTTTTCTGAGCTAGAGGAAGAATCCCATCAGCATTGAGCATGCTTAAACCATTCAAGGCTTTATACACCTCTATCAGATCACCTCGCTGGTGCCTAGTCTCCAGACACTGTAATTTGCAAAACTTAAGCCTTTCTTCGTAAGAGCACCCCTTTGTTCCATTCACTAATCTTGTTGCCCTTCTCTGTACTCGTTCCAGCAGCTCTACATCCTTCTTGAAATGAGGCCTCCAGACCTGTATACAGTACTCTAGGTGTGGCCTGACCATCACCTTATACAATGGAATAATCACCTCCTTATCCCTGCTGGAAAAATTCCTGTATATCATTGACAATACTCCATGAGCTACTCTTGCAGCCCGTCTGCACTGCTCAGAGAACTTCATATCTGCCTGCACAACCACCCCCCAAGTCCCTTTCATTCTCTACCACTGTCAGTGTAGTACCAGAGAGTTGATACGTTGCTCTGGGGTTGCTGTTTCCCATGTGTAGTACTTTACATTTGTCAATGTTAAACTTCATTTGCCATCAACTGGAAAGGTTGAGCAGATCTCAGCCCATCTGCTCAACCTTTCCAGATCCTGTTGCAGCAGCATAGTGTCAGTAGTGTCCTTGACAACCCTGCCAACCTTTGTATCGTCTGCAAACTTGGACATTAAGCCCGATATACCATCATCAATATCATTTATAAATACAGAAAACAATAATGGACCCAACACTGAGCCCTGAGGGACTCCACTAATAACAACAGTCCACGATGAGCAGTGTCCATTGATTACCACTCTCTGTCTTCTCCCCCTCAACCACCCCTTTATCCATAGCAGCAATTTGCCTCCAATGTCACACTGCTCCAATTTGTGTAGCAGTCTTCCATGTGCAACAGTATCAAAAGCCTTTCTAAGATCCAAGTATATAATATCAAAGTTATTCCCTGCATCCAGTTCATTTGTGACTGCATCATAGTATCCAATCAAGTTGGTCAGGCAAGACTTCCCCTTAACAAAACCATGCTGTGTCTGAGCTATAACTGAAGTCTTGTCTAAATGATCCTGCAGTGCTTCTTTAACCAGTGCCTCCATTAATTTTCCTGGAACAGAAGTTAAGCTCACAGGTCTATAATTACTTGTGTCAGCTTTTGATCCTCCTTTGTGAATTGGGGTCACATTTGCACATTTCCAGTCTATGGGTACCTCCCCTGAGTCCAAGGAAGCTCTCATAATTATGGCTAAGGGTTTGCTTACTTCCTTTGCTGCCTCCTTTAATATAACTGGATAGATCCCATCCACCCCGGGTGCCTTTCTTGTATTTATCTTCAACAGTTTCTCCTCCACTTTACTCCCAGTTATTTCAAGATTCTGTAGCTTACTGCTAGAGTTGAATACACCTCTGGCATTCCCCTCGCTGAATAACTCCTCATGTGTGAATGTCGATGCAAAATATTCATTTAGTTTGTTAGCTACCTGAGCAGAATCATCAACAGTTGACCCATCAATATCAAGTGGACCAATCTGATTCATCCCCTTCCTTCTAGAGTTTACATAAGTAAAGAACTCTTTGCTGTTTTTCTTTGCATCCCTTGCCAAGGATTTCTCGTAATCTGCCTTCGCCTGCCTAACCTCCTTTGTAACTTGGTTGCATATCAACTTGTATCTATCATAGGCTTCTGTGTCATGTGTTAATTTGTATGTATCCCATGTATTTTTCTTCTCTGCCATATGCCTCATTAGTTCATCTGACATCCATTTTGGCCTGAACCTTGAACAATATTTCTTAGTTGGTATGTAAAGCCTAGTAGCTTCCAAGATAAGTTCTTTGAATGCTTCCCATTTTGAATTTGCTGTTGGTAACATCATTAGTTGGTCCCACTGTATAGAATTTAAATACTGTCTCAGTCCATCGTAGTCGCCTTTACGGAAGCAATAACCCTTCCCTTTACCCCTAATGGTAGTTACCTCTTTGAGTAAATCCTACTTCAGCACACTGTGATCACTGCCACCTAGTGGTTCATTTATCTGCAGATTCTTAATGCATGAAGAATCACTGCTGATAATCAAATCAAGAGTATTACTCCCTCTAGTTGCCTCCCGAACATGCTGATGTAGAAAACAATCATCCAATAAATCCACAAAAGCCCTGCTAGTGTGTGAGTAACCAGCCCCCAAATTCCAGTCAATATCTGGGAAATTAAAATCTCCCATTATAAGACACTCTGATTTACTGGCCCACTCTATTTCCCTGTACAGTTCCTTATTATACTCATCAGAGTCATTAGGCCTATAGCACACTCCTACTCTCAATTTTGATCTCCCAATGTTTATGTCACACCAAACTGACTCCACACTGCACTGTCCAGCGATGTCGACTGGCTTCACTTCCTTGGTTTTTGTGTGTTTCTTAACTAATAGCATAACACCTCCCCCCTTCCTATCCTGTCTATCCTTTCTGTAGACGTTGTACTCCCCAAATTGCAGTTCCGCATCCCTTATATCTGTGTGACGCCACGTCTCTGATATCCCAACAATATCTGCCTTCGATGTTTTGAGCAATACCTCAAATTCATCAAATTTATTTACTAAACTCCTAGCATTGGTGTACACGCAAGTATACCTGCACCTGTTTCTATTCTTAGCTACCCTAACACAACCCATGTGTTTACTTGTACCGCAATGGCTCCCAGCAGTCTCTGAAATAGCATGCATCTTGTTTTTCAGGCTTCTGCTCATTCTGATAGAAGCAGTGCAAGAATCTCTTTCACCTCTGCCAGTGGCTACTGTCAATCTATTGGTCTTTGTCTCCCCCCAAGCTAGCAGTTTTCCGACCCACCTAACACTGCCTTGATAGCATCATTCATCAAAAACCATCTAAAATTAAAATAGTATTTACTCAGAAAAAGTACAGTATCCCTATGTTTATAAGGTTTATTGCGCTCAGGCGAGGCTCGTTGCCTGACTGCACCACAACCTATTGCCAAATTTAACCCCTCTCAACAAAAAAAAACCCATAGTAAGAGGCTGTATATATGTATATATAGCTTTACCACTGGACATATACGTGCTGTTACGCCTTAGAAAAGTGGTTACGGCACAGTTCCGTGGTAAGGCATAAAAACACACATATATAAATAAAAAATAAAAAAAAAAAAAAAAAACATGTAAAAATAATGTAAATAAGAATTAATCCACATGTTAACACAACCTATATAAAGTTTAAAAATTCATCCATCCAACAACAAACCTTCATAGAATGCATTGGCATGAAAATCGGGGACATAGACCAATGCGCCCTCAGCACACAGAGTAATTAGTTAGTGCGACTGTGCTGTAATAATAGCTACCCATAAAAACAAATAGAAGGCGGGAAAACCCCCTTTTTACTCAACGGCCTCTGCTGGAGTACAACACTATGTAAGTAAGAGTATTACAATAAAGAATACTTACCCGTTGGGCTTTGTGTATCCTATCACAGTTTGCTGAAGAGATCGATAAAAAATAAACTAGTAATATTTAAATAAATAAAAATTAAGCATTAATTAAAAAATTTAAGAAAATTAACCTAAAAATAGAAGAAATTAGGAAAATAAATAATATTTAAATTAAAAAAAAAAAATTAAGAAAATGAACCTGAAAATATAAACTAAAATAGCAAAACTGGTATAGGTACAGACAGAAACAAGTAAGTATGAGGCATTACGTCGAAAAGGGCTGTCAATCCACTCAAAGCCCCCAATGAAGTAGGGGATTGACGGCCACGTGGTGTAATGCAATACGATATATTATTATATAAATTTGTACAGTCTTTAAGATTTAGTGTTATTATATAAATTTATACAGAAATTAAGATTTAATAATTATCTTGCTACAGATAAAATGTTTTCATTAGTAAAATGTTATGAAAAATCATTATCATTTAGCATCATACTTTTTATCTTAACTCAAAATGTTTAGGCCATATGGAATGAAGATAACCAAACTGGGATAACTTGATTACAAATTTGTATGAACACTAATACGTATATGAAAAACACCAATAATTGGTAACAATCTACAATTAAACGTGTATATATACATATATATTTGTTATTAAATTTTTACATGATTTCAAAGAATTACGTACTTAGTCTTATTGAATTAAATGTAAATATGTTGGATCCTAAAGTGCTACTTTCTTTCATGATTTGTTATGGTTTAACTATATTTGCAGGATATAGCAGATGCCTCCTTTCCTCGCATCCGTGGGCACACTCAGCCTTCATTTCCCATTAGTAAATGGTTGGCAGATTTATGTTTTAATAGCATAATTCAAGTTTTTTTTTTAATACAGGTAAATTTTTTTTTTTTTTTTTTATGTTTTTCAGATTGTAATTTTAGTTCAAAATAAGCAACTCATCCATTTGAAAATTTTTTGATAAAATTAAATGTTCATACCATTTATTGTTGCATTTATTAAATAAGTGTACAATGGGAAAGGAAGTGGAAAAGAGAACCTTCTTTCCCATGGTTTCCCTTTCCATTTTCTTTTCCTTTACTCATGTATTGCTTTCATACAATATGGCAGAAAATCTTAGATCAATCTAACAGATAATCAACTCAACTGATCATTCTTTCTTTGTTCCTGAAGTAAGGATAGTATTATTGTAAATTAGAACTTTGTATTTTATTAGATGAAATTCAGTTACTGAAGCAATGAGAGGATGGATACCCTATATATATAAAAAGAACTATGTACTCATTGGAGAACCCCCTCCCCCCAATTAGAGCCTCAAAAAATTAATGTTAGTAAGGCTTAATGACGTAAGGTTTTCTGCATCAGCCAAAAATAAATAAAATAATAAAATTTCAACAAAAGATAATATTCACACTGTTCCCATTCTCACAAGTTATCTGATCTGCTATAAACTTCAGACTCCTCAATCAAGTTGGGAGGCAATTTATTCCAGTGTGCTACTGCTTAGATTCAAGAAGAATGTTTTATTGTGACATTTTGTAGGTGGTAGATGACTTTCATCAACCGGTGAAATACTTTGCTTATTGGAGGCTTGAAGTGGTGAAACCCATGTTTAGTCTCTAGAGCAAAGTTTCCGGCATCCTTCTCACCCCATACTTCTCCTTCAACCCATGCACTATAGTACTAAGTACTATAGGTTTTGATACCTTTTGTGTTTGGGGTTTTCATAAAAAAAAAAAAATAAATAATAATTTAGCGGTACCCCCCCCCCCCCCCTGGAGAGGTACCAGTTCCGAAAGACATGAAATATCACTAAAAGAAACCAAAATAAAATAGACTGACCATTATGTCCCATATCGACAGAGGACCACGAGGCCAATAATGGTCATGGAATCGTGCATTTCAATCGCTATACAAATCGTCGCAAAGGTGAAAAGATCGAAGTACCAATCCACCCTTTCCCCTCTGATCGATCCACCAATTTTTTCATTTAATTTTAAAATATTGGATATATCTTGGCTTCACAATGAGGATTTGTGTGTTGCGGCCTCTAATGAAAGCTCAATATTTATTCATTTATTTATTTTATTTTATTTTATTTTAACTTTTGTCATTATTCAAATATAATTCAATGGTAGTAATGGGTTGATATGCTAATTAAGCAGCACCTGTGCCGCCATCTATTTTCTTTTCTCTTCTGTATAAGCTGGTTCAGCTTACATTATGTCAGTCGTGTGGCTCTGCTTTAGAGTGGTCTGTCTTTTAATTTATTTTTCGCTGCATAAGGACCACCGCTGTGCAAATCCTCTGCATTGGTGGATCGATCGGAAGGGAAAGGATGGATTGGTACTTCGATCTTTTCGCCTTTGCGACGATTTGTATAGCTGAAGAAAGCGTGATTCCATGGACCATTATTGAGCCTCATGGTCCTCTGTCAATATGGGACATAATGTGTCAGTCTATTTTATTTGATTTTGTTATATTTTAGTAGTTCCTTTAACCCTTTCTGGTGATATTTCACGTCTTTCGGAACTGGTACCATCTCGGGGGGGGGGGGGGTTACCGGCTAAATTCTTATGTAATTGGCATTATTTAAATTTATATCGGTCTTATTAATTGGATTTAAAGTGCGAAATTATATAAGGGTTTCTCGCTACTGTTTGTCTTACCTTTACTCTCCTTTTTTCGTTTGTTTGTTTTATTTGTGGTTATTTTTATGTTAATTTTCACTCTACAGTTTTTGCCATACTGCTGGCTTATGTTTTATTTTTTTATTTAATTTTAAAATATTGGATATATCTTGGCTTCATATGGAGGATTTGCGTGTTGCGGCCTCTAATGAAAGTTCAATATTTATTTATATATTTTATTTTATTTTAACTTTTGTCATTATTCAAATATATATATTTATAATTATTGATAAAAAAGTAAAGAAAGAAAGTTAAAACGACAATAACTGTAACTAATATATAACTAATATTTATGAGTCAAAAAGTAAATTAGAATTTACTTTTTCTAATAATTCTTTATATTATCCTTAATATTCTATATATATATAATATATATATATTATTATTCTTTTGTATTATCATTCTATTGTGGTTTAATTCGTCTTTGTTCATCAAAGACGAATTAATATATATATATATATATAATATAATATAATATTATATATATATATAATTATATATACATATATTCGAATAGCGTTTAAAATAGTTGGAAACGGAATCTTTCATAACAAAATAAAATAGTACAGCATACATCAGAGGTAGCAAAAAGCATATTCCTCTACATAATGCTTGAAATATAACCATATAAATAAAAATAAGAATTAAAATAAAATAATGCCAGCAGTATGGTAAGGACAAGAGTGAAAATAATCAAAATTAAACCTAAATCAAACTGGGGGGTGGGGAGAGAAGAGTAACAAGAGTAAAAATATTGCAGTAGAAACTCTCTAAAATAATTTAGAAAAATCTAAATGAAAGAATAATAATTCATTGAATTTTGAAAGCCAATTAAATAGAAATTTAGCGGTACCCCCTCTGATGGGTACCAGGTCCAAATTTATGTGAAATATCACCAATAGAGGTGTTAACCACTACAATAAAATAAAACAAAATAAACCAAAAACAGACTGACCGCCATTATGCCCCATCTCGACAGAGGACCATAAGGCCAATAATGGTCAGGGAATCGCTGCATTTCGATCGCTGGACAAATCGCCACAAAGGAGAATTGATCGAAAGATCAGCCCACCATCCGATCAGAACCCAATGCAGAAGATTTGAACAGCAGTGGTCCTGATGCAGCGAAAATTAAAAAATAGAACAGCTGCAAGCACTCCAGTGCAAAGGCACACTACTAACAAAGTAATCTTAACCAGATTATATAGACGAATAATGAACTATGGAAAGATTCTGTTTCAACTATTTTAAATGCTATTCAAATATATGTATAATTATATCACACAACAGTAGTAGGCGAATTGCTAACGCTGCACTGCTGCCATCCATAGTTCATTATTTGTCTATATAATCTGATTAAGATTACTTTGTCAGTATGTGGCTTTGCACTGGAGTGCTCCTAGCTGTTCAATTTTTTAATTTTTGCTGCATCAGGACCACCGCTGTTCAAATCTGCATTGGTGGTTTGATCGGATGGTGGGCTGATCTTTCGATCGATTCTCCTTTGCGGCGATTTGTCCAGCGATCGAAATGGCAGTGATTCCCTGACCATTATTGGCCTTATGGTCCTTTGTCGAGATGGGGCATAATGGCGGTCAGTCTGTTTTTGGTTTATTTTTGTTTTATTTTATTGTAGTGGTTAACACCTCTATTGGTGATATTTCACATAAATTTGGACCTGGTACCCATCAGAGGGGTACCGCTAAATTTCTATTTAATTGGCTTTCAAAATCAATGAATTATTATTCTTTCATTTAGATTTTCTAAATTATTTAGAGAGTTTCTACTGCAATATTTTTACTCTTGTTACTCTTCTCCCCCCCCCCCCCCCCCCCCCGGTTGATTTAGGTTTAATTTTGATTATTTTCGCTCTTGTCTTACCATACTGCTGGCATTATTTTATTTTAACTCTTATTTTTATTATATATACAGGAAACCTTGATTAGTGCGGTTAATGAATCCTTGAAATATACTGCACATATTAAAAACCGCACTAATCAAACTTAAGAACCAATGGGAATAATTATAATGAATCCTTGAAAATTATAAAATTGTAAAAACGTATTTTTTCTTACTCAATACGTACCTATAATGCACTGCATAGTTCTTAATTATTAAGGAATAAATTTAAAAAAAGATAGTATGATTTAAATTTTATTTTTTGCAAAAAACTTATCTAACTTCGATTGAACAGTGGTAGCTTTCTTCCTTTCCTCCTTTTGCGATAACAATTAATTTGCTTATCTAATCCTCGACGAATGTTCATGCTTCTCTCTGCATCTGGATCAATCTCTAGTATGAGTTCTTTTGCTTTTTCAAGTGTATTAAATAGTTCTTCAAGTTTTTTGAATGAAATTTCTTTGGGGCAAATTGCTTTTCTTCTGCTTCATTTTCGTCTTCTTCTTGCTCAATTTCAAGAAGATCGTTGTTACTTAAGTCTTTTGAATGCAATTCCAATAATTCTCTAACGTTTTCTGAATCTACTTCCTCAAAGCTGAGGTCTTTTCCAATTGTAGTAATTTCATCAATAACTTTGTTGACAGGATTAATGAAACCGCAAAAATCATTTGTACATTCAGGCAAAAGATTCTGCCATACTGCTCTCGTGCAGCTGTTCGTCATTTCTTCCCATGAATTGTGTATGTTCTCAACTGCTTCTTTAATATCGTATTTTTTCCAAAATTCATTGCGTAATCTCCAGTTGTAGCTTGAATTGCCTGAGCAAAAGTTTGTCTTAAATAATATGCTTTGAATGTAGAAATAACTCCTTGGTTCATTGGCTGGAGTAAAGAAGTTGTATTTGGTGGTAGAAATATAACCTTCACATTGTTATTTAAATCAATGAGTGAGGTAGGATGTCCAGGGCATTATCTAAAATTAAAAGAACTTTGAAATCTAAATTATTTGCCTTGCAGTATTTTTCGACTGCATGGCAAAAATGCATAGTGAACCATTCTTCAAACAACTGCTTTGTCACCCAAGCCCTCTTATTTGATTTCCAAATTACTGGAAGGGATTGCTTGTTACAGCCTTTTATAACACTCTTGGGTTCATTGTACGATAAATTTGCATCGGTTTCAATTTGCAATCTCCTTCAGCGTTACCTCCAAGTATAAGTGTTAATCTATCTTTGGATGCTTTATGACCTGGTGCGGTTGCTTCTTTTCTTGCCAAAAATGTTCTCATTGGCATTTTTTTCCATAAAAGACCAGTTTCGTCGACATTGAAAATCTGACGATAAGCATACCCATTTTCTTCAATTATTTTCTTCAGTTCAATGGGATATTTGGCTGCTGCATCTTTATCAGCACCTGGCTGCTTCACCTGTTAATTTAATATTTTTTATGCCAGATTGAGCTTTGAAATTTTCTAGCCAGCCTTTACTAGCCGAAAATGTTGAAGTATCCCCTTGATATTTGTTTTCTTTTAATGAAGAAAAAAGGCTCAAAGCTTTAATCTTGATGTTATTTCCATCAATAGGAATGCGTTTCTGATTACAATCTTCTAACCAAATAAAAAGCAAATCTTCCATTTCAGTCATTAATGGACTTCTATTCCTAGTATTGCATACTTAAAGATGCAGATGCAATTTTGCCTTTTTCCCGTTACTCACCTGCTTTGTTCAAAACGGCACATATGGTTGACTCACCAAAGCCTAGTACCCTACCTATGTTTGCTTTGCTTTCGCCATTATCAAATCTCTTAATGATGTCAAGTTTAGTATCCAACGTGATGAATTTTCATTTATTACCCTTTTACCTACCCATAGCTATGAAAGGTAATTTTAAAAAAAAAATTGTTTTGGTAGGATGAGTGATAAGCCTGCCGCACTTCTACACTCATCGAGGATTGCTGAGGAACTGCCCAGCGACTAGTGAGATCTTTACGGAGCACTTTCACACAGCTTTCATACAAGATGAAATTAGCACCAAATCCTCGCTAAATGCTACACAGGAATCACTAAAATTGAGCAAATTGTGAAAAATCAGAGCGAAAATAATACAGAATTAAACATACATCATGTACTACTTAAACTACATTAATTGTACATTTAGCATGATGATGTAATATCTGCGTTAATGTTAAAATTATACAAGAATATGAGTTACCAGAGCAAATTTCAATTTCGGAGCCGATTCCCATGCATTTAAGTTGGAAGACCCTGGTGAGTGCGTGTCATGTATTTGCCGC
This sequence comes from Mastigoproctus giganteus, assembly GCF_048544385.1. Classification (NCBI taxonomy): domain Eukaryota; kingdom Metazoa; phylum Arthropoda; class Arachnida; order Uropygi; family Thelyphonidae; genus Mastigoproctus; species Mastigoproctus giganteus. Next base: position 5,703,702 of record NC_143583.1, read on the forward strand.
TTCAGGTGCCATTGCAAGTTGCCAAGCACCGCAAGAAAAAAACAGCACACTAATCAAATTTGATAACGTATATATTAAGGGGATAGTATCAAAAAAATTTTGCGCACTAATTAAAACCGCATTAATCAAGGGTTTCCTGTATATATATATATATATATATATATATTATTTTTATTTTTTTATTTATTTTATTTTTTTTTATTAACCTTACTTTATCCCTTACATTTTCCATAAATCTTTCTTGGTATTGTCTTCTTGAATTGTTTTCAATATTGATTGCTATATACAGCATAATTTATATACATTATGGTCGTAATGCATATCATTGCTGTTGCAAGTGCATTGGCCCATAAGTATTAGTTACAGTTTGTTAAAATTTATTAGCTTTCTTTCCATATTGCTCATTTATATAAATATATATATATATATATATATATACAGCAGGCCCCCGTTATAACGCGGTTCGCTTTACGCTGATTCGCTATAACGCTGTTCTTATATTATAACCCGTATCTGACTATAACGCTGTCAAAACTCACTATAACGCTATTTTACTAGCATACAGATTGAATTTTTGGCAAATCCGTCTTCAGTCCAGTCTGTTTTGAGCCTTTTTTTTTTTTTTTTTTTTTTGGCAAAAGGAGAAAATAGTCACCATGAAATTAACTACAGTAATTATTTTTATAATTTCTACTCTATGTACAAAATTAAAACTTTCAATATGCACTATTTTCTTGGTGTGGATAGTTTCAAGGGAGAAATTCTTTTTTAGTACACCAGCTGAAAAAATTTACCATCCAGTGTCATATGCTGTTACGAAGTCTGCATTTTCTGTTCTGACATGTAATAGAAAGATACTAAAAATAGATTTACTCCCTATCTCTTCTTTTGTTTTACTGTGGGAACTATAACTTGCGAAATGTTTTTCACACAATCAATCCCATGAGTGCTAAATGCGGTGCTGTTTCTTGTACAGTATTCTCTTGTCTTCTGAACTCCTCTGACCTTGTGGTCACCCGAAGTACATAAAATTTGTTTGTTTTACTGTTTTGGAAATTCCATAAACATTCTCCATGACTCACACCATAATTTATTACAGTATTTTCGTGCAATAAACAACCATTTGATTTTACTGCACGGTAAAATCGAACTTTTCAGATAAATAAAACATTTGTCACCGTCTTCAGCTCACTTGCCAGAGGAATTCTAGATATCATTCAGTGCATACATACAGACAGTTTACTGTACTCGAACATCGTATCACAATCAGTGCAACGAAGTTACATTTGCAGAGAGTTATGGCGGATAAGAATGAAAAAGCAACAATGTCTGGACGCGGTGCAAAGATTGGAAAGGTAAGAAAAACATTGAGTTTGAAAATTAAATTAGACGTTTCGAAGAGAATTGATTCCGGTCAAAGACAAGTGGATGTGTGCAATAATTTAGGACTGGCAGGTTCAACTGTAAGAACAATCATAAAAAATAATCAATTTTAGCAGCTGGAAAAACCGCTGTTCCCCTGCAGGCAACTAAATTGACCAGGGCTAGGCCGGCTATTATGATTGAAATGGAGAAACTTCTACATAATTTTATTGAAGACAACATTCAACGTAGAATTCCGTTAAGTTCAATTATTATTAAAGAAAAAGCGAAGAGCCTATATGAAGATTTAAAGGAAGCTCACCCCGAAAAAAATGTGGAACCATTTAACGCTAGTAAGGGCTGGTTTGATAGATTTAGAAAGCGCTATAACCTGCACAATGTAGCAATACAGGGAGAAGCTGCAAGTGCAGATCAACAAGGAGCCGAAACTTTCAAAAAAGAATTTGTTAAAATTATTGAAGAGGGATGTTATACTGCTCAACAAGTTTTTAACATAGATGAAACAGGTCTTTTTTGGAAACGAATGCCTAAAAGAAGTTTCATATCGAAAGAAGAAAAAAACATGCCAGGCTTCAAAGCGGCGAAGGATCGGTTAACTTTGTTGTTGGGTGGTAACGCTGCGGGGGATTTTAAATTAAAACCCCTTTTAGTTTACCATTCCGAAAATCCAAGGGCTCTTAAAGGTTTAGCTAAATCAAACCTACCTGTCATCTGGAAGGCTAATAAAAAAGCTTGGGTAACCAGACCGCTTTTCATTGATTGGTATGCTGAGTTCTTCTGTCCTGCAGTGGAAAAATATTGTGCAAAAAATAACATTGGTTATAAAGCTATTCTAATCATGGACAATGCGCCAGGACACCCAAGCAAAGAGAGCTTAGAAGACTTGAACAATCACATAAAAGTTTTTTACATGCCTCCAAACACTACGTCTCTGATCCAACCAATGGACCAAGGAGTAATTGCCACATTTAAAGCGTACTACATAAGGAACACCTTTTCCCAAGCTATTAAAGCCATCAACACTGAAAATGTACCGAGTTTAAAGGAGTTTTGGAAATCCTATAACATTAAAACCGCCATCTACAACATTTCAAGTGCCTGGGATGAAGTGACTCAGAAAACCATGAATGGAGTGTGGAGGAAAGTTTGGAAAAATTGCATAAAGCATTCCCAGGAACCTGATGATTCCGTTGAAAATGTTAAAACACAAATTGTTGAGCTCGGAAAAGAAGCAGGATTACACGAAATTAACGAAGACATCGTACAAGAGATGATCGACAACGACAGGGATGGCCTCTCTAATGAAGAACTAATGGAAATTTTAAAAGAACAAGAGCTTGCTATTGAGGGAGATGATGATCAAGATACTATAGATGAAGAACCGATGAAGTCGCTGACTGCAAAAGGACTTAGTGAAGCTTTTGAACACTTCGAAAAAATGTGTGATTATTTCCGGGAGAACGACCCTGACATGGAACGAAGTGCCAAGGTAATAAGAAATTTGAAGAAAGAAATGAATCCCTACATGTTGTTGTACAATGAGAGGAAGAAGGCCAAAGCACAACCCAAAATCGACTCATTTTTCAGTCCAAAGATACGAAAACTCGAGAGCACAGGGCCATCGAATTAATAAATTCATGATTTTCGTAAGTTAATTACCTCATAATTATATGTGTATATAATGTAGAATATTTTATATGTACAAAATTTTGAATATTAAGTATTTTTAATCGATATTGGTGCATATTTTCACTACCATTTATTATTGATTAGAAAATATCCTATGGAATGGACCGCAACTCACAAATACATATGTTACCTTATGGGAATATGGCGCTCGCTTAGCGCGGATTCACTTAGCGCTCTGTTTTCCCGGAACGAACTATCAGCGTTAAGCAGGGGTCACCTGTATATATATATATATTTTTTTTTCATACCTATAACGCAATGACATCTACTCAAGGACAATACTAGAAACTGCCAGATGATGCATGAAAAATTCCATTGCAGAGGAAACACAGTCCATTCTGAGGCACCGGGAGCTGCTAGCAACACACCAGCAAAATTACAAAATCATCAGCATATTGACCGGGTCTGTGTAACTAAGCTGAAGCTAGCTGGGTGTGTGAACATTTAAATCACAAGGAAATATACAGAGGAGATGCCAAATTAGAAAGTCTCTGATAAGGAATATATAACAGATCTATGCACAATACCACCTTTAAGTGAAAGGAATGATAGGTGAATAATTAAGGCAACTGAGGAGTAATGGGGCTTGGCAGTTTGTAGGTGGAAATGGACATCATTGAGATTTTAATTGAAACCTTGTGCTTTTGAAATCAATGAGTTTTTGGGAGATTACATTTTTTCACAGATAAGTTTGTTCTGTTAGTTTGGATGCATTCAGTGGATAAAGTAGAGGGGTGTGGAGTGGGAAACATCTAAGAATTAATGAAGTTTTTGGATATGGTATAAACACACAGTAAGAATGTTTAGCAGCTCTCATATAGTTTTTCAGGTTAGTTAAACAAGACAAAACTGTTCTTTGTATACTTCTTATATAAGAAAGACCTGATTTGTTTTATTTATTTTTTACTTTTGTCTGGTTTTATGGGGCTTGTGGCAGAAAATAAAAATGCATGGGATGTATATAACTTATCAGGTGACACAGAAGCTTATGGCAGATATAAGCTAGTCTGTAATCAAGTCACAAAGACGATTAGGCAAGCTGAAGGCAGATTATGCGAAACACACATGCAGGGAGAGAAGATCAAACCAAGGAAGGTAGGTTGCAGAATAGATGTGCAGAAATTTTCCTTCATCCAGTGGGTCATGATTGTTGGAACGAATGGCCATCTGATGTTGTGGAAGTGGTAGTGTGAATAAATTCAAGACAGAACTAGACAAACTGTTATTAAAGGATGGATAGGTGATATTGGTAGGGTTTTTTTTTTTTTTTTTTTTTGGGTGATTCCATATAAGTTTATTTGCTTGCATCATTTGCTAATGCTAATCTCTATACCATCAATACTCATGGCATCCTTCCTCTTGCCTAGACTACCCACATCAGGGGTCATAAATTTAAATTGAGGAAGAATAGTTGCAAGATAGATATGTTAAATTTGCTTTCAGCCAGTTGTAGTTTATTGGTGGAACAAATCGTCATCTGGTGTTGTGGAAGTGGGTAGTTTGAATAAATTCAAGGAAGAACTAGACAAATTTATTAAGGATGGACAGGCAAGATGGGTAGGTTTGGTTTTTTTTTGTTTAATGCTCTTTAAGTTTGCTTTCTTACATCATTTGCTAATGCTAATCTAGCATTAGCAAATGATGAAATAAAAGAAATTTTATTTCAAAATTCTTAAGGTTATGTAACTCTTTTGGTATAGTTTTATCTCAAAAATCATTTAATTACAGTAATTGTGTTTTTGATTACTCTTATTTTGCATGCATTATGTTTTTGTAACAGTTTGTGTTTCTCTCCTCCCCCTTTTAAGAGTGTTTTAGTTAGGAGCTTACAAAAATTTTCCTTTTTTTACCCTGTAATATTAAATTACTTATTACAGGATACCAATAATGCAGTTTTTACAAACTTATAATTTATTTCAGACCAATTTAGTAAATCTTTTGCCATTAGGAGTCATTGCAAACCTAGTCAGCATTGTTCATTTATCATTATTATATTCTATGTACAGTTTTGAATACAAGTGGTATCATATGGGTGAGTTTAACATTTTCTATATGCATGGTTTTTTAATGTGGCTTAACGTTTTAGTGACAACTGAAGCTTAGTTATAAACATTAAAAGAGAAATCCTACTCAAAATAATATTTTCTGATGTTTGTTATGTTAGAGAATTAGAAACTTTTATATTTGGATATGATTTTTTGCCTGACTTTTGTGATAAACACATTTCACATTTTATAGTCATATACTTCTTTTTTTTTCCTTTCCATATAGATGATTGCACCTGAAATGTTTGTATCATCAATTAAAACTGAACTATTAGTTGGACAAAGTTCAAATAATTTTTGAAATGGTAAATAAATCTCACTTCACAATTGAACAGAAGGCTAGATTTGTGTGTTTCTTCCCCCCCCCCCCAAAAAAAAAAAAAAAAAAAACAAGTTGTGTAACTGTGTGTAACCAGTGAAGATTTTGGGCATGTTTTTGAAATTGGGTACTTGCAAGAAACATAATACTTCGTTTATCCCAGAAATTTTGAAGAGGGAGGCTGTGAAATAGAACGATAATGATCTTGCACAGCCAGTGTTCATTCTTCAGAAAATGTTGAGGGCCTCCAAATTACAGTGTATTGTAGTTCAGGAAAGCCACTAAGAACAGCAGCTTGTGAATTAAAAAAATATATCCTTGTTTGATTTGAAAATATTCTTATGAAAGACTACTGTGCAGAATAAACTTTCTGAAAATGATAAGCAGAGAGATGCAGTGTTGCACAATACCTGGTTTTTTAATGAAGTATGTTTGCATTTTGATGCAACTGTGAACAGTTAAACATATGGTTTTGGGCAAAAGAACCTCCCTGCTAGCTTCATGAGAAAAATAACCATGGAGGGAAAATGACCATGTGTGTAGCTCTGAGCAATCATTGTTTAATCAGACATCAAGCAGTTTATGCAGGACAGCACCATGCCAAATACAGCTAATGTTACATTAGATTTTTTATATACTATTTTTGTGCACTTGCCTATTCTCATATTGTTATCCTGATCATCACAACTTTTCATCACTGTTGTTTGCCACCTCTGAGTCCAGACTTGAATCTGTGTGACTTCTTATCGTGGTGTTTCTTAAAAGAGTTGTTCTACAGGAAACTTGCTACATTTATAGATTGCTCAACAATTGCTTCATCTAAGATTTCAAAATTTGTCTGTCTTAAATCATATAATACATCATTATTAGTCTCATCACTAAGAACTTCATATTTTCTCAAAAGATTTTTTTAATTGATGTCCACGATATTGAAATTTCATAAATTGCATCCACTGCTGTTATGTGTTTCCAAGATGACAATGAATTACTTTCCTTGATTAATTTATGTAACAAGTTTTTTTTAAGAAATTTCTTTAAAATTTTGAATCACCCCTTGATCCATTGGTTGCTGTCACATATTTTACAAAGATGTTTCCATCATATATTTTTTAGAAACATTTAAATTTATAAATAAATTATTGTAAGTAGGTACTGTAATTGACTTTTTAAGACTCTTTGTCCTTGTTCAGCTTCCCGAACATATTTATCCAAGACCTTCTGGAGGTACCCGCATTTCCCGAGATCTGCTGTGACACGTTTAATCTCCTCTTTCTATCCTAGTTAAATCAAAAATGTCTGGTTTGATTTTATTTAAAATTTTTTTCATTTCTGTTTAATCTGCAATCTGGTTAAACCTTCCCCAGATAATCAGGAGTGTACTGTATACCATATTAGCTGTTGACAATTAAGTTGGCGTAAAGTCATCAGCTTCTGCTAGCTACAAAGTGCTGACTGAAAACAGCACGGAAAACAGAAATATGCGAGTTGTGTAATTTGATTTTGCTGTATTTTTTTTTTTTCCTGATTTTGGTACACTAATAAAAGTTCCTGTGAAATTTTCCCTACCATTTTATTAGAACTGTCTTTGTATGTTGGCAGTACAGTGCCACTTCTCCAATCCAAAAGAATCTCTCCTGATTCCAGTGATGCCTTCATATTTAATCAGTGGAGGGTATTGAATATGTGGACATATTTAATCTTAATGGTTCAGTGTATGCTTTCACCATCTCCCTGAAAATGGGTCATTGTCATAAACTTCAAGGTTTGATAGCATAGATATTAGTATTAGCCATATTATGCAATGAAACCACTCACTTTTACTGCACCAGCCCAAAAATAATAATAAATATGAAAAATAAACTATCTATGAAGTTTATTTCACACAGGTAGTACCTATCTAGCTGACCTTTGAATTTCCCCAAAGTTAGCTGTCCCAGGGAAGCAATTTATCCCAGTAATTAACAGCTCGCCATCTAAAAGAACATTTCCTATAATCCATTCCAAACCCCTTTCCCTGTAATTTGAATTTATGGCCCCTAGTTCTTTGTAGCATTTATAACTATAAAAATATTTGAAAATAATTACCTGTTGCCTTCATTTAAATATCCTCTCTCAGAGCCTTAGACCTCAGTCAGATCTATAAGGTCTGCTGAGGTTCCTGTTACTAAGCTCTGGAGCCAACATAATCAAGGAAAAACCTTGAATAAGGGGGCTCCAGAATGAGGTTTGTAATATGCAGAACTGTCTGCGTATTATAATCCCCATTTTTAATGCAGCCCCACAAAATGTGTAAGTTATTTTGTGGTTCTGTTTCCCAGTTATGACACTTTTCATTTTGCTGCAATGAGAAATGGCTTCCACTTTTCTGACCATCTTTGAAGCTTAACTAAGTTGTTCTGAAGAAGCACTGCTTGGCATTGATATCCAAATTTTGATTTCATGCCCTGTATCCTTCTTGATATCATTTAAGAAAATCAGAAACAAGAGTGGTCCCAGCACTGATCTGTAAACACCCCACTTCTTACATTGGCCCAATCTGAAGAGTAACCATAAATTCAATTATAACCTTCTATCTCCTGTTCTTCAGCCATCAAGTGATCCCAGGACTTTACGTGTGATCCCAACATCCAGCTTATACATAATGTCCCATGCAGGACTCTGTCAAATGCTTTGGTAAAATCCAAACAAAAATGTTATCTTCTTCTTCATCATAGTCATTCATTTTTTGTCTTCATGAATGACTATTTTTTTCAGAATTACATTCTTTTCTTAATGTTCCCATATTACATTCTTGATAATTGCCTCCATGGTTTTGTCTACCACCAAGAAGTCAGATGGACCAGTCGGTAGTTAACCACTTTGTTTTTAGAACTGCTTTTATGTATTGGTGATACGTTTTACATTTCTGCAGTCCATTGGGATCTCTTTCAAGTTTAGTTATGCCCTCTTAAATCATAATGGTTCAAAGCAATCTGTGTTTGCAACCCTTTCTGTAAATACTTTTTTAAAATTCTTTCTGTAATGATAAAGATTAATTCTATAAATCAAAAAATAATAATAATAAAAATTAATTAATTTTACTGGCTTTTAATGTTGTAAGTTGATCAACAACATTGCTAAAATCAGTATATTCTCTATAGAGTTTCTATTCATTTTACACTTACTAGGGCCAGATCAGTAAATCCATCTTGTTCTGTCGATGCTCTTAGGTAGGAGAGAATTAACTTTAGATTGCTGAAGAATGCTTGCAACTGGCAATATACACTGCAGTTCTAAGAAGCATTTGCAGTACAATGTGCAAATTTGTAAAACCTCTTCAACATATGAAATTATAAATGAAAGCAGTTCCAGAGGGTTCTGAAGTAAAGTGTCATTTTGAGTATGAATTAACAATTTGCTGTCACAAATTTTGTTGTATAGTTCTTTACTTTCAGCATCAGTATTGTAAAAATTACCAAAATAGGTGCAATCTTTATGAAGATTGTTTATATTTTCATTACCGAGAAGACTTTTAACATCAAGGAGGAACCCAAATTTAGAATTTGTCTTTTAAATGGGAAAAATATATTTTTAATTCTTATTGTAACCAATTGATAATGCTCTTCATTAGACATGTAATCTCCTCCTCTGCCAAGAAGTCTGTACAGCTGAAACCTGTTAAAACACTATTCCACGAAAACAGGAGCCATGCATGCATGGCTCCTGTTTTCGTCAGTTGAAATATGTTTTTAGTCACTTAAGATCAGCATTTTGGATTAATTGTGAACGCATATTTTCAGTTTAATGCGAATACATGATATGCATTATCCTTTGACTTCCATATGAACAATAATATAAATAATAATATATAATAATACTGTAACAATAATGTAAATACAATAATAATAATAATCTCTACAATACATACGTACATGTAATACACTAACCTTCACAGGGAAAATCAAATAAAGCATTTTTGTCTTCTGTTAGTATAATCAGTTCCAGAGAACAGGATATATGGTGCTTTAGAAATGGGTTTCTACATTCTGATACATTTTATGTGCCTGCTACTATGCGTAAATTGCCAACTGTCGATCCAGTGCCAAATGTTTTTCTTGTTTCTCAAATTGTAACTTGTTATTTTTAAGATATAAATTTAAAGAAATGCCTGAAACTTCAAAAAAAAACAGAAGAAGTTTACTATAAAAGAAAAAATTGCCACTCTTAATAGAATCAAGTCTGGAGTCCAGCAAACTCAAATGGCTAGAGAACTTTGAGTGACTGAATCTACGGTGCATGGATGGATGGAAGAAAGAAGAAGAGAAACTTTGTGATGCAGCGAAGTCTTTGGAAACAAGTGATGGGGCGCCTCCGTAGCGAGGTGGGCAGGAGCAGCAGTGCATGCACACGCTTCTTGATTAGACCGGGGTTCGAGCCCATAACCACCAAATATGGAGGATGCGGAAAGGTCAGGGAATGACCACTGCATATCCCTGGAGCAATATGGCCTTAGTTGCTAATGCTCCTAAAAAAAACCAAATAACAACAAGTGATGGACTGCAACAAAAATGATTGTGGCAACCTCAGTTGGAAAAGCTGTGTTTCAGTGGTTTGTTCAAGAATGATCTGAAGGCACACCTTTATCTAGACCCCATCTGCAAACTCAAGCTAAAAAATTCCACAACAATCTTCATATAAATGAGTTCACTGCAAGTAATGGATGGCTAACACGTTTTAAAAAGCAGCATGGAATAACCAAAACACTATCAATTGTGATATGACTGGGTTTTATTATAAAACGTTACCCATTTCGATTCTAGCTTGTAAACGCTCAACGAACGCCAAGCTTCAACCAAATGAAAGACAGAGTGACTATACTTTTCTGTGTAAACCAAACAGGAAATCACAAACTGAAGCCACTTTGCCTTGGAAAGTTTAAATCATGGCAATACTTCCACCATGTGAACATGGCCTCTATGCCATTTGTTTATGACTTCTGCAAAAGTGCATGGATGACTTCCAACATTTTTGAAAACTGGTTTCATAAGCAATTTGTACCTGATGTATGTAAACACTTACGGCAACAAGGGCTGGATACTAAAGCTCTCTTGCTGCTGGATAACTGCCCTACTCATCCTCTTGCTGATAACCTAATAAGCAGAGATGGCAAAATCATAGTGTGCTACTTAGCATTAGCATTAATAGAGGGCAATGATGCAAGAAAGCAAACTTATATAGCATCAGCCAAAAAAAAACACATTCCCATTTCACCCATCCATACACTCCAAATGTTTGTCTGGTTCTACCTTGAACTTATTTAAATTGTTGACCTCCACTACAACAAATGAAAGTTTGTTCCAACTATCAACCACCCGATAGCTAAAGGCAAATTTCTGCACATCTGTTCTAAAGTGTAAAGTGTGTTAATTGTCTGACCACACCGGGGAATCCCCCCCCATCTCCGTGTTGTATTCTTTGTCAGTGACACAGAACTCTGTGGAGGCTAGAGATTTAAAAAGTGTGTGGGGGAGTGGTTTGTTGTGTAGTGTTATGTTCTGTTGTTTATCTGACCTAGGCACCTCCGTAGCCAGGTGGGAAGGAGCAGCAGTGTGTAGCACACGCTTCTTGATTAGACCGGGGTTCGAGCCTGTCACCACCAAATACAGAGGATGCGGAAAGGTCAGGGAATGACCACTGCATATTCCCTGAGCAATATGGCCTTAGTTGCTAATGCTCCTAAAAACCAAGTAACAAGTTCTCTGACCATTTAGCCTTTGGGCCCCTATTGGAACCCACCTTTGCCCACACTTTGGCACTCAGTAGATTATTTAAGTACTCTGGCAGGTCCCGCTACCTATTTTCTGAGGATTTCAGTGGCAAGGCCGAAACAGGGTGGGGGGGGTGAACACTAGAATTTGGAAAGGGCGAAAGAGGTTTAGAAAGCAGTTGAATTTTTTGTATAGGCATCCCCAAAGAGGTCAGTCGGGACGAGCCCAACCAGGCGAAGTATGGGAGGGCAGGGAGGGGAGGAGACAGAGACCCCGTCTCTTCCTTCCCCTGCCTAGGGATGGGGTTTTAAAGGCAATAGGGTTAGAGTACCTAGTTCAGTTTGCCAAATGGTGTGTTGGCAGCAAAGCTGCAGCATGTCTTCATCAGTGATGGTTGTCAGGTCCGTGTCTTGTCGAATCCAGTAGGAAGGTCAAACTGCCCATCCCACACTGGATATGGGATATATTAGCTGGCAGTGTGGAACCCACCATGTTCATTTCTTTCTCACACACCAGGGGGGGGAATGCAATGGTGTGTAATGTAATTTAAATACTGATGCTTAATAATTAAGCTAAATAAGAAAGAATAAAAAAGATTAAAACGGGTTAGTGTGAACTTAACTTTAACATTTATGGTTTGTGTTCTTTTTCTCACACGCTTACACTCTCATTCATTCTTCTGGCTTTCATTTCATTTGTTCAACTCTTGCTTTCTGCACTGCACTCTCTGGGCACCTCAACTTACTATTATTCTTCAGTTGTGGTGCAGGCCTAGCCGCAAGTTTTTTGCAGGCCAGGGAAGAATGCAGTCATAGTGTTGTTAGTAAATGTTTGTTAGTATATATAAAGTAGTGCAAGTTATTATTAACTTTGTATTCTTTCAGCCAATTTCATTTGCTCTTCCACTCATTCCAATTCACCATAACACTCATTCACTTTCTTTGCCTCGTGCTGGGTCAATCTTTCTTTCACTCAGTGACTAGCCTATTCATTCTGTCTTCCATTCTACATTGTATACCCGTGCTACCAGCTAACTCATATTTTTCAGCTAATCTGCTTCCCTGGCTGCCTGCACATCTCCTTCCCCCACGTGGTTACTTATTTGGTGTGGGCCCCCAGGTTCCTACACATGGCAGAGTAGTCCTAGGGGGACTAAAACTGACCAGCTTCTTGATTAGATCGGGGTTCGAACCCATGACCACCAAATATGGAGGATGACCACCGCATATCCCCGGAGCAATTAGCCTTAGTTGCTAATGCTCCTAAAAACCAAACAACAAACAACAAATAAAAATGGAAAGCATTCAAAGAATTAATCTTGGAAGCTACTAGGCTTTTCATACGAAGTGAGAAATATTGTTCAAGGTTTAGGCCTAAATGGATGTAGTAGTAGTAGTGGCATGTGATGCAAGAAAGCATGTGTATGAGCTTATGCAACATCAGCCAAAAAAAAAAAATCACACCATTCCCTCCAAATGCCTGTCCAGTTGCTCTTTAAATTTATTCAACCTATCAACTTCCACAACGACAGATGGAAGTTTGTTCCAGCAATTAACCACCCGCTGGCTAAAGGCAAATTTCCGCACATCTATTCTACATCTATCTTTTCTTAATTTGAATTTATGCCCCCTTAGGTTCATAATCTGAACAAGTGGAAGGATCCCATCAGAATTAGCATTAGCAGAGGCATTTGATGCAAGAAAGCAAGCTTATGCAACATCAGCCAAAAAAAAAAAAAAAGAAATAAATAAAAAAAAAAAAGAAAAAAAAAAAAAAAAAGAAACCACTTCCACTTCACCCGTCTGTTCGTTCAAAATACCTGTCCAGCTGAGCCTTAAACTTATTTAGGCTATCAACTTCCACGACAAGGGGTGGAAGTCTGTTCCACCAACCAACCACCCGCAGGCTAAAGGCAAATTTCCGCACGTCTATCCTACATCTGTCTTTTCTCAATTTGAATTTATGCCCTCTCAGATGATTATTCTGAACGAGAGGAAGAATCCCATCAGCATTGAGCATCCTCAACGCTCAACGAATTCAGCGTGCTCAACCCATTCAAGGCCTTATATACCTCAATCACATCACTGCGTAGGTGCCTAGTCTCCAGCCACTGCAATTTGCAGAACTTAAGCCTCTCTTGGTAAGAGGATCCCTTCATTCTCCTCACCAATCTTGTTGCCCTTCTCTGTACACGCTCAAGTAAATCCACATCCTTCCTAAAATGAGGCCTCCAGACCTGTACGCAGTACTCAAGGCGTGGCCTGACCGTTGCCTTATACAGAGGGATAATCACCTCCTTTTTCCCTGCTAGCAAAATTCCTATATATCATTGACAAAACCCCATGACCTGTCCTGGCAGCCTGTCTGCATTGCTCAGAAAACTTCATATATGCCTGCACAATTACTCCCAGGTCTTTTTCATTTTCTACCACCTTAAGTGTAGTACCACACAGTTGGTACGTTTCTCTGGGGTTACTTCTACTCGTATGCAGTACTTTGCATTTGTCAAGGTTAAACTTCAGTTGCCACTTCTTAGCCCATCTGCCCAAATTATCTAGATCCTGTTGCAGTAGCACACTGCCATTACTGTCATTAACAACCCTGCCAACCTTTGTATCATCTGCAGACTTCGACATAAGCCTGATATACCTTCATCAATATCATTGATAAATATACAAAACAACAGTGGACCCAACACTGAACCCCGTGGGACTCTACTAAGAACATTAGTCCACGAAGAGCAGCACCCATTGATTACCACCCTCTGTCTTCTCCCACTTAACCATCCTTTTTTCATGTCAGATGAACTAATGAGACATGTGGCAGAGAAGAAAAATCCATGGGATACATATATTTTAACAGGTGACACAGAAGCCTATGATAGATATAAGCTGCTCTGTAACCAAGTCACAAAGGAGGTTAGGCAGGCGAAGGCAGATTACGAGATTAGCATTAGCATTAGTAGAGGCATATGATGCAAGAAAGCAAGCTTATTCAGCATCAGCCAAAAAAAAAAAAAAAAACACACTCCCATTTCACCCCTCCGTTCGCTCGAAATACCTGTCCAGTTGAGCCTTAAATTTATTTAGGCTATCAACTTCAACAACAAGTGATGGAAGTCGGTTCCACAAACCAACCACCCGCTGGCCAAAGGCAAATTTCCGCACATCTATCTGACATCCGTCCTTCCTCAATTTGAATTTATGCCCTCTGAGCTGATTATTCTGAGCAAGATGAAGAATCCCATTGGCATTGAGCATGCTCAAACCATTCAAAGCCTTATGCACCTCTATCAGATCACCTCGCCGGTGCCTAGTCTCCGGACTCTGTAATTTGCAAAACTTAAGCCCTTCTTCGTAAGAGCAACCGTTTGTTCCATTCACTAATCTTGCTGCCCTTCTCTGTACCTGTTCCAGCAGCTCTCCTTCTTGAAATGAGGCCTCCAGACCTGTATACAGTACTCAAGATTTGGCCTAACCATTGCCTTATACAAGGGAATAATCACCTCCTTATCCCTGCTAGAAAAATTCCTGTATATCATTGACAAGACACCATGAGCTACTCTTGCAGCTCGTATGCACTGCTCAGAGAACTTCATATCTGCCTGCATAATTACCCCCAGGTCCTTTTCATTCTCCACCACTGTCAGTGTAGAACCGCAGAGTTGATACGTTGCTCTGGGGTTACTGTTTCCCATATGTAGTACTTTACATTTGTCAATGTTAAACTTATTTGCCACCTCTCAGCCCATCTGTTCAACCTTTCCAGATCCTGTTGCAACAGCATAGCGTCATTGGTGTCCTTAACAACCCTGCCAACCTTTGTATCATCTGCAAACTTGGACATTAAACTTGATATCCCATCATCAATATCATTCATAAACACCGAAAACAACAACGGACCCAACACTGAACCCTGAGGAACTCCACTAATAACATTAGTCCACGTTGAGCAGTGTCCATTGATTACCACTCTGTCTTCTGAAACTCAACCATCCCCTTATCCATAGCAGCAATTTGCCTCCAATGCCACACTGCTCCAATTTGTGCAGCAGTCTTCCATGTGCAACAGTATCAAAAGCCTTTCTAAGATCCAAATATATAATATCAAAGTTATTCCCTGCATCCAGTTCTTTTGTGACTACATCATAGTATCCAATCAAATTGGTCAGGCAAGACCTGCCCTTAACAAAACCATGCTGCATCTGAGCTATAACTGAATTCTTGTCTAGATGATCCTGCAGTGCTTCTTTAACCAGTGCCTCCATTAATTTACCTGGAACAGAAGTTAAACTAACAGGTCTATAATTACTTGTGTCAGCCTTTGATCCTCCTTTGTGAATTGGGGTTACATTTGCACATCTCCAGTCTATGGGTACCTCACCTGAGTCCAAAGAAGCTCTCATAATTATGGCTAGGGGTTTGCTTACTTCCTTTGCTGCCTCCTTTAATATAACTGGATAGATCCCATCCACCCTGGGTGCCTTTTTTATGTTTATCCTCAACAATCTCTCCTCCACTTTCCTCTCAGTTATTACAAAATCATCCAGCTCACTGCCAATGTTTACTTTACCTACATCATTCTCCTTCCTGAATAACCCCTCATGCGTGAATGTAGATGCAAAATACTCGTTTAGATTGTTAGCCACCTGAGCAGGATCCTCAACCGTTGAACCATCAATATCCAGTGGACCAATCTGATTCATCCCTTTCCTTCTTGAGTTTAAATAGGTAAAGAACTCTTTTCTGTTTTTCTTTGCATCCTTTGCCAAGGATTTTTCGTAGTCTGCCTTTGCCTGCCTAATCTCCTTTGTGACTTGGTTACAGACCAACTTATATCTATCATAGGCTTCCATGTCACCCATTAACTTGTATGTATCCCATGCATTTTTCTTCTCTGCCACACGCCTCATTAGTTCATCTGACAACCATTTAGGAATAAACCTTGAACAATATTTCTTAGTTGGTATGTAAAGCCTGGTAGCCTCCAAGATTAGTTCCTTGAATGCTTCCCATTTTGAGTTTGCTGTTGGTAACATCTTCAGTTGGTCCCACTGTATAGAATTTAAATACTGTCTCAGACCATCATAGTCGCCTTTACGAAAACAAAAACCCTTCCCTTTACCTCTGATGGTAGTTACCTCCTTGAGTAAATCCCACTTCAACACACTGTGATCACTGCCACCTAGTGGTTCATTTATCTGCAGATTCTTATTGCATGAAGAATCACTACTGATAATCATATCAAGAGTATTGCTCCCTCTTGTTGCCTCACGAACATGCTGATGTAGAAAACAATCATCCAATAAATCCACAAAAGCCTTGCTAGTGTACGAGTGACCAACCCACAAATTCCAGTCAATATCTGGGAAATTAAAATCCCCCATTATAAGACTCTCTGATTTACTGGCCCACTCTATTTCCCTGTACAATATCTTATTATACTCATCAGAGTCATTAGGCCTATAGCACACTCCTACTCTCAATTTTGATTTCCCTATGCTTATGTGGCTCGACACTGCCCTGTCCATCGATGTCGACTGGCTTCACTTCCTTGGACTTTATGTGTTTCTTAACTAATAGCATAACCCCTCCTCCCCTCCTGTCCTGTCTATCCTTTCTATACACATTGTATTCCCCAAATTCCAGTTCCGCATTCCTTATATCTGTGTGACACCACGTCTCTGATATCCCAACAATATCTGCCTTTGATGTTTTGAGCAATACCTCAAATTCATCAAATTTATTTACCAAACTCCTAGCATTGGTGTACACGCAGGTATACATGCACCTGTTTCTATTCTTGGCTACCCTTGCCAAAGAGATATCTTTGGCAAGGGATGCAAAGAAAAACAGCAAAGAGTTCTTTACTTATGTAAACTCTAGATGGAAGGGGATGAATCAGATTGGTCCACTTGATATCAGTGGTTCAACTGTTGATGATTCTGCTGAGGTAGCTAACAAACTAAATACGTATTTTGCATCTACATTCACACACGAGGAGTTATTCAGGGAGGCGTATGCCAGAGGTCAATTAAAGTCTGGCAGTGAGCTAGATGATTTTGTAATAACTGAGAGCAAAGTGGAGGAGATATAGTTGAAGATAAAAATAAGAAAGGCACCTGGGGTAGTAGTAGTGGTATGTGATGCAAGAAAGCAAGTTTGAGCTTATGCAGCATCAACCAAAAAAAAAAAAAAATCACAACTTTCCCTCCAAATGCCTGTCCAGTTCCTCCTTAAATTTATTTAACCTATCAACTTCCACAATGCCAGATGGAAATTTGTTGCAACAATTAACCACCCGCTGGCTAAAGACAAATTTCCGCACATCTATTCTACATCTGTCTTGTCTTAATTTGAATTTATGCCCCTTAGGTTCGTAATCTGAACAAGTGGAAGGATCCCATCAGAATTCAGTGTGCTCAACCCATTCAAGGCCTTATGCACCTAAATCAGATCACCGCACAGGTGCGTAGTCTCCAGCCACTGCAATTTGCAGAACTTAAGCCTCTCTTGGTAAGAAGATCCCTCTATTCCCCTCACCAATCTTGTTGCCCTTCGTACACACTCAAGCAAATCTACATCCTTCCTAAAATGAGGCCTCCAGACCTGTATGCAGTACTCAAGGTGTGGCCTGACCATTGCCTTATACAGAGGGACAATCACCTCCTTTTCCCTGCTAACAAAATTCCTATGTATCATTGACAAAACCCCATGACCTGCCCTGGCAGCCTGTCTGCATTGCTCAGAAAACTTCATATCTGACTGCACAATTACTCCCAAGTCTTTTTCATTTTCTACCACCTTAAGTGTAGTACCACACAGTTGGGACATTTCTCTGGGTTTACTTCTACCCATATGCAGTACTTTGCATTTGTCAAAGGTTAAACTTCAATTGCCACTTCTTAGCCCACCTGCCCAAATTTTCTAGATTCTGTTGTAGTAGCACTGCCATTACTGTCATTAACAACCATTCATAAGACATTCTGATTTAGAATGTCTCTCAGAAAATGGGTCTCCAGTTATATTAAAGGAGGCAGCAAAGGAAGTAAGCAAACCCTTAGCTATAATTAATAGAGCTTCCTTGGACTGGAGATGTGCAAATGTAACCTCAATTCACAAAGGAGTATCAAAGGTCAACACAAGTAATTACAGATAAATGATGATTAGGTGTTTAGCCAGTAAAATAATATCTTTAATACAAATAGATACTGTAGCTTTTGAGACAAATCATGTCTCTTCTTTAACAGAAAATGGAAACTTTAGAGATAAAATTATTATAACGGACACAGTGTGCATGCAGTGAGGCGTGCGAGTGCACGAAGTAGGCCATTCAATCATTAAACTGGTGCTTATTGTTGCTGCCTGGACGTGTGTAGTTTTTCTCCAACACTTGTTAAACCAAAAACGGTGGTCTCTAAGGTGGGGTGTAGTCTCATGCCTCTGCAGCGGTTCATGGCTCTTGAATTACACAATATATTGAGTGACTTTAAAGAGGCGGTGGCGAAAGTGTCGGGAATGGTCAGTTATTTCATAGTCCCACTTGGGATTGAGGTCTTGGTGTATGGACCAGAAGTGTTCTGCAATTGTGGACTGGTCGGTCTCAGCAAGGTGACTTGCTCTGTTGTGTTCTGCAAGGCGGTTCTTGAAGACATCACAAAGTCTCTCCTATGTAGCAGCTGTCACAGTCTTTGCAGGCTATGCAGTATATTACACTGCTGCGTAAGAGAGAGGTGACCAGGATCTTTACATTGCAAACTAGAGAACGTAAGTTTCTACCAGGCAACTGCACACTTTTTATGCGGTATTCTCTGAGGATTTTTGAGATCCGGCCCAATCTCAAAATTTATCCTCATAATTACAGACCTGTTAATTTAACTTCTATTCCAGGGAAATTAATGGAGGCACTGCAGGATCATCTAGACAAGACTTCAGTTATAGCTTGGACACAGCATGGGTTTGTTAAGGGGAAGTCTTGTCTGACAAATTTGATTGGATACTATGATGTGGTCACAAAGGAACTGAATGCAAATAATTTTGATATCATATATTTGGATCTTAAGAAGGCCTTTGATACTGTTGCACATGGAAGAGTGCTGCACAAATTGGACCAGTGCGGCATTGCAGGGAAATTTCTGCTATAGATAAAGGGATGGTTAAGAGGGAGAAGACAGAGTGGTAATCAATGGACACTGCTCTTTGTGGAGTAATGTTATTAGTGGAATTTCTCCATTGTTGTGTTGGATCCATTTTTGTTTTCTGTATTGATTAATGATATTGATGATGGTATATCAGTTTGCATATTATATGAAGATTGGCACTGCTTTTAGTGACACTAATGACAGTACACTACTGCAACAGAATCTAAAAAGTTGAACAGATTGGCTGAGAGGGGCAACCGAAGTTTAACATTGACAAATGTAAAAATGCTGTATATGGATACTACACTGACAGTGGTAGTGAATGAAAAGGACCTGGTGTAATTATGCAAGCAGATATAGAAATTTTCTGTCCAGTGCAGACGGTCTAAGAGTAGCTCTTGATGTCCTGTCAATGATATACAGGAATTTTTCCAGCAGGGATAAGGATGTGATTATCCCCCTATATAAGGCAATGGTCAGGCCACACCTTGAATACTGTATACAGATCTGGACATCTCGTTTTAAGAAGGATGTAGAGCTGTTGGAATGAACTAGTACAGAGAAGGGCAACAAGATTAGTGAATGGAACAAAGGGTTGCTCTTATGAAGAAAGGCTTAAGTTTTGCAAATTACAGTGTCTGGAGATTAGGTACCTGCGACGTGATCTGATTGAGGTGTATAAAGTCTTGAATAGTTTGAGCATGCTCAATGCTGATGGGATTCTTCCTCTTGCTCAGAATAATTGCCTGAGTGGGCATAAATTCAAATTGAGGAAAGACAGTTGTAGGATAGATGTGCAGAAGTTTGCATTTAGCCAGCTGGTGGTTGATTGCTTTAACAAACTTCCATCTTTCGTTGTAGAAGTTGATAGCTTAAATAGATTCAAGGCAGAATTAGAAAAACATTTGGAGTGAGTGGATGTGTAAAATTTTTTGTGAAGGTGTTTTTTTTTTTTTTCTGGCTAATGCTATATAAGCTTGCTATCATCATATGCCTTTGCTAATGCTAAAAAAAAATGTTTCTGCTGCAGCTGACCAGTTCTTGGAAGGGTAGACTAATGAAGGCCTGAAAGAATTTGACATGGTCAATGCTGAGTGAGTACTGGCACAGTTCACTGATAGAGAAAGAGTGTCCATAATGAAATGTTGGATAGATTGGGACAACAACTTTCCTACATATAAGTATATGACAGACTCAGAAATAATCGAAAACGTTACTGCTGAAAGTCATGATCCAGATGCAACTGAAAATGATGAAGATAAGGAGCCAGAGTCACTCACTAAGATCGCAGTGGCACTTGCTGGTTTGTAAACTGGTCTGAAATTTCTTTAAACAAATATTTGTAAAATAATAAGAGGAGTTTACCTCAATATAGTATGTAGAGCACTTCCATATGATACTCTCCAGAAATTAAAACGAAAAAATCTAAAACTTAGTAAAAAATAAATAATTAAAAATCAATTTAACACAATTAAAAATCAGTTTAATGCAATTAAAAATTAAAAAGAATCTAACGAAAATATTCAAAACGATTTTCCTTCCTGAAGCTGACAACGCTTTTCGACCATATGTCGTGATCACAGGAATGAAAATTACCGAATAAGGTTGAACCTGAAACTTAAATAGTGATTATTTGTCTTCACTTATGTGCGTAAAGGTCCACACATTGGAGATCAAATAAGGCCACCGAACATTAACAGAATTCTTGTGTAATTTTATTTCTACAGTTTCTGCAATTAATAGTCGCGTATAATTATGTTGAACATTAAGTATTTTGGCCTCAAATAAAAAAGTAAATTTTTCGTTAATGGCATGAGAGGCTAATTCTGACGCTGCTGAACGAGAAGCACAGACTGAGGCTTTATGTTGATTTACATGGATATTCAGAGAAAAGTGTCTAACCTTGGTAAGACGAGTCGCAATCACCGCAAGAAATGTTGTATACCAGATAATTCATTTGTATTGCAAATGTGGAAAGAACCGAGCGATCGTTCAGTATAGTGTGTAATTTCTGTATTGGCCTGGCCACAATTTTAAATCCGGTATCTTTAAAGAATCTATTAAGCTGTTTGTGGCACTGTGCAACCTATGGGATGGAAATAAAGTATTTTTTGATATTACTGTTGTTGGTTGGTGTAGTATTTTGTATCCTATCCTTAGCCTGTACCCTAATTCGGTTTATTGTGGCAAGGGGATAACCCCTGTTTAAGAGCCTACTAGTTAATATTTGTATTTCTGAGCCCAAAGCAGATTCCGTCATTGAATATTTATAGGCATTTAGAAATTGATTAAAGATAATCGATCTTTTGTAGGTGAATGGGTGATAGCTATTATACATGATATTATATATGATAGCTATTAGTAGAAGCATACCGGTGTTTGTAGGTTTTTGGTAGATGCTAAATTGAATTTTATCCAAATCCCGAGTAAGCGTGAAATTTAGAAAGTTTAATGACTTTGTATCTGTATCCTCCTTTTCCAATGTAAATTTGAGTCTAGAATGAATATTATTAAACGTTTGTAAAATGTCTTGGATAGTACTACTATCAGTAATAACTAGAACATCAGTCTAAATATCTCCCATCGTATGTGATATGGGGTTGGAATGGTGTCAAATGTATATGTTCAATCGTTGAGAGATTGATCTCTGACATTAAGCCGCTCAGGCTCAAACCCATTGGCAATCCAAAAATTTGTTTGAACACCTTGTCTCGAAAGATGATATAGTTGGCCTCAACGAACAGTTTAATTAAGTGAAAAATTTCCTTAATAGGTAGCTTCATATCATTAATCGGTTGTTGTTGTTGTTGTTGTTATTTGGTTTTTAGGAGCACTAGCAACTAAGGCCATATTGCTCCGGTGCGGTGGTCATTCCCTGACCTTTCCACATGCTCCGTATTTGGTGGTGACGGGCTCGAACCCCGGTGTAATCAAGAAGCGTATGCTACGCACTGCTGCTCCTTCCCACCTGGCTACGGAGGCGCCTCATTAATCGGTGTCGAGTTTTTATTTAACATATCCCAAATAATATCCAATGTGTGTTCAATGTTTACATTGTATATAACGAGCTAATATCTAGTGAGAATAAATTGTCATTGTCACCAAGTCTACAGTCTTTAAGATTAGTATTAGTAATGGCCGCATGGTGCAAGAAAGCCTATGGCTTATGCTGCACCAGCCAAAAAAAAAAAAAAAAAAAAAAAAAAATCCGAACAAAACAATGATAAAAAAAAAAAAATAAATAAATAATAATAATAATTAATAAAAAAAAAGGAAATTAAACCTATCATCCTATGCGCTTCCCTTGCCCGAAAGTACTATCCAGATGACCTTTGAATTTCCCCAAACTGTCGGCCTCTACCACCCATGAAGGCAACTTATTCCGGTAATTTATAACTCGCTGGCTAAAATAAAACTTCCTGCAGTCCAATCTAAATATTTCCCCTCGGAACTTGAATTTATGTCCCCTAGTTCTAGCATCATTTATAATCTTGAAAATTTCGTCCTCATTCAATTTACTGATGCCTCTCAGAACCTTAAACATCTGAATCAAATCTCCTCTAAGGTGTCTAGTTTCCAAACTTTGCAACCCACATATTCGAAATCTTTCTTCATAAGGACACCCTTTTGCCGATCTCACCAGGCTTGTTTCCCATCTTTGCACCTTTTCAAGAAGCTCGATGTTTTTCTTTAGGTGCGGTCTCCATACTTGAACACAGTATTCCAAGTGGGGTCTTACATAAGCCCTATATAATGGGATTATCATGTCCCTATCTCTACTTGCAAAAGTTCGATAGATCATCGATAGGACACCATGGGCCTTCCTTGCAACCTGTCTACAATGCTCAGAGAATTTCATGTCTGACTGTATCGTAATACCCAAGTCCCTTTCCTCCAGTACTGGGTTTAGTTGAACTCCACCAAGTGAATAAGTTATTTTGGGATTACTGTTTCCCAGGTGTTAATATCTTACACTTTGTTGGATTAAAGCATAGCTACCATTTTTCTGACCATTCCTGAAGTCTATCTAGGTCTCTCTGAAGAAGCTCAGCTTGACAGTGATCATTAACTACTCTACCAATTTTAACATCATCTGCAAATTTAGACATCACGCCCTCTATCCCTTCGTCAGTGTCGTTTATGAAAATTAAAAACAACAGTGGTCCTAATACTGATCCTTGGGGAATCCCCAAGGATCAGTATTGGGACCACTATTGAGATTATTAAATAATGTATCGTAGTTCTTTATCCCAGTCGAATAGGAAATCCAGTCTTGTGTAATTTTACCTGACCGAAAAGTGCAGGAATATTATATGTTCTGTCCTTCAATTCCTTTAACTGGGCCATAGTATTGTAGTCGTTTTTTCGATACGTGGTTAATGTTTTATTGTATTGATTGACCAAATTGGTAAATAGTTCTGGGTCTACTTCAAGATAAGTGGAGGTATCTGAAACAACTTAATCTAACTTATTAATATAATCAGGTTTATCTAGTATTACCACTGAGTGTATCTCTTTTATCTTCCCTCTGTATAATAATGTCCTTATTTTCCTGAAGTTCTTGTAAAGCTGAACTGTCATGTGTATTCAATTTAGGAAGGTGCATTTCTTTTATGTTATTCGCTACTTGGTTAACTTGTTGAATAAATAAATCTTTTTGAACATTACGAAGTCCAAATTCAATATCAGTTACGCATTGTTTTTCAGGTAGTTTTCAAGGTGGTAAATTTTAATTTAGTCCTTTGGATAAAAGTGAAATCTTACCCTGCGATAGCGTACACGAGGAAAGATTTGTAACCTGTTGATATGTCAGTTCATTGAATACTGGGTGAGGTGGTGTTTATGAACTACCTGATGTATTCTGTGGTTGTACGTTGTGTGTCGGGGGGGGGGGGGTCGCAAGCCTGTGACAATGTGTTAGAATTCGCATGAATGTGTCTTGATCCATCTGATAATGTTTGCAATTTATTAACATGTCTGTTTTTTATTTCTGAGGCTTGTGCTTCTCGTCGCAAATCTATGGAGGTCTTCAATACGGACCAATTACTTCTATAAAGGTCCGCGCATCAGAGATCAAATATGGCCGCTGAACATTAATGTAAAGTTTTAGATTTTTTTCGTTTTAGTTTCTGGAGAGTATCATACAGAAGTGTTCTGCGTACTATATTGAGGTAAACTCCTCGTATTATTTTACAAATATTAATACAGTAAACCCCCGCTATTCGCGGTATCTGTATTCGCGGTCGCTGATTTAATATAAAATGAAACCTAAAAAAAGTGAATTTTAAAGTGCCGTGAACATTTTCCGCCATAAAAAAACATGGGCGTGGCTAAAATTATCTTCACCAGTCAAAACAGCGCTCGGTGGGTGGGTGGGAGGAGAGGGGTCACTGAATTATGAGCGTGGTTGTTTCTCGCTAATCCTTGTTCAGTATGTGTTATGCTCTTGTCATGGAAGGTTTCGTCGTTTGCTTTTATTTATATGCTTATAAATTGAATAAATTTATCAATTTATATGCTACAAAAGTGATAAATCTACCGTTTTGCGATGTAAAACACACTTTTTCGAGTGTTAATGGAAGAAAGTGACTCTATTGTGGACAAGTTCTTTCTAACCCGTACAAAAATATGGCTACGAATAACAAGGGAAATGTGAAAAGGTCAAAGAAGGTGATGACATTAGCGAATAAAATTGAATTATTAGATAAAGTTTCTAATGGTGAAAGTGTCTCCTCAGTGGCAAAACATTATAAAATCAATGAGTCAACGATACGATTGATCAAGAAATCGGAAGAAAAAATCCAACGTAGTGTCCGTGAAAACGTGCTAATTGCTTCAAATATTTGCTCTGTAACTCGTGATGTTAAATTAGAAAATGGGAAAAGCTTTAAATCTGTGGATAGAAGACCGAACTCAAAATAAAATTCCGTTAAGTTCACTTATCATTCGTGAAAAGGCAAAACTCCTTTATCAACACTTTAGCAAAACTGGTGATAGCACTGGCGGTATAAGTTTTTTAGTATTTTTATTTTTTTAATATCAACGTAGAACGTATTGAGTATTACAGCTCTGATTCATACTATTTAAACCAGTATGTAAATATTTTATGTAAATAAAATATTTACATATTTGATTACGATTATTACATAATAAAATATTACTAGTTCTTTTGCTTCTATCATAAGCCAACTTATTCTTTGATCTTCTATCCAGACATAACAGATGTTCCATCTCTTCTAATTCTTTGTGGCTTGATCTAATGGATTTTGTTACACTTTGAGTTGTTCCTACTGTGGAAGCTTTTATTTTCTCTGCATTCTTTCTAATTGTTCTCAGTGTTGCCTCATTTTGTCCTGTAGCACTCACAATATCACACGTTCTTTCATTTCGCTCAAAGCATTTTGCAATTTCATATTTTTCCTCTATTGATATTGCTTTTCTTTTTCTCTCTGAATCTGTAATATCTTCAGGACTCTTCCTTTTCACGCTTTTTTCAAGTATTCTACTAATTTTTAGAGAATAAAGCACAATTACACTATGAAAAGAACAAATGAAGAGGCACGCTTGATACACATAAACAAAGCATTGCATGTGTAGCAACTGAATAAAGAATGCAGTAAAGGCAGGAACACACTATTATCGCCTCACACTAGCTCATATTTTACTAAAGCATATTTCTGGAGCTTAAACAATAAAAACAATTTCCAGTTTCCTGTTTATTGAGTATTCCTGCTAGTAGAATCTGTTATAAACAGTATAATTGCATTTGCGATAATACTGATAACTGGAATTCTGTGGGTTTTTACTTTATTATGGTGAAATGTGAAATTCAATCATACAAAAAGCATAAATTTTCAGAATCTTCTCTTCGTTCTAATTTTTGCTTTCAGTTGGGGTGATTCCCATGTTTGACTGCCGTTTCTTGTAAGCACAAAGGCAAATTGTGCTTAAGTGAAATCGGCTCGTGTTATATTCAACATGGTTTCTCTATTTATAAATCTTATATGATCGAATTTGTGTTGTGTAAACACATGATATTCAAGGACTGACTGTACAGAAATTTTGCCAGTAGGTGAAAAGGAGGTGATTATCCCTTTGTATAAGGCATTGGTGAGGCCAAGACTTGAGTACTGCCTGCAGGTCTGGAGGCCTCATTTTAGGAGTGATGTAGAGTTACTTGAATGAGTACAAAGGAGGGCAACAAGATTGGTGAGAGGAATGAAATAAGGCTTAAGTTCTACAAATTACAGCGGCTGGAGACTAGGTCCTGTAAGGTTATCTAATTGAGGAATATAAGATGTATAAAGCCTTTAATGGGTTGAGCAGGCTCAATTCTGATGGGATTCTTCCTCTTACTTAGATTACAAACCTGAGGGGACATAAATTCAAATTGAGGAAAGACAGTTGTAGAATAGATGTGTGGAAATTTGCCCTTAGCCAGCGGGTAGTTGATTGCTGGAACAAACTTCCATCTGTCGTTCTGGAAGTTGATAGCTCAAATAAAATCAAGGGTGAGCTGGACAAACTTTTAGAGGGAATGGATGTGTGAAATTGTTTTTTTTTTTTTTTTTGTTTTGCTGATGCTACTTAATTTACTTTCTTGCTTCACATGCCTCTACTATTACTATACACTGTGCTGCCACTTTATTAGGTACACCTACCTAGTAGTGTGTTGAGCCTCCTTTAGCCTTCAAAACAGCCTGACTTCATCTAAGCATGGATTGAACAAGATGCTGAAAACATTGTGCAGGAATGGATGGAGTACCATGTAGACATGAGGTGTCATTCAGTTCCTTGAGATTCAACGGAGGTGTGTGGGCCTGCAGCAAACAGCCCTTTCCAGCTCATCCCAAAGATTTCAATAGGATTGAGATCTGTGGACTGAGTGGGCCACTGCAACAAAGAAAAGTCATTGTCATGTTCCTGGAACCATTCCATAGTGATTCAATCTTTGTGCACCAGTGCATTATCCTGCTGGAAGTAATCATCTGACTGAGGATAAACTGTCAATATGAACGGATGCACTGGGTAAGCAATGATGTTTAGGTATGATGTGGCATTCAGACGTGAATCTATGGGTATCAGTGGACCCAACGTGTGTGCCAATAAAACATTCCCTACACCATAACATTTCCCCCACTACCTTGCACAGTACTTGTCAGACATAACAGGTCCATGGATTCATGTTGTTTTCGCCAAATTCTGAGCCTTCCATCAACATGATGCACCAGGAACTTCAACTCGTCATCCCAAGCAACTGCTTTCCAATCCTCAGTAGTACAGTGCTGGTGTTGCTGTGCCCACAAGAGGCATGCTTTCTTGTTCTTCATTGAGAACAAAGGTATGTGATTTGGCAGTCGGCTGTTGTAGCCCATTTGCGACTAGTGGTCTGTTGCGATATTTTGTTCTGCACACCAAAGTTGTATTCTGATGTGATATGCGACATTGTGACACGTCTGTTTGCTTGCACAATTCTAGCCATCCTCCTCTGACCTCTCTCATCAACAAGCGATTTTCTTCCACAGGAGTGCTATCGAGAAGATGTTTTCTGTTAATTGCACCATTCTCGATACACCCTTGAAACTGTGGTGTATGAAAAGTTCAGGAGAACTGCTGTTTCAGAGATGCTTTGTCTATCACGTCTTGCAACTATTACCATGCCACATTCAAAGTCCGTTAGATCACTCCTTTTCCCCATTTTTGCTATGGTTTGTACGCTTACTAGAAAGGTTGTTCTGCATTTATATCCACAACTGTGGTCATGTGACTTGCAACATTGTGGAACAAACCATTTGTGTGCACAGCAGAGGTGTACCTAATAAAGTGGCAGCACAGTGTATATTGTAATGTATTATTTTCCCGCTTAAGAATATTCCTGGATAAAAAGCTTTCCTGCATAAAAAGTTTGGGATAAAGAATACACGGTATATTATTATAATATACCATTGCCTTTTGTGGCAATGGGAAATTGTGGGAGCGAAGTTAAAAAATATGTAATTAATGATACTGAAATTTCGCAAGATTATTTAATGAAAAACTTTCGAGCCTACAGACCAGTAAGGCTCCTGGAGTTGATGGAATATACCCTATAATCTTAAGAGAGGCGGCAAGCGAGTGCATTGAACCATTGAGGATAATTATGCGAGCATCACTAGACTCTGGGGAGATTCCCTTGGATTGGAAAAGTGCAAATGTATCTCCCATACATAAGGGTGGCTCTAAAAGTGAAGTTGGAAATTATCGACCTGTCAGTCTGACTTCAGTAGTAGGGAAAATCATGGAGGCAATGATCAAGGGTGGAATTCAGGATCATTTGGATCGAATTGAAATTCTCAAGGATACTCAGCATGGTTTTGTAAAGGGAAAATCATGTTTAACAAATCTGGTTCGCTATTTCGAAAGGGTCACTCACGAGCTGGATTTAGGGAATAATTTCGACATTGTTTATTTAGATTTCAGCAAAGCTTTTGACTCAGTCCCACGTGAGCGGTTGCTTTATAAGCTGGAACAGGTTGGAATCACTGGGAAAATCCTTAGATGGATACAAGGATGGCTTCAGGACAGGAGGCAGAGGGTTCAGAGGGTTGTGATAAATGGCTATTCCTCAGATTGGGTTGATGTAAGAAGTGGGGTTCCCCAAGGATCAGTATTAAGACCACTGTTGTTTTTAATTTTCATAAACGACATTGATGAAGGGATAGAGGGCGTGATGTCTAAATTTGCAGATGACGTTAAAATTGGTAGAGTAGTTAATGATCACTGTCAAGCTGAGCTTCTTCAGAGAGACCTAGATAGACTTCAAGAATGGTCAGAAAAATGGCAGCTGTGTTTTAATCCAACAAAGTGTAAGGTATTACACCTGGGAAACAGTAATCCCAAAAAAACTTATTCACTTGGTGGAGTTCAACTAAACCCAGTACTGGAGGAAAGGGACTTGGGTGTTACGATACGGTCAGACATGAAATTCTCTGAGCATTGTAAACAGGTTGCAAGGAAGGCCCATGGTGTCCTATCGATGATCTATTGAACTTTTGCAAGTAGAGATAGGGACGTGACAATCCCATTATATAAGGCTTATGTTGGACCACACTTGGAATACTGTGTTCAAGTATGGAGACCGCACCTAAAGAAAGACATCGAGCTTCTTGAAAGGGTGCAAAGAAGGGTAACTCGCCTGGTGAGATCGGCAAAAGGGCGTCCTTATGAAGAAAGACTTCGAATATGTGGGTGGGTTGCAGAGTTTGGAAACTAGACACCTTAGAGGAGATTTGATTGAGGTGTTTAAGGCTCTGAGAGGCATCAGTAAAATGAATGAGGACAAAATTTTCAAGATTATAAATGATGCTAGAACTAGGGGACATAAATTCAAGTTACGGGGGGAAATGTTTAGATTGGACTGCAGGAAGTTTTATTTTAGCCAGCGAGTTATAAATTACTGGAATAAGTTGCCTTCATGGGTGGTAGAGGCCGACAGTTTGGGGAAATTCAAAGGTCATCTGGATAGTACTTTCAGGTAAGGGAAACGTAAGGGATGATAGGTTTAATTTCCTTTTTATTTATATTTTATTTTATTTTATTTATATATATATATATATTTTTTTTTTTTTTTTTTATTAATTATTATTATTTAGTTATTTATTTATTTTTTTTTGTTTTTATCATTGTTTTGTTCGGATTTTTTTTTTTTTTTGGCTGGTGCAGCATAAGCCATAGGCTTTCTTGCACTATGCAGCCGTTACTAATACTAATAATGACAATTTCCCACTTGATGTTTTTTAAATTTAGATATTCTTTATTTTTGTATTTAAAAAATATTAAACAATATAAACATTTTGGTAATAAAACAAGTTAGTGCATAGCATCATTTTAGTTGCGATGCTTATGCACTAACAATGCCATTTCACCAAAGTAGGTGAAATGGCATCAATTTTTTACATTTCATAATGCAATATCAGGGCAACTCGTGGCGGATATTGCATTTTCGCCAGTGGAGGAGACTAATGTTACTTATTCTCAGCAGTATCTGCCAAGAATAAGCAACATTATGTCAAGTGTGGGGGGGGGATATTCTCTACAGCTTGATATAATGGAAGTGACATATTGCAATTGTTTTCATCGATATCCATAATTGGATATGTTGGACGCATTAAGTTCTGAATTACTTAGTGGATTGTTGCTCTGTCTTATTGTAATTGTGACCTTTTAAGTTATGTTGAAACTCCAAAGGAGCTCATTATTCCAACTTGGTAATGAGTTTAATGAACAGAATGTTAAGCAATTAGAAATCCTCAGTTCGAAAATGCTTCTCATAGGCTGAGTACAATATTTATAAATTCTGAAATAGTACTTAAAAATGATCTTCAAATTATCTGTGTGTGTCTTTTAATTTTTGTGTAGTTAATATTTCATACCCTTAAGGTCATTTTACCTTCTAAGAAGTTGTCCATTTTAAGAAGTTCTAAGCATCCACTCCCTTGGAAAACTTCTTATCCGGGTTCTACTGTATGTTGAACTTTTTCTGTTCATCTAGCTCATAAGCAACCATGACAAAATTAATCACCATTTAGTTAAACATAATTTTTCTCTAACAAAACCATGTTGGCTCTGTGTTCTTCAGAATGCTATTTCTATCTAAATGTCCCTGGATTGCACTCTTAATCATTGCCTCCGAGATTTTCCATACTATTGAAGTGAGATTAACTGGTCTCTAGTTACTGACTTCGCTCTTGGATATATAAATATACTTCACTCTGACTTCACTCTTAGATACTTAAATACATAATGGCTTTAACTGCCTTTATGTATTTGTGATATGTTGGCACCTCTCCAATCCAAAGGAATCTCCTGAGTCAAAGATGCCATCATAATTAACCTCTTAGGCGCCTCCGTAGCCAGGTGGGAAGAAGCAGCAGTGCGTAGTACACGCTTCTTGATTAGACCGGGGTTCGAGCCCGTCACCACCAAATACGGAGGATGCGGAAAGGTCACAGAATGACCACCACATATCCTGGAGCAATATGGCCTTAGTTGCTAATGCTCTTAAAAACCAAAATAACAAACATAATTAACCTCAGTGTTTTGGTATCCTCTCTGGCTGCCTCCCTCAAAATTATTGGGTATATGTCATCAACTCTAGGAGCCTTACTTGCCTTTAGGCTCAAAAGTTTTTCTAATAAAGAGTCTTCATTGCAGATGACTGTTTATTAGAAAAACAATTTCTTCACTACTATTTCTTAAATTTGTAGGCCCACCGGTGACACACTTCAATTGAGCAAATATGTATATTTGTGGCTGCTTCGGAAACGTCATTCAGCAACAAACACAAACAGAAGAAAAGAAGTTGGCATAGTGTGTTGGATGAGAATTTAATAAAAATTTGGAATATTCTACAAAAGCTTTATTAGGAAATTATTTTTATTTATTTTTACTTATTATTTTTTACTTATTTTTTTTATATCCTTGAATAATAAATTTATGCTTAATAAACTGTGTTAATATACTTAATTTGTTGTTCTTATTCCAAAAACATTACTACTAGAGTTACAATGTCAAGAAAAAAAATTTTAGAGTACTTTTCATATCCTTTTAATTTTCAATTTTTCCTGATAGCAAAGAATGAGTACCAGCACCTATATTTTTTTTTTTTTTTACAAAAAAAGCAATGCATACACCTATTTGATTTTACCATTCCTCTTTGTTTGGTTAATCCTCTCTCATTTTTTCCAGGGCACTACTAAAAGGGACAGGTTGTGAATTAGGGTTGAATTTGAAAGTGTCTACAATTCTGCCCAGAAACGATAGGAGGGAGTATATGATGAGAGCCTTATCGATCATTTCAGCCCTGGAGAGATTATGCAAGGCTCAAGGGGTAGAAATTTTCTCAGCCTGGTCTGTGCTTGTTAACAGGAGATACTGCTTCTACAGTGATGGGATACACATAAATAGAAAGGGTGCAGGAATATTTACAGATGCTATCGAGGCAGTGTTAGGTGGGTTGGAAAACTGCTAGCCTGGGGGAATACACGGACTAATAGATTAACAGCAGCTGCTGACAGAGGTGAAAGAGATTCTTGCACTGCCTCTATTGAATTTACCCCGGGGGCTCACATCTGGTGAGTATGGGCTTGGCAAACCTAGGGTCCTGAGCTGGATATCATCATTCTTCTCTTTCTTGGTGATGCCTTTCTACTTCTCTCTCTCTCTCTCTCTCTCTCTCTCTCACACACACACACACACACACACACACACACACACACACACACACACACACACACACACAGGGGGTAACTCGGGAATTTTTTTTTTTTTTGGCTGGTGCAGCATAAGCCTCAGGCTTCCTTGTACCATATGGCTAATAATAATAATAATAATAATAATAATAATAATAAGCAGCAGCCTGGAAAACAAGATGCAGGGTATTTCAGAGACTGCTGGGAGTCATTGCAGTACAAGTAAACACATGGGTTGTGTTAGGGTAGCTAAGAATAGGAACAGGTGCATGTATACTTGCGTATACACCAATGCTAGGAGTTTGGTAAATAAATTTTATGAATTTGAGGTGTTTCCCAAAACATCAAAGGCAAATATTGTTGGGATATCAGAGACGTGTCACACAGTTATAAGGAATGCAGAACCTGAATTTGGGGAGTACAATGTGTACAGGAAGGATAGAAAGGGAGGAGGGGTTATGCTATTAGTTAAGAAACACATAAAATCCAAGGAAGTGCAGCCAGTTGACATTGCTGGACAGTGCAGTGTCGAGTCAGTTTGGTGTTACATAAGCACTGGGAAATCAAAATTGAGAGTAGGAGTGTGTGCCTAATGACTGATGAGCATAACAAAAAACTGTACAGGGAAATAGTGGGCCAGTAAATCAGAGTGTCTTATAATGGGGAATTTTAATTTCCCAGATATTGACTGGAATTTGTGGGTTGGTCAGTCACACACTAGCAAGGCTTCTGTGGATTTATTGGATGGTTGTTTTCTACATCAGCATGTTCGGAAGGCAATTAGAGGGAGTAATATTCTTGATCTGATTATCAGTAGCGGTTCTTAATGCATGCATTAAGAATCTGCAGATAAAGGAACCACTAGGTGGCAGTGATCAAGCGGGATTTAAATCCCGCTTGATCACTGCCACCTAGTGGTTCACCACCTACTGATCACTCTACCATCGGGGCTAAAGGGAAGGGTTATTGCTTTCAAAAAGGCGACTACGTAGGTCTGATACAGTATTTAAATTCTATATGGTGGGTCCCACCATATAGAATTTAAACAGCAAATTCAAAATGGGAAGCATTCAAAGAATTTATGTTGGAAGCTACTAGGCTTTACACACCAACTAAGAAATATTGTTCAAGGTTTAGGCCTAAATGGATGTCAGATGAACTAATGAGACATGTGGCAGAGAAACAAAATGCATGGAATACATATAAATTAATGGATGACATGGAAGCCTATGATAGATATAAGCTGGTCTGTAACCAAGTCACAAAGGAGATTAGGCAGGCAAAAGCAAATTATGAGAAATCTTTGGCAAAGGATGCAAAGAAAAATGGCAAAGAGTTCTTTACCTATGTAAACTCTAAAAGGAAAGGGACAAATCAGATTGGTCCACTGGATATTGATGGTACAGCTGTTGATGATCCTGCTCAGGTGGCTAACAAACTAAATGAGTATTTTGCATTTACATTCACACATGAGGAGTTATTTAGGGAGGGGAATGCCAGAGGTGAATTAAACTCTGGCAGTGAGCTAGATGATTTTGTAATGACTGATAGAAAAGTGAAGGAGAAATTGTAGAAGATAAACATAAAAAAGGAACGGGGTGGATCTATCCA
This sequence comes from Mastigoproctus giganteus, assembly GCF_048544385.1. Taxonomy (NCBI): domain Eukaryota; kingdom Metazoa; phylum Arthropoda; class Arachnida; order Uropygi; family Thelyphonidae; genus Mastigoproctus; species Mastigoproctus giganteus. The sequence continues at coordinate 5,737,865 of NC_143583.1, forward strand.
GTTATATTAAAGGAGGTAAGCGAACCCTTAGCCATAATTATGAGAGCTTCCTTGGACTCAGGGGAGTGCCCATGGACTGGAGATGTGCAAATGTGACCCCTATTCACAAATGAGGATCAAAAGGCGAGACAAGTAATTATAGACCTGTTAGTTTAACTTCTGTTCCAGGGAAATTAATATAGGCACTGGTTAAAGAGACAGAACTGCAGGATCATCTAGACAATACTTCAGTTGTAGCTTGGACACAGCATGGTTTTGTTAAGTGGAAGTCTCGTCTGACCAATTTGATTGGATACTATGATGCGGTTACAAAGGAACTGGATGCAGGGAATAACTTTGACATCGTATATTTGGCTCTTAGTAAGTCTTTTGATACTGTTCCACATGGAAGACTGCTGCACAAATTGGAGCAGTGTAGCATTGGAGGCAAATTGCTGCTATGGATAAAAGGATGGTTGAGTGGGAGAAGACAGAGTGGTAATCAATGGACACTGCTCTTCGTGGACTAATGTTATTAGTGGAGTCTCTCAGGGTTCAGTGTTCGGTCCATTGCTGTTTTCTGTATTTATAAATTATATTGATGATGGTATATCAAGCTTAATGTCGAAGTTTCCAGATGATACAAAGGTAGGCAGGGTTGTCAAGGACACTACTGACACTATGCTGCTGCAACAGGATCTGGAAAGGTTGAGCAGATGGGCTGAGAGGTGGCAAATGAAGTTTAACATTGACAAATGTAAAGTACTATACATGGGAAACAGCAACCCCAGAGCAACGTATCAACTCTGAGGTACTACACTGACAGTGGTAGAGAATGAAAGGGACCTGAGAGTGAATGTGCAGGCAGATATGAAGTTTTCTGAGCAATGCAGACTGTCTGCAAGAATAGCTCATGGTGTCTTCTTAATGATATTCAGGAATTATTCTAGCAGGGATAAGGAGGTGATTATCCCCTTGTATAAGGCAATGGCCAAGCCACACCTCCAGTACTGTATACAGGTCTTGAGGATGTTTTAGAGCTGTTGGAACGAGTACAGAGAAGGGCAACAAGGTTTGTGAATGGAATGAAGGGTTGCTATTATGAAGAAAGGCTTAAGTTTTGCAGATTTCAGTGTCTGGAGACTAGGCACTTGCAAGGTGATCTGACTGAGGTGTATAAAGCCTTGAATGGTTTGAGCATGCTCATTGCTGATGGGATTCTTCCTCTTGCTCAGAAGAATTACCCGATTGGGCATAAATTCAAATTTGAAGAAAGACAGTTGTTAGGATGATGTAGATGTGTGAGGCCTCCGTAGCCGAGTGGCCAGGAGCGGGAGTGCAGTAGCACATGCTCTTTGAGTAGACTGGGGTTGAAGCCCCTGACTACTGAATACGGTCGATCTGCCAACCCGCACTGGACCAGCGTGGCAGATTATGGTCCATTTCCCTTAGCATGAATTGTTGAGCAAGCTTCCATCCTGCAGTGGGTTGATAATGTCTGCACTTTACTTTTACTTTTTAGATGTGTGGAAGTTTGTTGAGGCGGCTTCCATCCTGCAGTGGGTTGATAATGGCTGCACTTTACTTTTACTTTTTAGATGTGTGGAAGTTTGTTGAGGAGGCTTCCATCCTGCAGTGGGTTGATAATGGCTGCACTTTACTTTTACTTTTTAGATGTGTGGAAGTTTTTCTTTAGCCAGCGGGTAGTTGATTGTGGAACAGACTTCCATATTTTGTTGTGGAATTTGATAGCCTAAATAAATTTAAGGCTGAGCTGGAAAAGTATTTGGAATGAACGGAGGAGTGAAATTGGAGTGGTTTTTTTTTTTTTTTTTTTTTTTGGCTGATGCTGCATAAGCTTGCTTTCTTGCATCGTATACCTCTACTAATGCTAACCTGATTTACTGAGTAAAAATTGACCATATTTGTACTTCCTCGTGATTTTTTGTTTTCTAACACTATTAATTTAGTCGAGGGTGAAGAAATATTATTTTTTCATACTTTACTATATTTATTTCACCTAATATTAGCTAGCCTTTACAACTCTTCCCTCCCTACTTACATGGATTGCCATTGCATATAGCATTTGCTCATTGCTTGTTGCAACCCATAAGATGAGCAGATAGCATTCCTTATTTTCTTCATTTTTCATTGTTGTATTATTTCATTATTTTTATTCTCAAATTTTGAGCTACTTGTTTTTCCATTCTTTATATATAATCTAGAAAAAAATTTACCATTTCTAATTGAGTTAATATATATTTCAGGTTGGGAGTTGCATAAACGCTTATCCTTTATAGAAGAGAATTGGCCATATTTTCTGGGATTTGGTTTATCACTTGCTCTCACAACATCATTTTTATCATTTTTTGTCAGGTGAGGATGTGCCTGGCATTATATAATGAACGTTGTAATTTTATATTGAGCATTGTAATTAGTTTTGTATATTATTCTGATTCATAATAACTGCAGTAATACACCAGCCGTATTATCTGAAGCTATTAAAATAGGAATAATATAGTATAAGACTAGGCGCCTCCGTAGCCAGGTGGGAAGGAGCAGCAGTGCGTAGCACACGCTTCTTGATTAGACCGGGGTTCGAGCCCGTCACCACCAAATACGGAGGATGCTGAAAGGTCATTCAGGGAATGACCACCGCATATCCCGGAGCAATATGGCCTTAGTTGCTAATGCTCCTAAAAACCAAATAACAACAACAATAACATAGTATAAGACTGGATCAAATTAAAATGATAAAATAAAATAAAATAGACTGATTGTACAATAAAAGCATTAAGATAAAATATAAAGAATAGCAACAGGTGCTGCAAGCCATGATCCTGCAGTTTTTTAAGGATGTACCATCACAAGCTAAGTGTTACTGTTGATAAAGGAGGCAGTTGCCTCTGAAAGCTACAGTTGTTTTTATCACTTTTATTCCGTTTTATCACTTTTGTTTTGTATAGTGTAATTGCTATTCTTTATATTTTATCTTATTGCTAAATCTTAAGGTGGTAGATGACTTTCATCAACTGGTAAAATACCGCCACTTTGCTTATTGGAGGCTTGAGTTGGTGAAACCCATGTTTAGTCTCTAGAGCAAAGTTTCCGGCACCCCCCCCCCTCCCCCATACTTCTCCTTCAACCCATGCACGGTACTAAGTACTATAGGTTTTGATACCTTTCGTGTTTGGGGTTTTCATTAAAAAAAAAAAAAAAAAAAAAGTTTATTTTATTTTATCATTTTAATTTGATCTGGTCCTACACTGTATTATTCCCATTTTAATAAAGTTTCAACTGTTGGTGTATTATTGCAGTTATTATGAATCAGAACATTTCCAACCCTAGAGGCCTATTTGAAGAGTTTTGTATACTAGTTTGTAATTAAGCATTGTAATTAGTTTTATATATTAATTTTTTATTTCACAATAGTGGTAAATTATTTTTCACAAATGTTATGCAATACTAGGACTGATTAATAAATGTTAAGGGTATTTTATGGTTTCAGGCCTTCACCACTAATATATTGAATAATTTATTGAGTAAAAAGTAATTAACCTCGTTATCCAGAACTTGCTTATTCATCTGTATTTTTGCATGTGTGTGCACTCATACTCACTTTTCCTTTTATATTTTTTTTATTACTTATTTAAAGTTTTTCTTGTATGGTTATTAGCAAGTTGAAATACTAATATACCACTAGTCTAGTTTCTTTTTTTTTTTTGCATTATTTTAACTGTATTTTTTGTTACTGGTTTGGTTGAATTGTAAGTACTCAACTGTTATTGTATAATTTTGTCACTCTATTTGGGCACAATTATTTATGTCTGTTGCACTTCCAGATTGATTAGTGTGGCTGTTGGGGTCATCAATAGCAAGATGCAGGCCAGTTTTGTAGAAGCCCTCTGACTGTCCTTCAAACCACAACTCAGCAGCAAAACTACCTCACCATCAATAGCAAAGTGTTTTCCACGAAGAAAGGACTTAGGGCAGTATTATGCAGTAGTAAACCCACATTCGTAGGCACCTCACTGCAGCATGCGAGGAATGTGGTGAGGCATTATTGTAGAGCAGATGCACACCTTCTGACAGCTTTCTCCCATCTTTTTTCCTTTCAGCTTTATCAGGAGGTTAACACAGCACAGCCCTTTCGAAGGTCTGTTAGTATTACGCCATGCTGATCCCAAAAAACTGATGGTTTCATTTTCCTAGCACTTGGTTACACATTTGCCTTTTGGGATGTGGTGATTCTGCATGCTTCCATTGTTTCACATTTATTATTATTATTATTAGCTACATGTTGCAAGGAAGCCGAGGCTTATGCTGCACCAGCGAAAAAAAAATTCCCGAGTTACCCTTGGGAGGGGGGGGAGAGTAGAAGCAAATCACCAAGAAGAGAAGAATGATGATACCCAGCTCAGGACCCTGGGTGTGCCAAGCCCATACTCACCAGATGTTGAGCCCCTGGGGGTTTGTTTAGTTTCGAGATCATAGTGATGGATCCAGGTTTTATCAATGGTGACTAGCCATGAAAAAACTCCTCTTGCTTTTTCCTGGCATTGGCAACATTTTGCATGCACATAGTGTCCTTTCCTCCTGCTGGTAAGGTGTCAGAAGTCTTGGGAACCCAAGACTTCTGACACCTTACCTCTTATGTTGCATATAAGTATGTCTGTAACCATGTTACAGACATACTTATATGCAACTCTTGATGGGTGATGTTCTCCACAGACCCCCACACCAATTTGGAGCTAGTACTTTAATGCTAAAACAACAATCTTCCAGGAAAATAATGCCTCAATTTTTGCAACGTGCTCTGTTACAGCAGTTGCTGGGCATCCTGGGATTTCTTCATCATGCACTGGGCAGTCTTCTCTATAAATGGCAGCCATCGCTTCATGGGTTGTTTTGGGTGGTCTGTTGCACCCTGCAGAAAGGAGTCGAATCACTGATCTGTATTCAACTTTATCCATTGCGACACTTCATTCAGCACTGCAAAGGAAAAAAATAATGAATTGTCAGATCGAAACCAAAATATGTGTGGTTGCTATAGAGATTAAGGTATCAAACAAAAAAAATTCATCTTTCTTTTACAAATACTTCTGGGTGAATGCAAACCTTTTTTTTTTTTGAACCTCACCTCTTATGTACTGGTTTATTTTTTTCCTATTTACTTGGCTGCCATACAACCCGACATATTCTTACTTTACTTATATTGCATATAAGATTTAATAAATCTGATAAATTTTGATGTAGGTGCAAAGATGGAAGTGCCAAAAATACACAAGTGCCAAAAACTAGAAGTGTGAGGATAGCAGGAATAAGAAGTATTGTAGGTTTGTAAAAAAGAAAGAAAGAAAGAATGTGAATATCAAAGAATGTTGATACTTACATCTTTGTACCTACATCAAATTTTATCAGACTTATTAAAATCTTATATGCATATATAAAATAAACTCTTACATCCTTTACTGCTTCTTTGCAATTTTTGGTGCATCTGTCATACCTTACTTATTTATTTTTATCTATCAACATCAACTGAAACTTCTGGTTTAAACTCATGATTTAATATTACATTTCACATATATATGGTAAACATGGAAAATCCAGCACTCCACAATCTGGAATTCTTTAAAATCTGGCACAATTTACAAAAAAGCAACATTTTACACAGTCTGTAAATATTAATAATAAAATTAAACTATGACATTATTTAGTGCATTTACATCATTACTAAATAGTTGAATTTTTTAGACAAACCAAAGTTGATACATTAACATTATTATTGTAACAAAATAATTTAATAAAATTTAATAAAAAGAAGAATAATAATAATCAACAATAGTAACAAAAGAATAAAATAAATAAATAAAAAATAATAAAAATATAAAGGAAGATAATAAAAAAAGATAAGAAAATAGACTTTCATGTAAGTAACTATCCAATTGAATTTTAAATTATTCAAACTATCAGCCTCAACTACTTGTGGAGACAGCTTGTTTCAGTAATCAACAATTTGTTGGCTACAAGAAAACTTCCTGCAGTCCAATGTAAATTCCTTATGTTATAATTTCAATTTATGGACCCTAATTCTGGAATCCTTTATAACAGTTGAAAATTTTGCCTTCATTCATTTTACTATTCCCTCTAAGGTACCTAGGTACTTGGTTTGCCAACCTGTGTAGCCCACATATTTGATGATCTTCCTCCTAAAGTTGCCCTTTTACTGATTTCACTATGTGGGTTGCTTCTTTGGACCCTTTCAAGAGGCTAATTGTCATCTTTTTTTTTAGATGAGGCCTTCATACTTGGACACTATTCCAAGTACAGTCTTATAATTTTCCTACGTAGTGGGATCATGGCCTCCCTATCTCTACAGGCTACTGTTCGATAAATCATCAATAGTATACCATGGGCTTTTCTGGCCACCTGTTTACACTGCTTAGAGAACTTCTTATCTGTCCTTGTCATAACTCCCAGATCCCTTTCTTCTTTTACTGTTTTTATTCCAAACCCCACCATACATTAATGTAATGTATGATAACATAATGCACATTATTTTTTTTGGGTTGCTATTCCCCAGGTGTAAGGCCTTGCATTTTTCTTCATTAAAATATAGTTATCTTACTTTTAATTGTTTTCATTGGCAGAGATTGTTAATGATCTCTGCCAACGACTCTTCCAATCTTTATCCTGCAAATTTTGACATCACACTTTCTATCCAATCACTGAAAATCAGAATGACAGTAGGCCAAGAACCAATCCTTGGGGACCCTGCTTCTGATGTTTCACCAAGCCGAGGAATATTCATTAATCACAACCCTCTCCTTCTGCCTTGCATCATACCCTTAGTCCCAATATGATCCATCTTATTATTATTATTATTATTATTATTATTAGTTATATGGTGCAAGGAAGCCTGAGGCTTTTGCTGCACCAGCCAAAAAAAAATATTCTGAGTTACCCTGTGAGAGAGAGAGAATGTCTAGTTACATGAGTTTTTTATTGCAATTTGTTTACATTTAACAAATTAACCATTGGGACTGCCTTTTAGTCATTATCAATGTTTACCGATGTAAATAAGTTCAGTTGTTAGTGCCTAATATTCATTGAGATATACTGCTCTATAACTTCCCTAACACTAGGTATTCCTTCTAAAATCTGTAAAATCGTGGCACTGTTCGTTTCCTGAAGGTGCTGGATTTTAAAGGGTTTGCTATATATAATTACTGATCTGTAAGCTTAACTTTTGTGTCAAGAAAAATAATAGAATTGGTGGTTAAAGAAGGAATGCAGATCATCTTAACAGGAACACAGTAATCAATCAAAACTGCAATTATCTTTTTTATTTACAGTGCAAGGAAGTCTGATGGCTTCCTTGCACTGGTATAGCTAATACTAATCTACTAAGTTGGCTTCAACTTCAGGATTCAATAGAAGCATCAGCTTGTAGCAGAGGTAGGGATATATAGGGTGTCTCAAAAATATTGGTACAAACGCTTAGGGGAGGTAGGTAACATCTAAAGGAATGTGAATCACATAGGAACCCATAACCGGAAACGTCACGGGAAAGTAGTAGCAGAGGCACAAGGAGCAGAAATGACACAAGACAGTAATTAGTGGCAAACATTTATTTGATATAATATTAACAAGGGAGTATGAGATGGATGCATTCATGATGTTACAACAGGTGCTCGATGGTTCCACTATGAAAAGCGATGCATGCGTGACACCGCCGCAGCATGGATTGGCGGACACGGTCGAACACACCTGGAGTTTCTTTGACAGTAGCAGCAGCGCAGATGAGTCTCCCCCCGAGATCCATTTCCGTCTCTACAGGCGATTCATACACGATAGATTTGAGGGGCCCCCCACAGAAAGAAATCAAGGCTCGATAAATCAGGTGAACGTGGGGGCCAGGCAATGGGTCCACCACGGCCAATCCATCGACGCCCAAAATGCCTGTTCAAATGGTCATGAACACACCTTCCATAATGAGCAGGTGCCCCGTCATGTTGAAACCAAATGTTGCATCTCACATTTGTTGGAACATCGTCAAGTAACCCGGGTAGAACTTGTTCAAGAAAGATCCGATATTTAGCGGAGTTCATGCGGGATGGTAACAGGTATGGGCCGACTAAGCAGTCACTGACCATACCTGCCCACACATTTATTGCGAAGCGATGTTGTGCCGCATGGGGGTGCACACCGTGTGGGTTGTCGTGAGCCCACACACACGAGCATTGTGCTGATTGAATAAGCCTTCCCGAGTGAAATAAGCCGCCTCCGTGTACAAAACATAGGCTGGAAAATTCAAGTCTTGAACACTTTCTTGGAGAAACCACTCCGCAAAAGCCATACGTGCATGATGATCTTGTGGGAGCAGTAACTGAACCCTTTGACGATGAAAGGGGTGTAAGGAATCGTCGTGCAAGACACATGCTGAACACTGCAATGAGACACTCCTAAGGCAGAGGCAATGGCACCTCTGCTGGTAGTAGGGTTATTCTGAATGGCATTCAACACACTTTTTTCCATGGCGGGAGTTCGGGGCGAACTTGGTCTGCCTGCACTACTCCTGTTACCTCTAAATGACCCACAATCGCACAAATTTTGATGCTCACTTGCAAACAAACGGTGGTCCGGTACATGTCTGTCTGGGAAGTGTTCTCCATAAGTTCGTTGAGTGGCTCGTCCATTGCCCTCTGCTAATCCATACGCTAGGTGCATGTCTGCCAGCTCACAGTTCGTATATCGATGCATGCTCTTCATGCAGCGACTACTGCTTGAATGAGTAAACCAGAAATTTTCCCTCTCGCGAACTGATGAACAGCGCCATCTACCAACTTACAGTGATGTTTCCAGCTATGGGTTCCTATGCGATTCACATTCCTTTAGATGTTACCTACTTTCCCTAAGTGTTTGTACCAATATTTTTGAGACACCCTGTAGATGGGCAGAAATTCTTAAGCAAGGTTTCTGCTGTTTTTCCTGTTCAAAATCGAGTTTAGATTGATTAATAACTGTTTTACAATTGTTGAAAGGTTTAGCATAGGCAATTTTTGGCCATGCTAAACCTTGGCAGGCGATTTAGATACAAGCAATTGCAGTATGCAACATTATTATCTTGAATAGCCTTAACACATTTATTGGAAAACCATAGTTTAGATCAGGGGTGGGCAACCTTTTTAAATGGCGGGCCAAATAAAATATCTGTGAGGCACATATGGGCCAAATTTTTTTTTTTTTTAAGTTTTTCATGATCTTTAGGATTATTAAATGGTCTATAATTAAAAAAAAATTGTCATAAACAGTTATGTTATTTATTGTAATATTTATATTACAAAAATACAGTTATAAAAAAATTAAAGAGAGATTATTATAATTTCAGAGATTTTATAAAACCTTAATAATCTTAGATTTTCAATTATGCATTGTGATAGGTTTCAATAAATACCTTCATAAAAATAAATAGGTAAATCCTCTCCAAATTATTTACTTTTATCCATTGATTATTCACTGGCATTTGTCATTGAAACGCATTATATGCTTGCACTGCAATCACATTCTGCAGAGCCGAAAGTCCAGGAACCACTACTGACTACGTGCAAGTCTATACCTACTTACTAGGCACCTCCATAGCCAGGTGGGAAGGAGCAGCAGTGCATAACACACTCTTCTTGATTAAACCAGGGTTCGAGCCCGTCACCAACAAATATGGAGGATGCGGAAAGGTCAGGGAATGACCACCACATATCCCGGAGCAATATGGCCTTAGTTGCTAATGCTCCTAAAAACCAAATAACAAACAAACAAACAGCCTATTTACCAGTATTGCCAGAAACTCTGCTTTCTGTTTGGCAACACTGCTGCTTATTCAAGTTGTGATATATGACACAAATTCAAATGATTCATTAGATCATTTGAATTTGTGCCATATATCACAACTTGATATTAACAATTTAATAACAGCAAATATAATAAAAATTACAATAAACATAATTTGATGATGTTTATTCTTCAGTGGGCTGTTTATTATATATATTTTGAAAATGACTGCTGGCCAGAGATTGCCCACCCCTGGTTTAGATAATGAATGAGATTTTAGAGTGGAATGCAGAATTAAGGATTTGACCCTTACAAGAACAATTTCACTGTTGCATTTTGAGCAAACATTGGGCTCAGAAGATTTTAAACTGTAGTTCAACCAAGAAAAAGCAAAACAGAAGTCATGTCTTTCCTATCATCCCATTTCATATTCTTGTAATGCTAAATGACATGAGGCTGAGAATGGACGTGGGATCCAGTAGAGAAGAGATCATCATAAAGTTGGGATCTTATGCCTAGAGGACCAATAAATTTGACTATACTTTGAAAAGCTGTTGTCGAGGAAAATATTGAGTATTAGTTTTGTGGTTAGGATTGGCTATCATTCTGGTAGGTAAATGAACACTCTGTGTGAGGTCATTATTAATTACAAATGCCTCAGCATCTTGGCTGGCTGAAATTATGAACTTTAAACAAAAGTTCACAAAATCTAACAGTAAGGAAAATTACCTCACTGTTAGAAAAGTTAGAGTGGAGAAAATCAGAGTTTGAGTGATTAGTAGAGTTGGGTGAACAATACAGGCAACAGTTAAATTTAAAAGAAGAAAGAGACAGATTAAGAAGAGGTGATTCTTGATTTTTTAAGGAGTCCTTATGTGCTGTAATGTAATGACTAGATCGTATGTATAGCTTAGCTTAATTTTCATTTTAGGAGGTGAGTGCTGAAAATTAAGCTAAGCTATACATACAATCTAGAAGAGGTGATTCCTAATTAGGAAGTCTCTGACTAGATATACCAGAACAGACATGCACAAATACTACCATTGAAATTAAAGGAATCAGAGCAAATGATTAGTTAACAAAATAGCAATTACAGGTGTAAATTTACATTACTAAGATTCATTTGAGATATATGCTAATTTGTGAAATGAACGAGGAAGTTTATGAGAAGTTTAGTTCTTTTCTCACATAAGTTTGACCTATTAGTTTGGATGCATTCAGTGGAGTGGAAAACACGTATTAAGGAATTTTCTAAACGTGACATACTTTCAAGAATATTCAGCCCCTCAACGTAATGTAGCCCAGATAGTGCCTCTTGCATAAAATAATGAACCAGTGTATACTCCCCACCATGTCTTATTGAAGTGAAACTTGGGCACTCACCAAAAGAATGGAAGAGAAGCTGAGAACTACACAGCGAAGAACGGGACAAATTATATTGGGAATCAGACTGTTAGATAAGAAGAGAAACACATGGATTAGGCAGCAAACTCAAGAAAAGGACATCTTATCAAAACTAAAAAACTAAAATGATCTTGGGCAGGACACACAGCTCGAAGACATGATGACAGATGAACTAAGAAAATAAAGGAATTTTTCTAGCAGGGATAAGGAGGTGATTATTCCCTTGTAGAAGGCAATGGTCAGGCCACACCTAGAGTACTGTATACAGGTCTGGAGGCCTCATTTCAAGAAGGATGTAGAGCTGCTAGAATGAGTACAGAGAAGGCAACAAGATTAGTGAATGGAACAAAGGGGTGCTCTTACGAAGAAAGGCTTAAGGTTTGCAAATTACAGTGTCTGGAGACTAGGCACCAGCGAGGTGATCTGATAGAGGTGTATAAAGCCTTGAATGGTTTGAGCATGCTCGATGCTTATGGGATTCTTCCTCTTGCTCAGAATAATTACCTGAGAGGACATAAATTCAATTTGAGGAAAGACAGATGTAGGATAGACGTGCGGAAATTTGCCTTTAGCCAGCGGGTGGTTGGTTGGTGGAACAGACTTCCATTCCTTGTCGTGGAAGTTGATAGCCTAAATAAGTTTAAGGCTCAGCTGGACAGGTATTTCGACAAACAGAGGGGCGAAGTGGAAATGGTTTTTTTTTTTTTTTTGGCTGATGCTGCATAAGCTTGCTTTCTTGCATCAAATGCCTCTACTAATGCTAATGCTAACAGAATGGTACTCAAGAGGAGCTAGAAGAAAACCTGGAAGACATTGGCGGAGATGGATAGATGAAATTCATGAGTTTTTAGGGTAGTAAATGGATGGCCATTGCACAAAACAGAAAAACTGGAAAGTTGCTGCAGAGGCCTTCATCCTGTGCTGGATTGAAAATGGCTGATGATGATGAAGTTAGTGTTTGGCAGCCAATCTGTGAAAACACATTTTAGAGCTGCAATAGTTTTGGAATGAATTCTGAGCTAACCATTGATCACCTATAGGCCAAAATATTTGCACATTTCAGTGACTCATCATTTCCTGCAATCAAAGGGGTGTTCCTTGATTTTTTGTAGGATAATATACATATACAGGCTGGCCTCGATTAACGCAATTAATTCATCCCACGAGCGCATTGTTCAAAATGGAAACACATTAATCGAATATAATAATCAGTTGGAAAAATTATAATTCGTCCTTGACCTTCTGTAATGTTCATAAAGAATTTTAAAAGTACCTTCTAAATAACTTTTTAACTGTATACAATGTAAAAGATAATGAAAATAATTATGGAATTAAATGTTTATTGCATAAAACAGTGGTGCTCAAACTGCGTGCCGCAGAATATTTTAAATTTTCGAGGGAAACAGAGCGATACTCGACATCTGTCGGACACTGAGCGAACTACTAGCTCGAGATAGTTCACAGTTTCAGCATTTCTTATTAAGTTGTTTGGACCTAACTACTAAACGAAACTGTTAGGTATTTCTTTTGGTCTGGGTGCACCTTGAAAAAATTACTGAAACACTAAGGGCGCCGTGAACCGAGAAAGTTTGGGAACCTCTGACATAAAATACTCAATGAAGAAATGACTGTTGCGGAAATATTTGAACAGTGCTGACTTTCTCTTTTCATCAATCAATTTCCGATAGCCGACAACAATCTTCTCTGGGCCGTGGCGAAATAAATATCGCAGAAAACCTCAAACCTTTTGTTTGAGGTTCTCTGCGATATGAAAGATTTCATCTAATTCTTTTACCATTATCTCCTTCGTGGTAACATTTTCATCTGACTCATTTAAAAATTTGAATTTTTAATGCAAGTGTGCATTGACTTTATTAGCAGGAGACAAACAAGTAACACTTCTTCTGATGGTTGATGGAACACACTGAGCCGGGCAGCAGGCAAACATTTGTTTATTGACCGTACGACTCGTGGCAAGCTTAATGCACGATTCAAATCTTTTTCAACTATCGCATTAAAAAATAAAAATAAAAAATCGCGTTAACTGGAAATTTGCATCGTATAAAGTGAAAAATGGTATAATTTTTCAAATAGCGTTAACTGAAAATCACGTTATGCGAGGGCTGCCTGTATGTATTATGTACAAGTATATGTATCTATTTATAATTATATGTCTAGGACACAAATAAATTACATGTCTATAATGATAGTTCAAACCTTTCATACCTCAGCTGTGTCATGTGATTCTGAAAGATGATTCCTGGTCAACAAAGCGCAATTTTCTCAGTGGTACTGTCAAAAAGAACAGTGAAGCTGATGATTTCAGGATATTTTCATGTAATCAGATGTTGTGAAATTCAGATTACATAGTTATTTGAATTGTGCCAAGTCTATTTACTGGACCAATGGCAATTATCACCTCACTCCTCTATAGAAAGATATTAACCATCAGAGATCAGTATGTGTGGATGGGACTTTCCTCTTGTGGAATAATTGCGCCCTATAGATTTGATAAATACTGTAACTAGCCAGAGTTATCTTGACTTGTTAATGAATGATGCAGTTCCTGCAATAAGAACTGTTTTTTTTTCTGGATAGATTTGTGTACTTTCAACAAGATGGTGCAGAAAAGGGTTTCTGCTTCCGTAAAGGTGAGTACAGTGGTCTCAGAAAGATTTTAAATTCTGTACAGTGGGATCAACTGACGATGTTACCAACAGTAAATTCTAAGTGGGAAGCATTCAAGGAGATGTGCAAATGTATCCTCAATTCACAAAGGGGGATCGAAGGGTGACACGAGCAATTACAGACCAGTTAGTTTAACTTCTGTTCTGGGTAAAATAATGGAGTCACTGCTTAAAGATGCATTGCAGGATAATCTAGACAAGACTGAAGCAATAATTCAGACACAGCATGGGTTTGTTAAGGGAAAGACTTGTCTGACAAATCTGATTAGTTATTATGATGTGGTTACAAAGGAACTGGATGCAAAAAATAATTTTGATATCATATATTTGGATTTCAGGAAAGCTTTTGACACTGCTGCACATGGAAGGCTATTGTACAAATTGAAGCAGAATAGTATTAAGGGTAAGTTGCTACAATGGATAAAAGCATGGTTAAGTGGGAGAAGACAGAGGGTGGAAATCAATGGGTGCTGCTTTTCATGGACTAATGTTATTAGTGGAGTCCCACAGGGTTCGGTGTTAAGTCCACTGTTGTTTTGTATATTTATTAATGATATTGATGAAGGTATATCAGGCTTAATGTCGAAGTTTGCAGACGATACAAAGGTTCGCAGGGTTGTTAATGACAGTAATGGCGGTGTGCTACTGCAACAGGATCTAGATAATTTGGGCAGATGGGCTAAGAAGTGGCAACTGAAGTTTAACCTTGACAAATGCAAAGTACTGCATATGGGTAGAAGTAACCCCAGAGAAACGTACCAACTGTGTGATACAACACTTAAGGTGGTAGAAAATGAAAAAAAACCTGGGAGTACTGTATTTTCCCATGTATAAGATGCACCTTAATTTTTGGGCCCAAAATATGAAAAAAAAATGTATTACGTAAAGTTATTGAACTCAAGTTTTATTCATCATAAAATACATACAACTCATCACTGTCAAAACTCCCATCCATTAGCTTGTCCTCATCTGTATCTGATGACGAATCACTGTCTTCAGTTCCATCTATGGCATTTGAAATGCCACACTTCTTAAATGACTTGACAATGATCTCAATCTTGATATTATCCCAGGATCTTTTCACCCAAGTACAAACTTCTCCTATACAGTTGGTCGTCGACTTACGACCGACTTCTGTTTTGACTGACAGGTCGTAAGTCGATCTGGTCATATGTCGGCCATATATTTATTAACAGTATTTTTTAACCTTTCTAATCTTTTTATCATCTTTATAATTTATTTTTATAATCTTTTAAATTTTTATCATCTTTATAATTTATTTTTATAATCTTTTAAATTTTTATCATCTTTATAATTTATTTTTATAATCTTTTAAATTTTTATCATCTTTTATTTTTCATTTTAAATACAGTAATGTTTTCATCTTTTATTTAACGATACTGTACATACCTTCGTTTCTACGCCTAGGCTATCTCTCTCTCTCTGAGGTTAAATTCAAATGTTCTCTACATTTTAATTGGTTTATTGTTCATACTGTTTATAAAAAAACAAAACTACAATCTATAATTATATTGTACATAATGTGAAAAATAATACTGTACATAATGTACTGTTAACACAAAAATACAATATAAAATTAATGTAAAAATTAATACAAATGAAATTTACAAAATCAATTTTTAATCTTTGCTTGTGCTGGGTTGTGCCTCGTCAGGGTCATGTTGTTGGGTTGAGGTAGGAGTTGTTTATTTATAAGAGACATTATGCAAAGCAAATCTTTTTTAAATACGCTTAAACCACCCAGTACTAGCTTGAAAATCTTCTGCGTAATCGTCTCCGGCGCGTGATTTTAAACTCTGAAACAAACTTCTAGCCTTTGCTTGCACTGTGTGAAGACTCATGGGTGTATTTTTTTGTATTAAATCTTCCATCCACACAAACAACAATTTCTCCATTTCATGGATGGGTTCCTGTCGTTGTTTGGTTAAAATTGTAGCCTTAATAGGTGCAGAACCTTACAGCTTCCCGAATTCTTTCTTTGTCCTTAAGTCACGTGCTATCGTATTCACTTTCTTTTCGTCTTCATACTGCTGGATAATTTTCATTTTACACTCTAAATCAATAGTTTTCCTTGACTTCTTAGCTGGCGTATATGTAGATGAAGGCATTTTTCTTTTACTAAACATTTTATGCGTATTTCAGTAGAATTTTAATTAATACACCACACGCAACAGATGCTTGAAAGTGACTGGGTGTATGTGAGAGAGAGCGACTGAGTGTATGTGCTGTCCTCAGGCCTCCCGTCATCGATGTGCCTCCTCACCTGGGTTATGGGTGTCCTCAGTAGTGACTTCCTGATTTATTATTAATTTATTTATTATTATTATTATTTTTTTTGTGGTCGTAAGTCGACGACCAAGTGTAGTTGGTTTCTTCCCTCTTCCTGCTGGTGTCAAATTGTCCTCAGAAGACTTCATCCATTGGTTCCATTCGTCTCTCATGGCAGCTTTTAAGGGTTTGTTAATTCTGACATCAAGTGGTTGGAGCTGGGATGTCAAGCCTCCAGGTTTTGTTTTTTGCTCTGCAACAATCGTCTTGGTGTTTTTTGTTATGTGTGCCCTGAACTGATCAAGCACCAATAGGGCAGGTTTGCGTAAGAGCCCACCTAGTCTCCTGCACCAAATTTTCTCAAACCAGATCTTCATCCCATCCTGATCCATGAACCCTTGTCATGAACGTAGACAATCACTCCTCGAGGAATGTCTTTTGGCATTGTTTTGCATTTGAAAATCAGCATAGGAGGCAGCTTGGTTCCGTCGGCACAACAAGCGAGAACAACTGCATAATGGCTCTTTTCATGTCCCTGAGGTTGCCACAGACATTCTCTCAGATATGCCAGACAAGCTGTACTTGCTACCTGGGAGTCTAAAACGCTGATGGAACTGATATTTGGGTGACACTCAAGCCAAGTGGACCCAATTTTGGCGAAGTCCGGACGGTCTGTGACAGCCAGATCCTCTGCTTGCACCTTCACGATGGTGGGACTGTTAGTAATCCTTGGTATAACTTCCATGCACAAGTACATGGTGGGTGACCACCCAGGTGTGAACCAACGTAAGCAGGGGTAGAGGTGGCTTCCGTTTTCTAGTCACACCGACCCAGCAGGTCGAGATACTGAGGCTTTTGCAATTACTAATGACCTTGGGCTCCTCCGTAGCCAGGTGGGAAGGAGCAG
This sequence comes from Mastigoproctus giganteus, assembly GCF_048544385.1. Classification (NCBI taxonomy): domain Eukaryota; kingdom Metazoa; phylum Arthropoda; class Arachnida; order Uropygi; family Thelyphonidae; genus Mastigoproctus; species Mastigoproctus giganteus. The sequence continues at coordinate 5,754,959 of NC_143583.1, forward strand.
CAGTGCGTAGCACACGTTTCTTGATTAGACCGGGGTTCGAGCCCGTCACCACCAAATACGGAGGATGCGGAAAGGTCATTCAGGGAATGACCACCTCATATCCCGGAGCAATATGGCCTTAGTTGCTAATGCTCCTAAAAACCAGATAACAAACTAATGACCTAGCACAGATTGTTCATTTACGTACAAGAATACCGGACAATCCTAATCATACAGCCAATACACTTGATCTTTTTCTCACAAACAACCCTTCTAAGTACACAGTCGAAGTGAGAGGTCCTTTAGGCACTTCAGATCACAACTTGGTGATTGTCTCTTCTCTAATGGAACCTTTATCTCATGGCTATTTCCAACCTCGTGTTGTTTGGCATTACAAGAATGCAAAATGGGATGACCTGCGAGACTTCTTTTCCTTGGTCGGATTACTGTTTCAAAACTTCTGATGTCAACGTTTGCTCAGATCGTGTCAGTGAAATTATTCTTGGCAGGAATGGAATCCTTTATCCCACACTCCACTTTAAAATCTCGTCCTTTATCTAAACCTTGGTTTTCCAATAAATGTGCTAAGGCTGTTCAAGAGAATAATGTTGAATATCTTAATTGGCTTGTTTCTAATTCTTCAGTTTCATTTTCTGCCTACACCAAAGCTCGCAACAATTGTAAAGCAGTTATTAATCAGTCCAAACTAGAGTTTGAACAGGCTAAGAGTAGAAAACTTGCTTCTTGCCCTAATGGTAGCCCAGCATTCTGGTCTCTTGCCAAAGCTATTGGCCGCAACTTTTGCCCATCTCGGCTCCCAATTCTGTTCAAACCAGATGGTTCTGTTGTCACTTCAGCCAAGGATAAAGCTGACCTGCTAGCATCCCATTTTTCTTCCAGCTCATGTATTAATGATCTTGGTAAAACACCTCCCACCATTCCCAACACACTCCATTCAATGCCTCCTGTGGTCTTCCGTCAAAAGGATATCAGAAGGATTTTGATGAATCTTGATGCTAAGAAAGCTGCAGGTCCTGATGTTATTACTCCACTTGTTCTCAAAACCTGTGCTCCTGAACTTACTCTTATTCTTTTTCACCTTTTTTCACTTTCTTATTCCAAAGGTGTTTTTCCTTCTGCTTGGAAATTTGCTCATACCAGCTAGTTCCTAAAAAGGGTGACAGATCCCTCCCATCCAATTATCGTCCCATTGTAATTACTTCTACTCTTTCTAAAGTAATGGAGAAATCAATTAACCGCCAACTCTTAAACTACCTAGAAACCTTCTGTCTGATCAACGATCGCCAGTATGGATTCCATCAGTGTCTATCCACTGGTGATATTCTGGCTTATGTTACCCATTTATGGACTAATTCAGTGGAAAAGTTCGGTGAAACACAAGTAGTTGCTCTTGGCATCTCAAAGGCTTTCAGTCGTGTTTGGCATAAAAGTCTTCTAAACAAGCTTCCATCTTATGGTTTGCCAACTGTTTTTAGTAATTGGTTATCCAGTTTTCTCTGTGATCGCTCACTGAGGGTGATGGTAGATGGCTCTCTGTCTTCTAACTTCTCCACTAATGCCGGTGTCCCCCAAGGTTCAGTTCTTTCCCCCACTCTTTTCCTCTTGTATATCAATGACCTTCTTCCATTGACTGGAAATTCTATCCATAGTTTTGCTGATGATAACACATTGCATTCAACTTTCCATTTTGAGAAACCTTGTCCAGCTCAATCCGCTTCAACTTCTCGAAAATCTGCTACCAATTCCTTAAATGCCGATCTTCAGGTAATTCTCCAGTGGGGCAAAGACAACTTAGTTGATTTCAACCTGTGGAATGTTTTCCAAGGTCGACCTGGTGACTAATCCTACCTCACCTGGGGATTCTTTTCTTTGTGATCGATGTAAGGAGTGCACCGATCTTAAATTAGAATTTGGTGCACTGATGGAACAATTTGTGAGCGGACACGCTTAGACCTCAGTTAAGTGGCTTACTTTTGGACAGTACTTTTAAATATTTGATTTATTTAGATATTGTTGGATTATTTTGTTATAGGTTTTCCTGTAACTGTTTGATTTTAATAATATTATAGATATAATTTTTTAAAGTTAATTTCATTGATATTTATTTAATTTTATAATGGTAGTTACGAGATCTGCCTTAAACACGTCACAGGGTATCGTGACTCACATGGAAATAGCCGATGGCCATTTACGGGTGAGTAATGATTTAATCCGTTGTGGAACCTGTGGAATGTTTTCCAAGGTCGACCTGGTGACTAATCCTACCTCACCTGGGGATTCTTTTCTTTGTGATCGATGTAAGGAGTGCACCGATCTTAAATTACAATTTGGTGCACTGATGGAACAATTTGAGTCCCTGAAAAAACGAGTGCTTGCCCTCGAGAATAACGCATCTGGGAGCTTGTCAGGGACTCAAAACTCCAGCAATCTACCAAGTGATGCACACCCGATTCAAGCCTCAAAACAGAAAAACCAAGTGCAAACTACTCTGGTTAAAAAGGACATTGTTTTATTATGTGCCTCCATTGTCAGGGAAATGGGGAATATTTTTTGTAATAAGGATAGGTGGAGCAGAACCAGGGTATGTCTGCCGGGAGCAACTATTGATGATGTCACCAACAGATTGTCAGATTTTAAAGGGGGTAAAGAAAATATTATTATTCATGTGGGGACAAATGATATTAAACGTACACGATCTGATGATTTGTTGGAAAAATACAGGACCATGCTGAGGAAATGTCGCGAGCTAGGCCATAATGTCTATGTGTCTGCAATTCTGCCCAGACACGATAGGAGGGATTATATGTTAAGAGCCTTGTGGATTAACTCAAGACTTGAAGGAATCTGCAAGGCTTTAGGGGGTGAATTTCTATCAGCATGGCCCACACTTGTAGGTAGAAGGAATTTGTTTTGTAGAGACGGGATACACTTAAACAAAGGTGGTGCAAACGTTTTTGCCAGTATTATTGAGGATACCTTAAAGGTTCAGGGAAACTGCTAGTTAGGGGAAATGCGGTTAATACTGACACACGTTTATCTGATAATATTGGTCAAAGTAACCCTTGCACATACCTTAAGAGTTCTTATCTGTTACCCCAACTGGACGTATTATCTAGGTGTTCTGGGGGCAGAAACGTTTCACGTGAGCGGGTAGCTAATATCAGGGAAGAGAGCCTAAAAAACTTCAAGGGTTGTGTTAGGGTTGTTAAATATACAAGAACAATAAATCTTAATTGTTTATATAGTAACGTTAGAAGTGTCGTCAATAAAATGAGCGAATTCGAACTGCTGGTTAAAACAAGTAACGCGGACATAATAGGGCTTACAGAGACGTGTTGCCAATTGCCGGGTTCCACACGGAAATTGGGGATGATGAGTTTAAGTACGGCTTTTATAATGTATTTAGGAAGGATAGGGGTAGATAGAAGGGGTTGTGGGGTAATGCTTCTTATCAGAAGCAGCCTGAGTGCGACGATAGCTTTCCCGGATTCAGATATTTCACATGCTAGTATAGAGTCTGTACGGTGTGAGATAGTTGGAAACAAAGGTATAATGCGAGTAGGAGTAATCTACAGACCAGGTGATTGTGAAGATTATGACAAAAGCCTCTACATGCAAATGGAATGGGGCAAGTAAGCGTCAATACCTTATTATGGGCGATTTCAATTTGCCTCTAATTGATTGGAGTAAATGGGAAGGAAACTCGACATGGGGAACAAAATTTTTAAATCAACTAGATGACTGTTATTTGTATCAAAATATCAGGGAAAGTACTAGAGAAAAGAATATCCTAGATCTCATCATCACACATGAATCAGATGACATAACAGGGCTGACAGTAGAGGAACCAGTAGCAGGAAGTCATCGTTTAGTTCTACGGTTGATGATGATGAGAGAGGTAGCAGAGGTAAAAGGCAAAGGAATGGGTTTTAATTTCAGAAAAGGAAATTATGATGCCTTAAGGTACTACATGGCCTCTATTAACTGGGTAGATATCGCGCAGAGAATGAATACAATTGAACTGTGGTACACTTTTAAAACATTAATCACAGATGCCTTGAATGCGTATATACCATGAAAAAAATACTCCACGAGAAGGGTTCCAAGTTGGAAGAATAGTGAAGTTGCCACATTACTTGAGCAGAAAAAGGTGGCATGGAAAGGTTACAGAGCAATAAAAAGTACTGAAGCCTATAACAGCTACAAGGTGATGTGTAATAGAGCCACAGAAAAGGTTCGACAGGCAAAGGCAGTTTATGAGAAATCACTAGCAAACAGAGCAAAGAGGGGGGATAAAGAATTCTTCACATATATAAATGCCAAGAAGAGCAGGACAAACCAGATTGGACCTTTACGTAAGGGAAATGGGATAGTAATAAATACACCAGCTGCCGTTGCAGATGAACTCAACAGTTATTTTGCATCAATATTTACAAATGAAAAGCCTTTTGTGGCAATGGGAAATTGTGGGAGCGAAGTTAAAAAATATGTAATTCATGATATTGAAATTTCGCAAGATTATTTAATGAAAAAACTTTCGAGCCTACAGAGCAGTAAGGCTTCTGGAGTTGATGGAATATACCCTATAATCTTAAGAGAGGCGGCAAGCTAGTGCATTGAACCATTGAGGCTAATTATGCAAGCATCACTAGACTCTGGGGAGATTCCCTTGGATTGGAAAAGTGCAAATGTATCTCCCATACATAAGGGTGGCTCTAAAAGTGAAGTTGGAAATTATCGACCTGTCAGTCTGACTTCAGTAGTAGGGAAAATCATGGAGGCAATGATCAAGGGTGGAATTCAGGATCATTTGGATCGAATTAAAATTCTCAAGGATACTCAGCATGGTTTTGTAAAGGGAAAATCATGTTTAGCAAATCTGGTTCGCTATTTCGAAAGGATCACTCAAGAGCTGGATTTAGGGAATATTTTCGACATTGTTTATTTAGATTTCAGCAAAGCTTTCGACTCAGTCCCAAATAATAAGCGGTTGCTTTATAAGCTGGAACAGGTTGGAATCACTGGGAAAATCCTTAGATGGATAGAAGGATGGCTTCAGGGCAGGAGGCAGAGGGTTGTGATAAATGGCTATTCCTCAGATTGGGTTGATGTAAGAAGTGGGGTTCCCCAAGGATCAGTATTTAGGACCACTGTTGTTTTTAATTTTCATAAACGACATTGATGAAGGGATAGAGGGAGTGATGTCTAAATTTGCAGATGTTAAAATTGGTAGAGTAGTTAATGATCACTGTCAAGCTGAGCTTCTTCAGAGAGACCTAGATAGACTTCAGGAATGGTCAGAAAAATGGTAGCTATGCTTTAATCCAACAAAGTGTAAGGTATTACACCTGGGAAACAGTAATCCTAAAATAACTTATTCACTTGGTGGAGTTCAACTAAACCCAGTACTGGAGGAAAGGGACTTGGGTGTTACGATAAGGTCAGACGTTAAATTCTCTGAGCATTGTAAACAGGTTGCAAGGAAGGCACATGGTGTCCTGTCGATGATCTATCGAACTTTTGCAAGTACAGATAGGGGTGCAAAGAAGGGTAACTCGCCTGGTGTGATCGGCAAAAGGGCGTCCTTATGAAGAAAGACTTCGAATATGTGGGTTGCAGAGTTTGGAAACTAAACACCTTAGAGGAGATTTGATTGAGGTGTTTAAGGCTCTGAGAGGCATCAGTAAAATGAATGAGGAGAAAACTTTCAAGATTATAAATGATGCTAGAACTAGGGGACATAAATTCAAGTTACGGGGTGGGGAAATGTTTAGATTGGACTGCAGGAAGTTTTATTTTAGCCAGCGAGTTATAAATTACTGGAATAAGTTGCCTTCATGGGTGATAGAGGCTGACAGTTTGGGGAAATTCAAAGTTCATCTGGATAGTACTTTCGGGTAAGGGAAGCGGCATAGGATGATAGGTTTAATTTCCATTTTTAAAATAAAATAAATTATTTAGTTAATAAAGTTAATAAATTATTAAAATAAATAACTATTATTATTTAGTTATTTATTTTATTTGTGTATTTATTTAGTTTATTTTTTTGTTTTTATCATTGTTTTGCTTGGATTTTTTTTTTTTTTTTTTTTTTTTTTTGGCTGGTGCAGCATTAGCCATAGGCTTTCTTGCACCATGCAGCCGTTACTAATACTAACCCTTCTAAAACTCAGTCTTGTATTATATCTCGCAAAAAGGATTCTTCTGATCCCATGCTTATCTTTAGGGACACTCCGATTTCTAGGCAAAATGATATATCTCTTTTGGGGATTACCATGACTTCTGATCTCTCTTGGCACAAGCAGATTACAAATATTGCTTCCTCTGCATCTAAAACACTTGGTTTTCTCTTTCGTTCTCAGTGTTACTTTTCTTCCAAACAGCTGCTCACTCTGTATAAATCGCAAATCCGTCCTTCCATGGAATATTGTTCCCACATCTGGGGTGGTGCCCCCAAAACCTCCCTCAGGCTTCTTGATTCCATTCAGAAGAGGGTAGTTAGGTTAATTAATGATTCATCTCTAACAGAGTCTCTCCACTCGCTTTCTCATAGACGTAATGTTTCTGCTGCATGCCTCTTCTACAGATACTTCCATGGGCACTGTTCTTCTGAATTGGCTTCTATAATTCCCCCTCTCTCCTTCAAAACAGTCCGAACACGTGCCGCCACCAGCCAACATCCATTTACTGTCCAACTTCAAACCCACAGAACCAACTTTTCATCTTCCTCATTTATTCATTCAACTGCTGTTTTCTGGAACAACCTTCCTTCATATGTATTTCCTGAAAATTACAATCTGCAGAAGTTCAAGTCCAATGTCAACAAATATCTTCTTTCATCTTCTCAACCTCGAACCCAAGCACGGTACTAAGTACTATAGGTTCTAATACCTCTCGTGTTTGGGGTTCACATAAAAAAAAAAAAAAAAGAGAAAAAGAAAGAAAAAAAATGTCCACTTGTCTTCACAGTTACAGTTTTCACCCCATTCTTATCAACAGTTCTGTTACTTGGGACATCAAATTGAAGGGGGACTTTGTCCATATTTGTAATCTGTCCCAAATCAAACTGATGTCTCTTCCGACAAGGAATGACAAAATGATGAAATTCAAGGACCTTCTGCTCATAGCTTTCAGGCATCTTTTGGGCAAGTCTGGTGCATGTGCGCATGCTTAGTCCATTCCGTTTCATGAACCTGAAGCACCAATTGTGTCCTCCTTTGAAATCAAAAACTTCTTTTTCATCAGCAATTCTTCTTGCCTCATGCTGAACCATCTCTGTGACACAGGAATTCCAATTGCCCTTTGCTCCTCAATCCATATCTTCAAAACCCTCTCTAAATCAGGCCATTTTGCTGACTTCCTCTAATGGCTTTCTTCTGCCATGGCATTTTCAGTAGGGTTTCTTCTTCCTGTAGCCAGTCTCGGATTGTTTTCTCAGTTCGAGGAGGACCAAACTGACGTTCAGCAGCAAGATTTCCATTCACTTTTGCAAACTGGATCACTTACCTTGAATTCAGCACTGTACGAAAATCTTTTCTGAGCTATTTCTGGGCAGAACATGGCAAAATGTAACCTAATGTACCGGTAACAAGTGCAAAACAATGAGCGCAAAGACAACAAGCGCGAAAAAGCGGGAAATGCAAGTAAAAAAATCTAAAACCACTGTATAAGACGCACCCAGTTTTTAGTCCCCAAATTTTTCGAAATAAAGGTGTGTGTTATACATGGGGAAATACGGTAATTGTGCAGTCAGATATTAAGTTTTCTGAGCAATGCAGACAAGCTGCCAGGGCAGGTCATGGGGTTTTGTCAATGATATATAGGAATTTTGCTAGCAGGGAAAAGGAGGTGATTGTCTCTCTGTATAAGGTACAGGTCTGGAGGCTTCATTTTAGGAAGGATGTAGATTTGCTTGAGCGTGTACAGAGAAGGGCAACAAGATTGGTGAGGGGAATGAAAGCATCCTCTTACCAAGAGAGGCTTAAGTTCTGCAAATTGCAGTGGCTGGAGACTAGGCACTTGCGCGGTGATCTGATTGAGGTGTATAAGGCCTTGAATGGGTTCAGCACACTGAATTCTGATGGGATCCTTCCACTTGTTCAGATTATGAACCTAAGGGGGCATAAATTCAAATTAAGAAAGGCCAGATGTAGAATAGATGTGCGGAAATTCGCCTTTAGCCAGCGGGTGGTTAAATACTGGAACAAACTTCCATCTGTTGTTGTGGGAGTTGATAGGTTGAATAAATTTAAGGAGGAACTGGACAGGCATTTGGAGGGAATGATGTGATTTTTTTTTTTTTTTTTTGGCTGATGCTGCATAAGCTCATACACTTGCTTTCTTGCATCACATGCCACTACTACTATTTTCACTCTGATGTCTGTATCTATTTGGATAGTGAATTTCCTGAAAAATGGATGAGTTGCAGGGAAATACTTATGAATACACGTCAAGGTCTTCAGGCATCGCTCTTCTAGGTTTTTTGCATGAGTTATAAGTTTCTGAAATATTTGTTGTTTTTAAACATTCATAAACCAAAAACATTGCAGGATTTTTGGTTAATGATACAACAGGAAGAAGGCAAAATTACTTCTCGTGTCCACCACTGTATTATGCTGTTGAGAAATAATGTTCATATATATATATATATATGCTGGTAGCAGATATTTTAAATATGTGTTCAGAATATTGTAACTTCTCTAATATATATATTCCATTTCCGTTTATGTAGTATATTTGAAATCTTTTTCATATTTGCTCACTTTCCAAGATACAGCACATTATGTATGTATTTAAACATTATTTTGACTCACTTTTGTTTGTCTTCCCTCACACACACACATTCTCTCTCTCTCTCTCTCTCTCTCTCTCTCTCTCTCTCTCTCTCTCTCTCTCTCTCGTATTATGTGTGTTAGATTTTTTTAGAATTTATGGAAGGGCAAATACTTATGGTTTCAGTACAGCAAGATATACACCAATGCACCTACCTCAGTGTAAAGAACCATGAGGTAAGGTATACAAAGGCCTGGGAGGACTTTATGTGAAATTTTACTGTGAAACAAAAGTATGGAATGATTATGAAAATATGATGAATGCGTAGGACCTACACTCCGACTAGTGCTATGCACTATAGCCAAGAGTAAACAAAATTTTGTATAACTTATAAATGATAACAGCATTTTTTAAATGCACAGCGATTTAAGTAAAAATTAATGTAATACTATATTATATATATATATGTGTGTGTGTGTGTGTGTGTGTGTGTGTGTGTGTGTGTGTGTGTATACACACGCACACACATATACATACTTCTAATTTCATTACAGTGGCTGTGTTTTCTCTCTGTTGTTTCCCCTCTTCATAATAAGTGCTAATCAGGCAAAACCCATGTTTAAGTATACGTAAGTATGTTTTATCTTTTATTTAATTGTTATTTATTTATACCTAACTTTTAACCTTAGTTAAAAGGATGACCTACTACCACTCACTGAGTGACCTAATACTAATCAGAGAAATTAGTGTAAATGTTAATTATATAACTATTAGAAAGAGATAAAATGAAAAATTAGGTAGTGTGTTTTTCTCCCTATGTTACTGCAAAAACCTGAAATCTGGCAAACGCAACAGTTTACCAATTTGCCTTGATAAAAGCTTGAAATTAGAACTTTTATCAAATTGCATTGGTAAAAGTACAGATATCAACAGTTTTCACTTTATTTTGCATTATTACTACTATTATATTCTGAATCCCATTATTTAACAGTTTGCAATTGTAAAAGCCCATTTGATAATTACATTTCCAAATTCTTTTCTGTTGTGACTGTTAGATGCTCTCAATATAGTAGAAAAGTAATTTTGAGGGAGGCATCTTTGAACTCAGAAAAGATTCCTTTGGATTGGAGAAGTGTCAATGTATTGCCAGTACATAAGAGTGGTACTAAGAGTGAAGTTGGCAATAGAGGCCAGTAAGTCTGACTTCAGTGACAGGGTAAATCTTAAGAGGCTGTGATTCAGGGTGCAATCCAGGGACATTTAGGTAGAAATTGCATCCTGAAGGGCATACATAATATGGTTTTCTTAAGGGAAAATCGTGTTTAACTAAACTGGTAAGTATTTTGAATGTGTACTTTTAAGAAAGATGCAAGGAACAGTTTCAACCTAGTTTATTTGGATTTTAGCAAGCCATTTGATTCAGGCACTCAACACAGGTTACTGTATAAGCTAGGCTAGAATTCATTAGGATTTCTAAGATGGATTGCAGGGGGGGGGGTTACAGGATAGAAGGCAAAGGGTTGTGATTAATGGATATTCTTCAGATTGGTGTGAAGTCAGAAAAGGGTTCCCCAAGGATTGGTTCTTGGACCACTGTTTTTTTTTCTGATTTTCATAAACAACATCAATGAATGAAGGGTAAAGGGCGTGATATCAAAATTTGCAAATGATCGTTATGTTGGTTCTAAGCAGCATTCCTTCGAGATGACTTGAACAGGTTTTAAGAATGGTCAGAAAAGTGGCAGCGTGTTTGTTTTAATGCTGAAAAATGCAAGGTCTTTACATTTGGGGAATAGCAACCTCAAAATAACTGAAGCACTTGGTGTGGTTGAATTGAAAACATTAGAGAAAGAAAGGGATCTGGGAGTTATGGGCAGATACGAAATTTTCTGGACCATGTAAACTGGCAGCCAAGAAAGCCCATAGTGTCCTATCAATGATTTTCGAACATTAGCCTGTAGATATAGGGAGTTTATAATCCCACTATATAAAGCAATTATATGACCACATTTGGAATAATGTGTTCAAGTAGGGAGATCTCACCTGAAAAAAGACATTGAGCTTCTTGAAACGGTCCAAAGACTGCCATCTCACATGGGGAGATTGGCAAAGGGTGACTGTATGAGGAGACTTAGCATTAGTAGAGGCATATGTAAGCATTAGTAAAGGCAGAATGCACTGGTCCCAAAGGAACTAGTAGTTGTTCGTGACTCTATTGTCAGGGAAATGGGAAACATGCTTTGTAAAAAGGATAGGTGGAACAGGACCAGGGTATGTCTGCCAGGGGCAAAGGTTGATGATGTAGAGCGGATATCATCTTTTAAGGGCACAAAAGGTGATATAGTTGTACACATTGGCACTAATGATATTAAGAGTAGAAGACCGGTGGAATTACTTAACAAGTACAGGTCACTGTTGAAAAAAAGCCGTGAATTAGGGTTAAATTTAAAAGTGTCTGCAATTCTGCCCAGACATGATAGGAGGGAGTATATGATGAGAGCCCTGTCGATCAATTCGGCCCTGGAAGGATTGTGCAAGGCTCAAGGGGTAGAATTTTTTTCAGCCTGGTCTGTACTTGTTAACAGGAGAGACTGCTTCTACAGAGATGGGATACACTTAAATAGAAAGGGTGCAAGAATGTTTGCTGATGCTATCGAGGCAGTGTTAGGTGGGTCGGAAAACTGCTAAATTGGGGGGATACAAGGACTAATAGATTAACAGTAGCCACTGGCAGAGGTGAAAGTGATTCTTGCACTGCTTCTATTGGAATGAGCCGTAGCCTGAAATATAAGATGCAGGATATTTCAGAGACTGCTGGGAATCATTGGGGTACAAGTAAACACATGGGTTGTGTTAGGGTAGCAAAGAAAAAGAACAGGTGCATGTATACTTGTGTGTACACCAATGCTAGGAGTTTAGTAAATAAATTTGATGAATTTGTTGTATTGCTCAAAACATCAAAGGCAGATATTGTTGGGATTTCAGAGACATGGTGTCACACAGATATAAGGAATGCAGAACTGGAATTTGGGGAGTACAATGTCTATCTACAGAAAGGATAGACAGGATAGGAAGGGAGGAGAGGTTATGCTATTAGTTAAGAAATACATAAACTCCAAGGAAGTGAAGCCAGTCGACATCGCTGGACAGTGCAGTGTCGAGTCAGTTTGGTGTGACATAAGCATTGGGAGATCAAAATTGAGAGTAGGAGTGTGCTGTAGGCCTAATGACTCTGATGCGTATAATAAGAAACTGTACAGGGAAATAGAGTGGGCCAGTAAATCAGAGAGTCTTATAATGGGCGATTTTAATTTCCCAGATATTGAATGGAATTTGGGGGCTGGTCACTCACACACTAGCAAGGCTTTTGTGGATTTATTGGATGATTGTTTTTTACATCAGCATATTCGGGAGGCAACTAGAGGGAGTAATACTCTTGATTTGATTATCAGTAGTGATTCTTCATGCATTATGAATCTGCATATAAAGGAACCACTAGGTGACAGTGATCACAGTGTGCTGAAGTGGGATTTACGGGTAAAGGGAAGGGTTATTGCTTTCGTAAAGGCGACTACGATGGACTGAGACAGTATTTAAATTCTATATAGTGGGACCAAATGATGATGTTACCAACAGCAAATTCAAAATGGGAAGCATTCAAAGAACTTATCTTGGAAGCTACTAGGCTTTACATAGCAACTAAGAAATATTGTTCAAGGTTTAGGCCTAAGTGGATGTCAGATGAACTAATGAGACATATGGCAGAGAAGAAAAATGCATGGGATACATACAAATTAACACGCGACACAGAAGCCTATGATAGATACAACTTGATCTGTAACCAAGTTACAAAGGAGGTTAGGCAGGCGAAGGCAGATTACGAGAAATCTTTGGCAAGGGATGTAAAGAAAAACAGCAAAGAGTTCTTTACTTATGTAAACTCTAGAAGGAAGGGGATGAATCAGATTGGTCCACTTGATATCGATGTGTCAACTGTTGATGATCCTGCTCAGGTAGCTAACAAACTAAATGAATATTTTGCATCGACATTCACACATGAGGAGTTATTCAGCGAGGGGAATGCCAGAGGTGTATTCAACTCTGGCAGTAAGCCAGAGAATCTTGTAATAACTGAGAGTCAAGTGGAGGAGAAATTGTTGAAGATAAACACAAGAAAGGCACTTGGGGTGGATGGGATCTATCCAGTTATATTAAAGGAGGCATCAAAGGAAGTAAGCAAACCCTTAGCCATAATTATGAGAGCTTCCTTGGACTCAGGGGAGGTACCCATGGACAGGAGATGTGCAAATGTGACCCCAATTCACAAAGGAGGATCAAAGGCTGACACAGGTAATTATAGACCTGTGTGTTTAACTTCTGTTCCCGGAAAATTAATGGAGGCACTGGTTTAAGAAGCACTGCAGGATCATCTAGACAAGATTTCAGTTATAGCTCAGACACAGCATGGTTTTGTTAAGGGGAAGTCTTGCCTGACCAATTTGATTGGATACTATGATGCAGTCACAAAAGAACTGGATGCAGGGAATAACTTTGATATTATATACTTCGATCTTAGAAAGGCTTTTGATACTGTTGCACATGGAAGACTGCTGCACAAATTGGAGCAGTGTGGCATTGGAGGCAAATTGCTGGTATCTATAAAGGGGTGGTTGAGGGGGAGAAGACAGAGAGTGGTAATCAATGGACACTGCTCATCGTGGACTAATGTTATTAGTGGAGTCCCTCAGGGTTCAGTATTGGGTCCATTATTGTTTTCTGTATTTATAAATGATATTGATGATGGTATATCAAGCTTAATGTCCAAGTTTGCAGACGATACGAAGGTTGGCAGGGTTATCAAGGACACTACTGACACTATGCTGCTGCAACAGGATCTGGAAAGGTTGAGCAGATGGGCTGAGAGGTGGCAAATGAAGTTTAACATTGACAAATGTAAAGTACTACATATGGGAAACAGCAACCTCAGAGCAAAGTATCAACTCTGCGGTACTACACTGACAGTGGTAGAGAATGAAAGGGACCTGGGGATGGTTGTGCACGCAGATATGAAGTTCTCTGAGCAGTGCAGATGGGCTGCAAGAGTAGCTCATGGTGTATTGTCAATGATATATAGGAATTTTTCTAGCAGGGATAAGGAGGTGATTATTCCCTTGTATAAGGCAATGGTCAGGCCACACCTAGAGTACTGTATACAGGCCTGGAGGCCTCATTTCAAGAAGGATGTAGAGCTGCTGGAAGGAGTACAGAGAAGGGCAACAAGATTAGTGAATGGAACAAAGGATTGCTCTTAGGAAGAAAGGCTTCAGTTTTGCAAATTACAGTGTGTGGAGACTAGGCACCAGCGAGGTGATCTGATAGAGGTGTATAAAGCCTTGAATGGTTTGAGCATGCTCAATGCTGACGGGATTCTTCCTCTTGCTCAGAATAATCACCTGAGATGGCATAAATTCAAATTGAGGAAAGACAGATGTAGGATAGACGTGCGGAAATTTGCCTTTAGCGAGCGAGCGGGTGGTTGGTTGGTGGAACAGACTTCCATTCCTTGTCGTGGAAGTTGATAGCCTAAATAAGTTTAAGGCTCAGTTGGATAGGTACAGTCAGTTCTCGTATAACACGTGTTTACTCTACACGAATTCGATCATACGCGATTTATAAATAGGGGAACGATATCTTATATAACACGAACCAAATTCGCTTATGCACGATTCGCCTTTGTGTTTACAAGAAATGGCAGTCGAATGCGGAATCACCTCAACTGAACGCAACACGATAGGAATGAAGAGAAGATCCTGAAAATGTATATGTTTTTTATATTAGTGAAGGGGAAACACGTCGCCATAATAACGTAAAAACCAACACAATTCCAGTTATCGGTATAATCGCAAATGCAATTAGATCGAGTTTACTATCAGTTTATAACAGATTCCATTAGCAGAAATGCAACTGGAAATTGTTTTTATTGTTTTATGGTAGTAACCCCTAGAAATGTGCTTTAGTAAAATGTGAGCTGTTAATAGTGTATCTCTGCCTTTACGGGGTTGTTTACTCAGTTGCTACACGCGTGCGCAGCTTTGTTTATGTGTATCAAGCGTGCCTCCTCATTTTGTAATTGTGCTTTATTCCCTAAATAAGTAAAATACTTAAAAGGTGTGAAAAGGAAGCGTCCTGGTGAAGACACTGCAGATTCGGTGGAAAAAAGAAAAGCAATATCGATAAACAGAGGCGGACTGGATGAAAAATTCTTACCCGGGAAAATTGTAGTGGTCTCATACTAGCGTTTATGGCCAAAATCACACCGACCTCCGGCCCACCAGGGTTTCCCAGGTAAGGCTTATGGCCAGTCCGCCTCTGTCGAAAGAGAAAAAATATGAAATTGTGAAACGCTTTGAGCGAAATGAAAGACCATGTGATATTGCACATGATACAGAGCTAAATGAGGCAACGCCAAGAATTACAAAGAATGCAGAGAAAATAAAAACAACTGTGATAGCAGGAACAACTCACAGTGTAATTAAAATCCATTAGATTAAGACACAAAGAATTGGAAGAGATGGAACGCCTGTCATCTGTTTTGGACAGAAAATCAAACAAAAAACAAGTTTGCTTACAATAGAAGCAAAAGCATTAGCAATATTTTATTATGTAATAGTCGTAATAAAATACTTACGTATTTTTTTACGACTTAAATAATCGTAATAAAATACTTACGTATTTTATTACGATTGTTTATTGTGTTTGGTAATGTTTTGGTTAAAAATGTTTGTTCAATCTTGGGTGGTCGGCACCTAACCCTAATTTTCCCATAGGGCCTGTTGTTTATATTGCACGAGGGTTTCTAGGAACACAACTATCGGGCAATACGAGGACTGACTGTATTTCGAACGAACAGAGGGGTGAAGTGGAAGTGGTTTTTTTTTTTTTGGCTGATGCTGCATAAGCTTGCATTAGCATTAGTAGAGGCATTTGATGCAAGAAAGCAAGCTTATGCAGCATCAGCCAAAAAAAAAAAAAAAATCCCACTTCCACTTCACCCCTCTGTTCATTCAAAATACCTGTCCAGCTGAGCCTTAAACTTATTTAGGCTATCAACCTCCACCACAAGGGATGGAAGTCTGTTCCACCAACCAACCACCCGCTGGCTAAAGGCAAATTTCCGCACGTCTATCCTACATCTGTCTTTCCTCAATTTGAATTTATGCCCTCTCTGGTGATTTTTCTGAGCTAGAGGAAGAATCCCATCAGCATTGAGCATGCTTAAACCATTCAAGGCTTTATACACCTCTATCAGATCACCTCGCTGGTGCCTAGTCTCCAGACACTGTAATTTGCAAAACTTAAGCCTTTCTTCGTAAGAGCACCCCTTTGTTCCATTCACTAATCTTGTTGCCCTTCTCTGTACTCGTTCCAGCAGCTCTACATCCTTCTTGAAATGAGGCCTCCAGACCTGTATACAGCACTCTAGGTGTGGCCTGACCATCGCCTTATACAATGGAATAATCACCTCCTTATCCCTGCTGGAAAAATTCCTGTATATCATTGACAATACTCCATGAGCTACTCTTGCAGCCCGTCTGCACTGCTCAGAGAACTTCATATCTGCCTGCACAACCACCCCCAAGTCCCTTTCATTCTCTACCACTGTCAGTGTAGTACCACAGAGTTGATACGTTGCTCTGGGGTTGCTGTTTCCCATGTGTAGTACTTTACATTTGTCAATGTTAAACTTCATTTGCCACCTCTCAGCCCATCTGCTCAACCTTTCCAGATCCTGTTGCAGCAGCATAGTGTCAGTAGTGTCCTTGACAACCCTGCCAACCTTTGTATCGTCTGCAAACTTGGACATTAAGCCCGATATACCATCATCAATATCATTTATAAATACAGAAAACAATAATGGACCCAACACTGAGCCCTGAGGGACTCCACTAATAACATCAGTCCACGATGAGCAGTGTCCATTGATTACCACTCTCTGTCTTCTCCCCCTCAACCACCCCTTTATCCATAGCAGCAATTTGCCTCCAATGTCACACTGCTCCAATTTGTGTAGCAGTCTTCCATGTGCAACAGTATCAAAAGCCTTTCTAAGATCCAAGTATATAATATCAAAGTTATTCCCTGCATCCAGTTCTTTTGTGACTGCATCATAGTATCCAATCAAGTTGGTCAGGCAAGACCTCCCTTTAACAAAACCATGCTGTGTCTGAGCTATAACTGAAGTCTTGTCTAAATGATCCTGCAGTGCTTCTTTAACCAGTGCCTCCATTAATTTTCCTGGAACAGAAGTTAAGCTCACAGGTCTATAATTACTTGTGTCAGCCTTTGATCCTCTTGCTTCAAATGCTTCTACTAATGCTAATGCTAATATGATGCAAGAAAGCAAGCTTATGTAACATCAGCCAAAAAAAAAACATGTCACCCATCCATTCCCTCTAAACATTTGTCCAGTTCCTCCTTAAATTTACTTAAGCTATCAACTTCCACAACAACAGATGGAAGTTTGTTCCAGCAATCAACAACCCACTGGCTAAAAGCAAATTTCTGCACGTCTATTCTATAACTGACTTTCCTCAATTTGAATTTGTCTTCTCGTAATCTGAGCAAGAGGAAGAATCCCATTAGAATTGAGCCTGCTCAAACCATTCAAGGCCTTATACGCCTCAATCGGATCACCTCACAGGTGCCTAGTCTCCAGATGCTGCAATTTGCAGAAGCCTTTCTTGGTGAGACCACCCACTCATTCCTCTCACCAGTCTAGTTGCTCTTACCTGTACTCGCTCAAGCAACTCTACATCCTTCCTAAAATGAGGGCTACAGACCTGTATGCAGTACTCAAGGCATGGTCTGACCATTGTCTTATACAAATGGATAATCACCTCCTTTTCCCTACTAGCAAAATTCCTGTATATCGTTGACAATACCCCATGACTTGCTCTGACAGCCTATGTGCACTGCTCAGAAATCTTCATATCTGACTGCACAATTATTCCCAGGTCTTTTCCATTTTCTATCACCCTATGGTACTAACTGTAGTACCATACAGTTAGTATGTTACTCTGGGGTTACTTCCAGTTCCTTTATAACCACATCATAGTATCCAATCAAATTTTTCAGCCAAGACTTTCCCTTTATAAACCCATGCTGTGTCCGAATTATTACCAGTCTTATTTATATGATCCTGCAATGCATCTTTAACCAGTGAATCCATTATTTTCCTCAGAACAGGAGTTAAACTAACTGGTTTGTAATCCCAAAATAACTTATTCACTTGGTGGAGTTCAACTAAACCCAGTACTGGAGGAAAGGGTCTTGGGCTTTACGATATGGTCAGACATGAAATTCTCTGGGCATTGTAAACAGGTGTCCTATCGATGATCTATCGAACTTTTGCAAGTAGAGATAGGGATGTGATAATCCCATTATATAGGGCTTTTGTTAGACCACACTTGGAATACTGTTGTTCAAGTATAGAGACCGCACCTAAAGAAAGACATTGAACTTCTTGAAAGGGTGCAAAGACGGGTAACTTTCCTGGTGAGATCGGCAAAAGGGCTCTTTATGAAGAAAGACTTCGAATATGTGGGTTGCAGAGTTTGGAAACTAGACACCTTATAGGAGATTTGATTGAGGTGTTTAAGGCTCTGAGAGGCATCAGTAAATTGAATGAGGACGAAATTTTCAAGATTATAAATGATGCTAGAACTAGGGGACATAAATTCAAGTTACGGGGGGAAATGTTTAGATTGGACTGCAGGAAGTTTTATTTTAGCCAGCGCATTATAAATTACTGGAATAAGTTGCCTTCATGGGTGGTTGAGGCCGACAGTTTGGGGAAATTCAAAGGTCATCTGGATAGTACCTTCGGGTGAGGGAAGCGCATAGGATGATAGGTTTAATTTCCTTTTCTTTTATTAATTATTATTTATTTATTTTTTTTTTTTTTTATCATTGTTTTATTTGGGGTTTTTTTTTTTTTTGGCTGGTGTAGCATAAGCCATAGGCTTTCTTGCACAATGCATCCATTACTAATACTACTCATGTCATCCTTAGATTCCCCTTTGTGAATTGCTGATACAGTCAGTCCTTGTATAGCACGATAGTTGTGTACCTAGAAACCCTCGTGCAATGCAAAATCGTGCAATATAAACAACAGACCCTATGGGAAAAATAGGATTAGGTGCCGACCACCCAAGATTGAACACACATTTTAACCAAAACATTACCAAACACAATAAATAATTGTAATAAAATACTTACGTATTTTATTACATAATAAAATATTGCTAATGCTTTTGCTTCTATCGTAAGCAAACTTGTTTCTTGTTTGATTTTCTATCCAAACAGATGACAGAGGTTCCATCTCTTCCAATTCTTTGTGTCTTAATCTAATGGATTTTAATTACACTTTGAGTTGTTCCTGCTATGAAAGTTGTTTTTATTTTCTCTGCATTCTTTGTAATTCTCGGCGTTGCCTCATTTAGGTCTGCAGCACATGCAATATCACATGTTCTTTCATTTCGCTCAAAGCGTTTCACAATTTCATATTTTTTTTCTATCAACAGAGGCAGACTGGCCTTAAGCCTTACTGGGGAAACCCTGGTGGACCGGAGGCCGGTGTGATTTTGGCCATAAACCATAGTATGAGGCCACTATAAATTTTCCTGGTAAGAATTTTTGACTCAGTCCGCCTCTGTTTATCGATATTGCTTTTCTTTTTCTCTCTGAATCTGCAGTGTCTTCACCAGGACGCTTCTTTTTCATACACTTTAAGTGTTTTACTCATTTTTAGGGAATAAAGCCCAATTAAAAAAACGAGGAGACACGCTTGATACACATAAACAAAGCTGCGCGCGTGTAGCAACTGAATAAACAACACCGTAAAGGCAGTGATATACTATTAACACCTCACATTTTACTAAAGCACATTTCTAGGGATTACTACCATAAAACAATAAAAACAATTTCCAGTTGCGTTTCTGCTAGTGGAATCTATTATAAACCGCTAGTAAACTCGATCTAATTGTATTTGCGATAATACCAATAGCTGGAATTTTATGTTATTATGGTGAAATGTGTTTCCCCTTCACTGATATAAAAAACAAAAATACAGTACATTTTCAGTATCTTCTCTTCATACCTATCATGTTGCATTCGGTTGGGGTGATTCTGTGTTCGACTGCCATTTCTTGTAAACGCAAAGGCGAATCGTGCATAAGCGAATTCGGTTCGTGTTATATAAGATATCGTTCCCCTATTTATAAATCGTGTATGATCGAATTCGTGTAGTGTAAACACGTGTTATACGAGGACTGACTGTATTGACTTCAATTATGAGTAAGGCTTCGGGAGTGGGGGGGGGGTATTAAAATGAATGAAGGCAGAATTTTCACTGTTATAAAGAATTCCAGAACTAGGGTGCCATAAATTAAAATTATAGGGAAAAGGTTTAGACTAGATTGTAGAATGTTCTCTTTTAGCCTGCAATTTGTTGTTCACTGGAACAAGTGGAGTTTACAGTGAAACATAAATTCAAACGTTAATCGTATTTAGCAGTTGCAGTCTCGATCCCCACTCCACTCAAAGAGCGCATGCTACTGCACTCTCGCTCCTGACCAGTGGGCAGGAGCAGCAGTGTGTAGCACGTGCTTCTTGATTAGCCCGGGGTTCGAGCCCATGTCCACCAAATACAGAGGATGCGGAAAGGTCAGGGAATGACCACCGCATATCCCTGGAGCAATATGACCCTAATTGCTAATGCTCCTAAAAACCAAATAACAAGCAAACTCGCTCCTGACCACTTGGTTATGTCAGGCCTGAGAACTAGATAATTGGTTCCTAATCTTCAATTTCATTTTCTGCTGCAACAATTGTAAAGTAGTTATTAATCAGTCTAAACTAGATTTCAAACAGGCTAAGAGTAGAAAATTTGTCCAAATGGTAACCAAACAATTTGATCTATTTCCACAACTGTTTCTCATTTCTGTTCTCATCTCTGTCAAAACCAGATGGTTCTGTGTCCACTTCAGCAAAGAATAAAGCTGACCTGTTAGCATCCCCATTTTCTTACAACTCGTGTATTAATCTTGATAAACCATCTTCCACCATTTCTGGTATATTCCATTCACTGCTTCCTGTGGCTTTCCATCAAAAGGATATCAGAAGGATTTTGATCAATCTTGATGCTAAGGAAACTCCAGGTCCTGATGGTATTTCTCCACTTTTCTCAAAACCTGTGCTCCTTAACTTCTGTTCTGTGTTGCCTTTTTTCACTTTCTTATACCAAAGGTGTGTATTCTTTGGCTTGGAAATTTGCTCATAATCAGCTAGTTCCTAAACTAATCCTTTTGTTCCTCCACTAATCTTATTGCTCTTCTCTGCACCCATTTCAACAGACTCACATCCAGTGGTCTTCCAGACCTGTATGCAGAACTCTTTCCTTTCCCTTATCCTTGTGAGTAGTTATATATTTAAGTAAATTCCACATCAACTGCCTAACTATTTCTTTATACAATGGGGTAATCATCTCCTTATCCCTCATAGCAAAATTTGTTTATATCATTGAAAAACCCCATGAGCTCTCCTGGCAGCTTGTCTACGTTGCTCGGAAGACATCATATCTAATTGCCCAATTACTACCCAGGGTCTTTTCATTCTCCACTACTCTGAGTGTGGTACCATACAGTTGGTACATTAATCTGGGATTGCTGCTCCTCCTAATCAGTGCCTTGCATTTTTCAATAATAAACTTCAGAGTGCCACTTCTCAACCCATCTGTCTAATTTGTCTAGATCTTGTTGCAGTAGTCTATCTTAGCTACTGTGATTAACCATCCAGTCAACTTTTCATATCATCTGCAAACCTGGACATTAAGTCTGGCATACCTTCATCGATATCACAGGGGGGGGGGAATGGTTCTAGCACCGAGCCCCGTGGACTCCACTAATAACATTAGTCTACAAAGAGCAGTGTCCATTAATAATCACTGTCTTTTGCTACTCAACGCAGCACTGGAGATCACCCTACGATTGTCTCCGACCGAACCACGTGATTCAGTCTGATTTCTGGAGGTCACAACCATAAAACAATAAAACAATTAGTGGTCACCTGTTTATTGGGCTTTTCTGTTAGTGCAATCTATTATCATAAACGAACAGTAAACTCGATCTTACTGAATTTGCGATAATACCGACAGCTGGAATTCTGTGGGTTATTATGGTAAAATGTGTTTACGCTTCCATGAAATCTTCAATCATATAAAAAAATTAATTTTCAGATCTTCTCTTCATTCCTTTTTATAGCTTTGTAACCTGTTACTCCGTTCTGACATGCGCGTATCATGTTACTTGCAATTTGTGTGTGCCGTGTCCTTTGTTATTGATTGCTTATCTTTTTACTGTTTTATATTTTAACCCCCACCCACAAATGTCAGTGAACAGAAATGTCAACTATTTAGTTATGTACATATTACGTATTAATTATTCCGATTATTATGTATATTCTTCCGATTTTAGGGTATTATTTAATTTTTTAATTGGTAAGGTAATAAAGGCCAAATTTGTGCTTAATATATCTTTACTTTTATAGCCTGTGGATAATATTCCTCCTATTTTCGCTAATTAGAATCGCTGTTTAATAGAATTAAAATCCAATTCATAAACGTGATCACATTCACCGGCACTAACTACACATCGTATAGTGAATGGTACTTTACTATGGTGAGTTCGTCGTAATGTGATTTGATTGTACAACGAACCAATTGTAAAGCGCGGGGGGGGGGTGTTCCATTGTATTTTTAGCTATTTACGTGAAACTTCGGATAATTGGGGCAGCCGCTTAATCGGGCCAAAATGCACTAGTCCCGATGTGTCCCAATTAACCGGAATCGACTGTATATTGAGAGGCATCTACAAATATCCATTAATAACATTGAATTATGGATGGCACAAAATGGTTAGAGTGTCAATCCACAAATCTACAGCCATACATTTCTGCACAAAGCACAGAATGCATCCTGAACCTGAGTTGCATTTGGCCAATCACCCTTTACCAATCGTAAACAGTATTCGTCTCCTAGGGCTAATTTTTGATAAGAAATTAAACTGGAAGTTTAATTTCTTATCAAAGAAATTAAAGATCTAAAGTAAAAAATATCTAAGAACCACTTGCGCAAAGAAAATGAATATACTCCGGTCATCTCCAGTACATCTTGGGGTGCAGATCATTATACCCTGCTCCACTTATATAAGTCCCTAATTAGACCTTGTCTAGACTACGGAGCACCTGTTTATGACTCAACTAGGGAGAGAGCACCTTAGCCCATTTTGCACCCATCCAACATTCCTCTCTTAGGATAGCCCTAGATGCATACAGAGTGTCACCAGTACGAAGTCTTTATGTTGAGGCTCGCGAACTTCCAATTAACATCAAAAGAAATTGCTGATGAACTCGGCTAAAATTAAAAGCCTGCCTACTCATCCTGTGTGGACACTCCTGCATGATCCCCAGTGGAAAACTCACTATGCAAATAAACCCAGAACAATTCGGCCTGCTGGTATCAGACTGCAGATTTTAGCAGAAAGCTGGAAC
Source organism: Mastigoproctus giganteus (assembly GCF_048544385.1). NCBI lineage: Eukaryota > Metazoa > Arthropoda > Arachnida > Uropygi > Thelyphonidae > Mastigoproctus > Mastigoproctus giganteus. The sequence goes on from NC_143583.1 coordinate 5,778,338, forward strand.
ATCCAATTTGATAATATCTTCAGAGAATCAAAAGATCCAGATCCACCATGGACTATTTCACACTTTCTTCTTATGAATACTTTGAGCAATGGGGTAAAGGTTCAATAGCAAATATTGAACCTTTCCAACAACTACATTATGCTCATACACAAAAGTAACCCCAATTCACAAAGGTCTATACTGATGGTTCAAAGTCTGACAATCAAGTGGGTGCAGCTGCTGTCTTCCGTAATTCAACTGTCTCGTTTTCACTTCCAGCTGAATGTAGCAGTTATACCGCTGAGTTTCATGCCATTAAGCTGCTGTCAATAAATAAAAGTATAATATATACTGATTCACAAAGTGCTATTTTAGCTTTGAAAAAGCACTTCCTCACCTAACAATCCTTTATTAAAACTTTATTAAAGACATAAGCTGATGCAGCTTCATGAGCATCAACAAACTGTTATCTTTTCTTGGATTCCTGGCCACAGTGGTATTCCAGGAAATGAATATGCAGATGATGCTGCAAAGCATCCTTCCAACTTAGCTTCAACAAATAATGTAGTCCCATATTGTGATTATAGACACAAAATACAGAGAACATGCATGGAACAATGGACACTTTTGTGGAAAATTCAAAGAAATAACAAGCTATTTCAAATAAAACCCGAACCACAATTATATACTTCTAGCCTTCATAAAAATAGAAAAGAAGACGTAATCTTAGCCAGAATCCGAATAGGTCACACTCACCTCGCTCATCTATATCTGCTTACAGGGAAGGATCCTCCTCAGTGTGCGCACTGCTCGCAACCTCTTACAGTAAAACACATACTCCTTTAATGTAGCTTGTTTAACAACGCCCGACGAATGGCTTTTAATTTCATTTCAGATCTGCAACAACCTCTGTCTCTCAATAGCATCATAGGCAAAGAAGCAAATCTCTCTGAATTCGTTTTCTATTTAAAATAAATTCAAATGTATGACTGTTTCTAACTGCTGTACAAGCAGTTCTTATATTTAAATTGAATTTATTTGGGAGGTGCAATATGGCCTAAGTTGCCCTTCCGCCAGAAAACACCACAACAGCAACAACAACTGTTCTCATGTGATATCTAATTTAGTCTAAAATTCATTTAAAAACAACTCGTGAAACTAACAGACTAAAAAGAATTCTACACTAATCTCAGTCATATAAGCAACATTAGATTACATTATGTACTCGAGAAAATATTGCCTTATAAAAAGTTTGTTTTGCTATAAATTTATAGTTTATTTGCTTAAAGAAAATACTTCTGATACTGATTACATTGCCACGGCTGCACTGGGTAAAATACGACGGGGTATCAAAAAGTTTGTACCCTGACCTAGATAAAATCTCAGCAGAAAGCAAACATTTAGTCAAAACTACTAAAGTAGTTTTGACTAAATGTTAATCCTTCAAAATATCATCACGCTATTGAAGAAGGTGCTAACTGATTTTTGACCCATTACAACAGCCAGTTCTTAATTTTTCTGTTCAAAAGGATTAGGGATTCTCTTGATGACAAACTTCTATTTCAAATTCAGATTAATTAGCTGAAAAGTCATTTAGATATATCTACATTTAAAATACCCTCTTACTCCATATTTGTCTGTATAAAGATCATCGCACATTCAGGGACATATAATGATCACATGTACACTTCTCTCGGTGATCGGGATATCCAGATTAGTAAGAACAGGAAAAATACACCATAAGAGAGTGACTTCCAGTTGGTCAATGAAAGAGAGGGAGAATAAGAAAATCTATCTTATCATATTCTTTAAAGATCAGTTCTTTTATATTTATGTACATGAGTTTTATTGCCTGAGTTAAAAAAAAAAAAAAAAAAAAAACTGAAAATGAAACAAAAAAAAAATGGGAAAGAAAAAATAACCTACATTTTTTGCAATATAAATGTATATTTTGTCACCAAAATGTTGCATTGTTGCATCCATAATGCATCTATATCAGTTTCTATATTTCTATGTTTTTAAATTTTCTTACTTGCCTGGACATCCTGACTACCAAGAGGAGTCATAAGTGAACAAGGGAGTAGTATAGGTCCCAGAGTGTGATGCTCTTTATACAGATAAATATCAATAGAGTAAGTTTTAATATGTGTAAATATATCTTAATGGAATTAACTCATTCTGTAAAAAAGATGGAATCCTCAGAACTTAATTCACATCTTGGATTCTATTATGCTACTAAAGTATATGTTTGTAACTTCTTTTTTATGATTCATGGCGAAGGTCAGCTGTTTCATCTTTCATTATCAAGAGCTTTCTGTCATTTGAGTATTTGATTCTTAGATGCGCAAACCTGAAGTAGATATCATTCTCTAAATTTCAGATGTATGAGGTTCTCAGTTGGTCTCCTTTAATTAAATTATCACAGATAAAATCGTTAGTGTTTTTCTTGAAATTGTACTCTGGTTGCTGGCAGTTTCCTTGTATTTGGGATAAAGTTGAAAAGTGTCCCATTAGCTAATAATCTCTTCAGTTGGCTGTGTAGTCTCCTATCCCTCTCTACATCTAATAAACAGGTTCAATGTTTATTTTGCAGCAATATTAAATATAGAGATATGATCAGAACTATTCTGTCTTAACTCCTAGTATGGTTTATGTTATTATAGTATGCCATTGATCGAAAAGTTTTGTGAGTAACCTTGTAATTCCAGTACATAATGATAGCTAAAAGATTGAGTAGGAGTTACAGGGACATATTTCGAGCTTGTGCACACTAAGTTTTAACTTGTGTTATGCACTGTTTAGTTGAAAGTTGCTCTGAGCAAACACTTGTTCCTCTTACTTGATGCACATACTTTAAGTGATGGAATTTGAACATATGAGCAGTTCTCTGACAATTTTTGTATGCTGGCATTCTCATGGCATCTTGTCCAATTGTGCTACACCCACCTTATATTACTGATTTGGCACTATGCAACTTTTGGCCATTGAACTTTTGATCTTTGCATTTTTATTCAATGATCAAAAAATGTTTTGATTAGTGTTAGGCATGATCAAACAAGTGTATTGTTGCAGAAGGTGATTATATTGATATTGACTGTGTAAGTATTTATCATTGGTTGAAATTAACTTTTTGCAATATTCACAGAGGTTTTTGATAAGAACTTTTATATACAAGATGTTTCAATTAAAAGACACCTGGGTCTGTGTTGCTTATTTTTTGGTTTAGACTATCTGGAACAATCGGTTTTTTTTATCATATTTGGGCTGAAATTTTTGAATAAGCATTAAAACTTGGACGATTTCACAAATTCTAAGTTAATTTTGTCTAATCAACTGCTTTTTCATCTGTAGTAAATTTGTCCCCCTGTCCTTGATTCAGTTAAAAAAACTAAGAAGAAAATAAAAATAACGAAAACTAGATAATGTCGGTGCCTTTTAATAGAACACCCTGTTGTGCATGTAAATTTTTTTTTTTTTTTAAATGTGTGACTGATCAGTGCTTGTTAAGGTTTCATTTCCTTTCTAAAATTTATTGATATATGACAATTTCTTGCCCATATCTTATTTGAAGATTTCCCCCATCTTCATAAAAAATATACTTTGAATTCTTCATTCAAAACAGTGATCATGCAATTTTATAATACAATTTAAAATTTGCTCCACTTTCAACTCTGCTGAAAGTAAACTAATAATGGATGAAGAAGCACGATAGAACATCTACTCAGAAAGCAGCTTACTCGTCTTGTGGAACCTGTCCATTTGCCTTGTAGAAACTACTCATTACTTACTTTATGGTAATCATATTTTTTGCCACCGCATTTTGTAATTAAGTAAAATAAACATATAGCTTGCATATAATCTAGTAAAGTAGTTTTTAAAAAGAATATACGTGAAAAATTCTATAATTGACAATTATTTTTTCCTCCTTAGTTTTCGCCTGCAGTTATTTTCTCCATCTGTTTATGTTGCAAATGCCATCTTTCATACTACGTTTTGGAGAGCAAGACATCCTCATGAACCACTTACTCTTCTTGAAAAAATTCTGAAATGTTTTTTCTCATTGTGCTGCAGAATTTTTAGGGTTTTCAGAAATTAAATAGATTTGGTTTAAAGAATCTGAAACTTATGCAGTGAGATCTGATTATAGTTATTGTCACCATTAGCAGAAGGAACAAGGATGAGAAAGTACAGGATGATTTTTTAAGCCATTTTTAGTATTTTTATTTAAATATTGAACCTCCCCATTTAAGTTAAAGATAAATAAGGAAACTGATTTATTAAAATATTGAGAAGAGTGAATTGTTAATTTTTCTTCGACCAACTTTTTTGTAATGCTGTTAAAAATTTTAACTGTACATACTGTACATAATGCATATGTGGGTGCATGAATGTGTGAGTGTGCATGCATTGAATTTAAAGGATGCAAGCTCCTTTGAAAGCTTAAGTTGTACAGAAATACAAGAAAAATAAAATATCACCAATATTCTTTAGTGGTAGTTGAACCTTTTATTTAGGTGATATGTTTCCATTCTGCATAGGTTTATATTTTGGTCACAGTGCACCCGAAACAATAGTGGCGATAAGTTTCTGTTTAGTTGTTACGTAACTAAACATGTACTAATTGTCAATACAGTATTTAAAAAAATAAAAAGCGACCTTAATTTATTAAATTAATAAATTAAGTATTGTACCACTTTATTTTTGTGAAATTTCAATTCTTTAAGTCAATTAACAATATTAATAAAGAATTAAATAATATATAAATTTAATTAAGATAGATTTTTGATTAAATCAAGACAATAAGCAGTATATTGATATAACATGGATTCCACTTATTTTGTCTTGTTATGCACTTTTTATTAGAGCAAAGTGGAAATGTGTGCATGAAAATATATTGTGACTACCTCCTCCATAATGTACTTTTCCACACTGCCTGCAGTACAAAAAGCCGAACAGCTTCGTACGTTAGAGCAATGGTAACTTGCATCTGGTCATGCAAGTCAAAGTGATAGAGTACCACTTTTGGGACATAGTAAAGATATCATGGAGTTTCAAAAGAGCATGATCGTGGGAGCTTGTGTGGTCTGGTGCTTCCATATCAGAAATGGCATGTCGTATCTGTTGCTCAGAGCCCAGTGTAGTTAAGGTGTACTAAGAATGGGGTCAGTTGTGTCAAACCACCTCTCATTAATAGAACTGTAAAGTACCACTACCACCTGCCTGGATGGTGGGCACCATCCAGGCAGATGATAGTGGTTGCTTAATATGGAGCATGTTTTTTCTGACAAGAACTAGGACTTCTGCTGCATATGGACTGTTTCACTGGTTGAGGTTTGCTGGCAGCTCTTTGGAGATCATGTGCACCCTGCCATGATGCATTTTTTACAGATAGAAATGCGATCTTCCAAGGTGTTAATGCAGCCATAATTGTGAGAGCTTATTTGAACTCAGGGGAGGTACCCACGGACTGGAGATGTGCAAATGTGACCCCAATTGACAAAAGAGGACCAAAGAGTGACACAACTAACTATAGACCTGTTAGTTTAACTTCTGTTCCAGGAAAATTAATGGCGGTACTGGTTAAAGAAGTAGTGCAGGATCATCTAGACAAGACTTCAGTTATAGCTCGGACACAGCATGGTTTTGTTAAGGGAAAGCCTTGCCTGACCAATTTGATTGGATACTATGATGTGGTCACAAAGGAACTGGATGCAGGGAATGACTTTGATATATATTTGGATTTTAGAAAGGCTTTTGATACCGTTGCATATGGAACACTGCTAAACAAATTGGAGCAGTGTGGCATTGGAGGCAAATTGCTGCTATGGATAAAGGGATGGTTGAGTGGGAGAAGGCAGAGAGTGGAATCAATGGACACTGCTCATCGTGGACTAATGTTATTAGTGGGGTCCCTCAGGGTTCAGTGTTGGGTCCATTGTTGTTTTTTGTATTTCTAAATGATATTGATGATGGTATATCAAGTTTAATATCCAAGTTTGCAGACGATACGAAGGTTGGCAGGTTTGTTAAGGACACTAATGACAGTACGCCGCTGCAACAGGATCTGGAAAGGTTGAGCAGATGGGCTGAGAGGTGGCAAATGAAGTTTAACATTGACAAATGTAAAGTACTACATATGGGAAGCAGTAACCCCAGAATGACGTATCAACTCTGTGGTAGAGAGCGAAAAGGACCTGGGGGTAGTTGTGCAGCAGATGTGAAGTTTTCTGAGCAGTGCAGATGGGCTGCAAGAGTAGCTCATGGTGTCTTGTCAATGATATACAGGAATTTTTCTAGTAGGGATAAGGAGGTGATTATTCCCTTGTATAAGGCAATGGTCAGGCCACACCTTGAGTATTGTATACAGGTCTGGAGGCCTCATTTCAAGAAGGATGTAGAGCTGCTGGAACGAGTACAGAGAAGAGCAACAAGTTTAGTGAATGGAACAAAGGGTGCTCTTATGAAGAAAGGCTTAAGGTTTGCAAATTACAGTGTCTGGAGACTAGGCACCTGTGAGGTGATCTGACTGAGGTGTATAAGGCCTTGAATGGTTTGAGCATGCTCAGTGTTGATGGGATTCTTCCTCTTGCTCAGAATAATCACCTGAGAGGGCATAAATTCAAATTGAGGAAAGACAGATGTAGGTTGGTTGATATGTTGTTTAATGCCCCAAGGGCTGTTAAGGCCATATTGTTCCTGATTCTATTCGGTAGTGCAATTACCAGTTAAAATCTGTAAAATAATCCCGTCTGCTTTAAGAAATAAAAGAACTCAGCTAGATTTGCATTGTCTCCAATCAGATGTGGTAATGTCAAAGGTTCTTGCAGATGTGAAAGCGATTTGAAAATTTTGTTTCGATAATTATTATAATGATTGCAATTTATTAGAATATGCCTCACCGTAAGTGTAGTCTTGACAAAATGTACAAATAGGCGGATCTTCCCCCGTGAGGAGATAAATATGGATTAGATACGTATGCTCAATACGCATCCTAGCCAGGATTACCTCCTCTTGCCTATTTGATCGCATGCTTTGAGGGCCACAACTTAGGTTCCTGTTTAAATTGAAACAGTTTATTGCCATACTGAGCCTGCCAGATTTGCAACTATTGCTCTTCACACATTTTTTATGACTGATTTGTAGTTTGTGTATGGTACTTGGTAGTTAGGAGATCTTACAATGATTGGATGTTTAGTGGTTTGATCTGCGTATTCATTTCCTTTGATGCCTACGTGGCCTGGTATCCAACAGAAACTGACTGATTGGTTTACAGCTTGTAACGCAATAATCTGTGATCTAATTTTCTTCAAGATGGGGTGGATTGGTTTGGATGGATTTTTCAACAATTTTATTGCACTCAGAGAATCGGAGTAGATCATAATTCGCTTCCTGGACAGATTAATCACGTGATCCAGAGCTATTTTAATCGCCCACAGTTCAGCAGAATAGACGCTGCATTCCTTTGGAAAGGACACAGAAGTATAAAAGATAGAAGAAACTGCCGCTGCGCCCACTGTCGTACTTGTTTTCGAGCCATCGGTGACAGATGTAAGATAGATGTGCGGAAATTTGCCTTTAGTCAGCGGGTAGTTGGTTGGTGGAACAGACTTCCATCTGCCATTGTAGAAGTGGACAGCTTAAATAAATTAAAAGCAGAACTAGACAAACATTTGGAGTGAATGGATGGGTGAAATGGGCATCAGCCCATTTCACCCATCCATTCACTCCAAATGTTTGTCCATTCACTCCAAATTCACTCCAGGCCTTAAACAGCATCAGCCAAAATAAAAAAAAAAAAATTTTTTTTTTTTTATTTTGGCTGATGCTGTCTAAGGTTGCTTTCTTGCATTATATGCCTCTACTAATGCTAAAAGTAACTTACTGTCTGCTGTAAACTTTTATTGTTCACTTTCACATACTAAGCAAAATTAATAAAATTTTATCCTGAACTGGTTCTGCCAGTAAGCTACTAAATTATTGAGAATGCATTACCTTTTTACAATGTGACCTATTGTCCTATCTTTAAGTTGTGCATATACTGTCAGATAGTAATCAAAAATGGATAACTTTTAATTATTCTTTGGGTGTATTGAATGGTGCTAGCCTTTGATAATGTACCATTCGGTATAACCTTATACAATTGGCAATATTATTAAGCATGTATAACACTTGTCATTATATAATCAAAAACCAATTCTCCATATGTATTACTACATAAAGCCTGATGTAATTGTTTAATTGTTAGTTTGATAAATCTACTTTACATTGTTTAATCGATAGTTGTGTTAATTCTACTTTACATAGCTTTATTATATTTTAGATATCTTAAATAAATAAATATTCTTTGTATACCCAGGATGCCCACATGGATAGAGAATAAAAGAAACAGGACTGTATTTAGTAGTCATGTGGGCCTGAACCACAGTCACTCAAAGTAAATGTACTTTGCACCTTTGCATTTTATCACAAGGCAACAACAGTCACCCTCACTTGCCTTTACTTTATATCTTGAACTGGTTATGTTTATTCTTTTTTATTACACAAACACACACACACACACAGAGGCTGTTATACATTTGTATTATACTGTTATAATTTGGGTGCATTTGTGATAAACTCATTTTAAATATTTTTGATTCCTACATATTTATTTCCAGATTAATAAAAATACATAATGCATTATATATCGACAAGCATATGGCTGTACAGACATTTTATGTTAAAAAAATGAGGCATTCCATTGAGGAGAGAAAAATTGGCAGAAAAGATTATAGAGTTGGAAATAGCCAACAGAAGATTGGTGATAATTATGAGACATTTTAGCAAGAAATGAAGAACTCTGTAATCACCAGCAGTACTAGATGGTGGAATGGAAGTGATAACCAATGACAATCGCATATTATTCTAGGATCCATGCAATGGCAGAGAGAACTGAGGTTAGAGTTCTCAGGAACCATCCATTGGATTTGAGATAGCATTTGCAAATTTAAGTAATTTTGGACTCAGTTTTATTTTATCATATTTATTGCCAAATTTAGGAGATTTTTGTAGCTGTGAATGAACAGGACTTGGCTTATGGTTGGAACAAAACTCCATTGGATGGGTGCTCAGTAGTTCAAGGCATGTTGAAGTCCAGCGATTTTCACCATTTGCACTACTATTAAGGAAGTTACTGGTTAGTAACTTGAGTCATAGACCAGTTTATACAAGTTGTGATAGAAGAACTCTTTTGTGGTTGGCATTGTAGGTGGAAGATTGAAAATTCCCAGAGATGCAATGCAAATGAATGCAGGTGACTGATGATCCAACGAGTATTTTTTTAAATAATGTCATAGGTCAGAACTGCAAGAATATAAACTACAGTGATATCAAATTGTAAAGATACTTGTATCTGAGAGATGTTTGGTTGGATACCTGACCACGGCTTACAGAGTGATGTATTTAAAGTGCAACGCTCATTATATATATCTACAAAGTTGTAGGATTCAAGTTTCAAGGGATTCCTGCGATATGTTCACTTTTGTGACTTGGTTAAGTATTGGAAAGAAGTGTAGCAGAATGTCTAGTGTTTGTTGCATTCTCGTTTGCGAAACATGCATAATAAACTTTAGATTTCGATGACTTCTTAGTGGTTTTTGCAGTTTCACAGCAAAGCTCAGTTGTTTTGATTTGGAGTAAACAATTTAAAAAGATCGTTTTGTGCATATTTCATTGACTGCCACCTTTGAATGTTCATTGATTGGATATTTGGAGTTATGTGAAGGATAACATATCAGAAAATCTCTCACATGATTGTTCCATTGTATCCATTACCTAACGTTATATAGAAAATCCTGTTGTATGGAATTGGCCCTTTTAGAGGAGTGTCTGTTAAGGGAAACCTCCCTGAACAGACACCTCTCTAAAAGGGGCACCTCCTGTAGCCACTCCGGCTTGGGTTCCGGCCAGAAGTATTAGAAATTAGATGTTAGAAGACCTTTTCACAGTGCTGTAAAGTTACATTTATGATCAGGCACAAAATGCCGGTCCCAACATGAACAGTCATCAAATATGAAAACAATGTTGGTCAGCACGTTGGAGCTGGATAGGCAAGACTGGATCAGCTGGACGGTAAGTTCAAATTGAGGAAAGACAGATGTAGGATAGATGTGCAGAAATTTGCCTTTAGCCAGCTGGTGGTTGGTAGGTGGAACAGACTTCCATCCCTTATCGTGGAAGTTGATAGCCTAAATAAGTTTAAGGCTCAGCTGGACAGGTATTTCGAACGAACAGAGGGGTGAAGTGGAAGTGGTTATTTTTTATTTATTTATTTTACTTTATTTTATTTTATTTTTTTTTTTGGCTGATGCTGCATAAGCTTGCTTTCTTGCATCAAATGCCTCTATTAATGCTAATGCTAAGACAGACCAGTTTTGTGTGTTGATTGTATATTTTTTAGCTTGTAAACACCTAGCCAGTAATTTTGAAGATAGTCTGTGCATGTGCTACTCATCCAGCTGGTTAACTGCCCTCAGACATGAGCTTGACATGTCTAAAAGTCAGCAGTTGTTGTATTAGGGTTTTAGGAGCATCAGTGACTAAGGCCATATTGCTCCGTGTATACTATCTGTAAATTGTTATGTGGTCGATTTTCTGTTTGCTGGAAGAAGAAACCTTGTTTCCGGGAGTTAAAACCATGCTACCCTCACCTGAGACCAATTAACTTATCCCCAGCGACTCGCATCTAGGGAGTATGGGCTTGGCACACCGAGGATCCTGTGCTGGATATCATCATTCTCTTGCTTGGTGATTCCTTTCTACTTTTCTATCTCAGGCTAACTCAAAAATGTTTTTTTGGCTGGTGCAACAAAAGCCTCAGGCTTCCTTGCTCCATATGGCTAATAATAATAACTCAGCCATGTTGTGAAAAAGGCCCATAAAAATTCCTTGCGTCATCGACGGGACTCGGATCTTTTCTGTCCGGTGTGGGGAGGACGGCGATTCTACCAACTGTGCTACCTGCTAGGGTGGTCAACAGTGTGTAACACGTTCGTCACCGTCTAAGGATAAACCATAGAAGTTACAGCCCTTACAGAAGCCATTGATTGATGACAAATGTAAGAGGATGGTATTTTGTTAAAGTCTCCATAATTACAATTTTGCAATTATGCTCTCATCTACTGCAGCACACATTTTCTGATTGGGGGGGGGGAACATTCTCTATTGGTTGAAACTGGTTTCAGATTTAAATACCCTATTTACACAATAATGTTTTTGATTTATGAAGGAGGACATAATGCGACTACTTTTATAACTGTTTTAGAGACAGTGTCCAGCTTTTTGACTTAAAAACGGCAATTTTCTTGTGCTGTCTCATAAAACTTCACTCTGCAGTGAGAAATGGTGGTTGTTTAAGTAGCCTACTTGCGAAGTTTTTTCTTGCATGCAGATTTTCCTCTGGAATAGTGGTTAAAATTTTCCTAGGCATTATTTATTTATTTTTTTTTTTTTTAAGAAATGAAACTTTTAGCTGTTTTCAAAAATTTATAAAAAGAAGGGAGTTTTGACTCATTAAAGAAGGGGATGTATCCTGTTACATTATAAAAATTCTATGTGAGCGAAAATAATGAATGAGGACTAAAACTACAAAAAACTGAAAAGCGATTTAATTAGCCATAATGAAAATGAAATCTAAACAGAGCCATTTATATTCACTTTTGCTGAAAATTAATTATGTGTTGATGAAAATTTGCATTGTTCTGTAAAAGTTAAGTGAAACACATGTAGAGTATAATAATAATAACAAAAAAAAAAAAAAAAAACAATCCCAGTAAGCAATAGTTAGTGAATTTCATTTTCCAAATATTTGAGAAATAACCTAACCTTCACTGTACATATATGCAACTGTGATCAGAATATCCAAAAAGCCAGATGTCTTCAAAAGAAATCCTCTTAGGTGTGAATATTTTAAGCAAGCTCTTCTGTATTTCTTTCCACTGCCCTGCCACTGTATCCATGTAGTGACAGTGCAGTACATTACATTTATTGCAAGGGATTACTATTGCCCATCATATGGGAACTAACCCTAGAGTAAAATTCGGATATTACGTGCAGACAGTGTGTAAGGACCACTGATGGGATTCTGTCTATGATATACAGAAATTTTGCAAGCAGAATCAAGAGGGTTGTTCCATTGGTTAAAACATCCCTTTGGTTAGGCTGCATATTGAGTACTACACTCAGATCTGGAAAGCTATGGATCCGCTGGAACGGATGCACAGAATAACAAGAGTAGTCAAAAAAAAAAGAAACTAGGCACTTGCAAAGAAACTTGATTGTGATGTTTAAATCCTTAAATAGACAGAGTAAATTAAACGTTGATGGAATTTTTTTTTTTTTTTTTTTTTTCCTCAGGCAACATGTAAGGAGGTGGGGGAAGTCAATTTTTAATTGAAAGATAATTGCAGTTGGGGTGGAAATTTTTCTTTCAGCTGGGCATAATTGTTGGAACAAACTCATCTTGTATGGAAGTGGTTAATTTGAATAACTTTAAGAAAGGGGTAGAGAAATTAAGAGGATATGTACAGATGAGGTGGGTAATGTTTGTGTTTTATTTGCTGATGCTGTGTAAGCTTACTTTCTTACATCATTTGCCATTCCACTAACACCTTAAAAATCTTTTGAAAACTACTCTCACACGAATTCCAAGCTTTCTTCGATTACTTCTCTTTTTAAGATACTGAGCATTCAAGTTCTGAAACTTAGGAAAATTTCGTTGGTGTGAAAAAAATGCGGTGTAATCAAATAATGATTTGTAAAATTCATGGTTAATTACAAACTAACAGTATTACTGAAGAGGTGCGAATAAAAATAAAACAAATGAATAAACAGAAGCCTACACTCGCCCAGGATGAATACAGGAAATATTTAAGGCGTATTTTTTTGTTGTCGTCTCCTTGGTTGCTGCCACCAGATCATCTACTGTTCTTTTGCTGTTAGCAAGTCATGACAAATTTGGGAGTGTGAGAATTTCCAAAGGGCCGAAGGCACTTTGAAAAAGTGGTCACTGTGTTTTCCGTAAACTTTCTTGTTTTAGGTTTTTGTTCTGTAATAGTGGTCTGCATATGCCCTATTTGTATTTTTAATTTTCGTTTGTATTGTGGTGTCAAGGGCACCTCTTCAGCATTACTAGTTGTAGGTGATAACTATCCCTTCAGCTTAGTATAATAGTGTTTTAAATTTTGCAAATCATACTATCTCGTGTTTTTCTGTTTTTCCATCTACATTTTGGGTAATTTGACCTCCCAAATAAATATTCTGTAGTACTGCATAACTTACATGATTTCTTTAGTGTTCAGTTTTTAAAACTTCTTACGGATGCTGCAAGCATTTTATGAGAGGCAAGGACATTATGGGTCTATGCTGCAGTCCCATTCCAGGTCGAACTTTTCCTTCCTGGATGTGATGATTCGATAGCGTCTTTGCCAAGTGGCCGCCAAATGCATGCACATTCTATAACGTTGTAAAATGCACACAATGCAAGTCAGACTGCACATTACACTTAAACCACTCATGACTGCGATGATGACGAACGTTATAAACCATGGCTTGCAGGTAAAATCTTCTGGATTCATACTGGATAGCCGGACTCCTCTAAGATGATCAGGGGAGAAGCATCTGCAAGTAGTTAAGGTAATTCATTCATCATAATACAGCATCAATACATTATATTTTCTGAACCAAGTATAAAAAAAGCACGCACACACAATCCTCCAATGGAACTGTGTTGTTGGCATACTGTGTAACCTGGAAAGTAATGGTTAACTAAAGTGCTATGATAAGTAAATGATTACCTGGAAAGAAATGGTTAAACAAAGAGATGTAAGTAAATGGTAGGGCCAGTTTAAAGTAAGTATAAAAGGCACAGAGTTTAGTAGTGGGAACAAAATTGAACGATAAAGGATCTATCCTGTTATACCAAAAGTCACGTAATCAGTGTTGAATCCAGAGTGCACTGGGTGGGATGTAAATTTTGGGGGTATGTAGTCTTATGTGTATATTTTTTATTATTTAATATTTACAACATATGTATATGTTACAAACATCTGATATTTATGTTATAATAAGAGAATGAGAAAAAATAGGAAATAAAAGGAAATATTATTTAACATCTAAATACTAATAGTTCACAAAAAGCACATTAATGACAACAATCACAGATTAAAATTTGCAAGAAAATCAAACATGCAAGTGTAATAATCAATCTTTGCTTATGCATCAATCACTTTATTAATTGATTTTTCCGAAAACTCATGCGAGCCTTCTACACTTATCTTAATGTCTTGCAATATTATTGTACAGATACATATATAATAATGTTATAAAATGTATTCTTTATAAGCGAAGTAGCTGTGACGAAGTAGCCTTGCTTGCGGTATACAAAGGAAGAATTAGCCATAAGTAGACTTTTACTGTGAAAAACAAGGGGAACCTGAAAACCATAAAACGAAACTGCCGACGACTGAAATAGTGTTTTCCGTAGACTACTCTCTCTGCTCAGACATTGTTTAGCCCTTTACCTGAAAGCCGTGGGACACTAATTATAAGTAGCATCCATCACTGAGGAACCAATCCAGGCGAACCTATTCAAAATTGCCGACACTTGAAATAGTGGCTTTTATTTACAATTTCTGCAGCCAGAAATATTGCCCATTTGATTATTTTGAAAATTTCGTTTTTTTTTTTTTTTTTTAATTTTAGTGATGTATTTTCTTCGTGTACCACTTAAAACCTTCATACTACAGGTGGTACGAGTGCCACACTTTGGGTAACAGCTTCAGTTGATGTGATTTTTTGCTTTTTTATTTGACACCTTGGGACCAATATTAAAATAAAAATTTATTATTTTTCACGGGGGGGGCGGATTTTGGTCCACCGGGTGAAACTCACTCCCGGTCACCTGCCTGGATTCAACACTGCATGTATCACATGCAGTTTTGAATGATTGTGGGAAATTGTATGTGACGGAAATATTTTGGCCTATAAAAGTGAAATTTAGTTTCAATTTAGTGTTATATAAATCTATTATAATTACGAGTGCTTAGAAATTACAAATATAACGGTATAGCTTAATATATATTATGCATCAGTTCATAGCATAACTGATGCCTAATGTTATTACTGTATTACTTATATAACCTTAGTGTGGCAGCATGAATAGTCTTTTGTCAGTGAAGACGTCATCTACAACATTAGTTGGGTTATCCCAAGAGTTCCCCACACCCAGTGCACAAAGCTGGTCGGATTAGCTTTCTTACTCATTGTATTCACATACATGAAAAATTCCTTATCCCCATTCTTTGCACTCTTAGCCAATGCTTTGTCATATGCAGGCTATTACAGATCAACTAGTACCTGTTGTTACCGCAGTGCTTTTCATTGCTCCGTAACTATCCCATACTATCATTTTCTTCTCTATTTGAGTGGCCAGCTTGCAGTTATCCATTTCAGTATCCTTCTCCTATGATGCACTCCCCACTGCCACCATTGGGAGTGATTTCAGAGCCAACAGCTTCCATTACTCAGTGGACATCTGGCAGAAGTAGACTGCACCCTTACCCTTTTGGGAAACGAACGTTATCTTGGCACAAACGACAAATCTGCTGACGAGGCTACTAGAGACGGTCGTTTTCAAAGACGCTAAGTGGATTTTTCTTATTTATTGATTTGAAATTATTGTTTTTCTAAAACTTTTGATTTAAATTTAGTAGTATAACATTATTTTGTGATTTTCTGATTAATTTGGTGTATTTATTCTTTACTCGGCCTTGTAATTGCATAAAAGTATCGGTAAAGGTTTCCACGTGTTTCAACTCCGCTAACCGTTCGTAATTTTCCCGCCTTTGTGATACGATATACCGTACTAGATAGCGTTAGTTGAACTTCGTTAGCAGTTAAATTGTACGTTTAAATAAATACATATAACGACTTAGATTACAAACGTAATATAATTAATTATATTTAACATAATTAATTATACATATAACCACTTAGGTTACGTAACATAAATAATTAGTAAAAACAAATAATTAATACATAACTTGATACGAAAGTTATATAAAGGGATTTCGCAGATAACACTCGTTACTGAAACATAAATATTCCGTAGATAACACTCGTTACTGAAACATAAATATAGCGTTATAACTGTGTTTGGATACAAGTTTAGGATTTAATTTTGTACAGAAATTGAAATTTTATTGAAAGTAAATCTAAATCATGACTCAAACCAGAGCAGCAAAGCAAAGGGCTCAAGCTAATGGGAATGCTGTGGCCCAGGGGAGAACTGAGGGGGGCAGTTGTCCTCTGAATCACAGCCTTGTAAGATGCACTATTTGCTTGATGTTTGCGGAGCAGTCAAGTATCGGACATGATACTGCCATGGGGGATGTCTTTGTGTGTGTGCAATGCAAGGAGTGTAAGGAGATAAGGCGACAACTCAGCATTGTTATGGGCCTATATGAGAGCTTGAAGGATAGGGTGGATGCCCTCGAAGGATTACAAGTGAGGGGCCCAACAAGCTCTCAGCTGCCCACACCAATGCCAGAGCTTGCACTTGGTCATCGCGGAACACAGCGGCAACCCCCAAGGCAGAATGCGCTGGTCCCAAAGGAACTAGTAGTTGGTGACTCTATTGTCAGGGAAACGGGAAACATGCTTTGTAAAAAGGATAGGTGGAATAGGACCAGGGTATGTCTGCCAGGGGCAAAAGTTGATGACGTTGTAGAGCGGATATCATCCTTTAAGGGCACAAAAGGTGATATAGTTGTACACGTTGGCACTAATGACATTAAGAGTAGGAGACCGGCGGAATTACTTGACAAGTACAGGTCACTGATGAAAAAAAGCCGTGAATTAGGGTTGAAATTGAAAGTGTCTGCAATTCTGCCCAGACACGATAGGAGGGAGTATATGATGAGAGCCCTGTCAATCAATTCGGCCCTGGAAAGATTGTGCAGGGCTCAAGGGGTAGAATTTTTTTCAGCCTGGTCTGTACTTGTTAACAGGAGAGACTGCTTCTACAGGGATGGGATACACTTAAATAGAAAGGGTGCAAGAATGTTTGCTGATGCTATCGAGGCAATGTTAGGTGGGTCGGAAAACTGCTAGATTGGGGGGATACAAGGACTAATAGATTAACAGTAGCCACTGGCAGAGGTGAAAGTGATTCTTGCACTGCTTCTATTGGAATGAGCCGCAGCCTGGAAAATAAGATGCAGGATATTTCAGAGACTGCTGGGAATCATTGGGGTACAAGTAAACACATGGGTTGTGTTAGGGCAGCTAAGAAAAAGAACAGGTGCATGTATACTTGTGTGTACACCAATGCTAGGAGTTTAGTAAATAAATTTGATGAATTTGAGGTGTTGCTCAAAACATCAAAGGCAGATATTGTGGGGATTTCAGAGACGTGGTGTCACGCAGATATAAGAAATGCAGAACTGGAATTTGGGGAGTACAATGTCTACAGAAAGGATAGACAGGATAGGAAGGGAGGAGGGGTTATGCTATTAGTTAAAAAACACATAAAATCCAAGGAAGTGAAGCCAGTCGACATCGCTGGACAGTGCAGTGTCGAGTCAGTTTGGTGTGACATAAGCATTGGGAGATCAAAATTGAGAGTAGGAGTGTGCTATAGGCCTAATGACTCTGATGAGTATAATAAGAAACTGTTCGGACAAATAGAGTGGGCCAGTAAATCAGAGAGTCTTATAATGGGGGATTTTAATTTCCCAGATATTGACTGGAATTTGGGGGCTGGTCACTCACACAGTAGCAAGGCTTTTGTGGATTTATTGGATGATTGTTTTCTACATCAGCATGTTCGGGAGGCAACTAGAGGGAGTAATACTCTTGATTTGATTATCAGTAGTGATTCTTCATGCATTAAGAATCTGCAGATAAATGAACCACTTGGTGGCAGTAATCACAGTGTGCTGAAGTGGGAGTTACTCAAAGAGGTAACTACCATTAGGGGTAAAGGGAAGGGGTATTGCTTTCGTAAAGGCGACTACAATGGACTGAGACAGTATTTAAATTCTATACAGTGGGATCAACTGATGATATTGCCAACAGCAAATTCAAAATGGGAAGCATTCAAAGAACTTATCGTGGAAGCTACTAGGCTTTACATACCAACTAAGAAATATTGTTCAAGGTTTAGGCCTAAATAGTTGTCAGATGAACTAATGAGGCATATGGCAGAGAAGAAAAATGCATGGGATACATACAAATTAACACGTGACACGGACGCCTATGATAGATACAAGTTGATCTGTAACCAAGTTACAAAGGAGGTTAGGCAGGCGAAGGCAGATTACGAGAGATCCTTGGCAAGGGATGCGAAGAAAAACAGCAAAGAGTTCTTTACTTATGTAAACTCTAGAAGGAAGGGGATGAATCAGATTGGTCCACTTGAGATCGATGGGTCAACGGTTGATGACCCTGCTCGGGTAGCTAACAAACTAAATGAATATTTTGCATCGACATTCACACATGAGGAGTTATTCAGCGAGGGGAATGCCAGAGGTGTATTCAACTCTAGCAGTAAGCTAGAGAATCTTGTAATAACTGAGAGCAAAGTGGAGGAGAAATTGTTGAAGATAAACACAAGAAAGGCACCTGGGTTGGATGGGATCTATCCAGTTATATTAAAGGAGGCAGCAAAGGAGGTAAGCAAACCCTTAGCCATAATTATGAGAGCTTCCTTGGACTCAGGGGAGGTACCCATTGACTGGAGATGTGCAAATGTGACCCCAATTCACAAAGGGGGATCAAAGGCTGACACAAGTAATTATAGACCTGTGAGTTTAACTTCTGTTCCCGGAAAATTAATGGAGGCACTGGTGAAAGAAGCACTGCAGGATCATCTAGACAAGACTTCAGTTATAGCTAGGACACAGCATGGTTTTGTTAAGGGGAAGTCTTGCCTGACCAATTTGTTTGGATACTATGATGCAGTCACAAAAGAACTGGATGCAGGGAATAACTTTGATATTATATACTTGGATCTTAGAAAGGCTTTTGATACTGTTGCACATGGAAGACTGCTGCACAAATTGGAGCAGTGTGGCATTGGAGGCAAGTTGCTGCTATGGATAAAGGGGTGGTTGAGGGGGAGAAGACAGAGAGTGGTAATCAATGGACACTGCTCATCGTGGACTAATGTTATTAGTGGAGTCCCTCAGGGTTCAGTATTGGGGCCTTTATTGTTTTCTGTATTTATAAATGATATTGATGATGGTATATCAGGCTTAATGTCCAAGTTTGCAGACGATACGAAGGTTGGCAGGGTTGTCAAGAACACTACTGACACTATGCTGCTGCAACAGGATTTGGAAAGGTTGAGCAGATGGGCTTCGAGGTGGCAAATGAAGTTTAACATTGACAAATGTAAAGTACTACATATGGGAAACAGCAACCCCAGAGCAACGTATCAACTCTGTGGTACTACACTGACAGTGGTAGAGAATGAAAGGGACCTGGGGGTGGTGGTGCAGGCAGATATGAAGTTCTCTGAGCAGTGCAGACGAGCTGCAAGAGTAGCTCATGGTGTATTGTCAATGATATATAGGAATTTTTCCAGCAGGGATAAGGAGGTGATTATTCCCTTGTATAAGGCAATGGTCAGGCCACACCTAGAGTACTGTATACAGGCCTGGAGGCCTCATTTCAGGAAGGATGTAGAGCTGCTGGAACGAGTACAGAGAAGGGCAACTAGATTGGTGAATGGGACAAAGGGGTTCTCTTACGAAGAAAGGCTTAAGTTTTGCAAATTACAGTGTCTGGAAACTAGGCACCAGCGGGGTGATCTGATAGAGGTGTACAAAGCCTTGAATGGTTTGAGCATGCTCAATGCTGATGGGATTCTTCCTCTAGCTCAGAAAAATCACCTGAGAGGGCATAAATTCAAATTGAGGAAAGACAGATGTAGGATAGATGTGCGGAAATTTGCCTTTAGCCAGCGGGTGGTTGGTGGGTGGAACAGACTTCCATCCCTTGTCGTGGAAGTTGATAGCCTAAATAAGTTTAAGGCTCAGCTGGACAGGTATTTCGAACGAACAGAGGGGTGAAGTGGAAGTGGTTATTTTTATTTATTTATGTTACTTTTTTTTTTTTTTTTTTTTTGGCTGATGCTGCATAAGCTTGCTTTCTTGCATCAAATGCCTCTACTAATGCTAATGCTAATGCTAAATCTTCACTGTGGTACAGTGCTGCTACAGACACCAGATGCGATCTGGTTGAAGACTCCCATGATCAAGTCATCCTCAAATCACCTAACCAGCCCTCCACATTCTTTGCTTCAACAGGTCAACCATTCATGTCACTGTTGCCTCTTCTACCATTGCCAGGTACATCTCAAACTGGAAAGTAAATGAATTTCTCACCACTGATGCAGCTATATGGATATGGTTACATCAGTATATTGTATATATTTATAGTCAGCATATAATACAAACAGTGATAGGTGAAAGAAAATAAAATCAGATGGTAGCAGTTAGTGCATGTCTAATAGACCGGCATCTTTCAAAAACAAGAGAGGCACCTGGGGTGGATGGGATCTATCCAGTTATATTAAAGGAGGCAGCAAAGGAAGAAAGCAAACCCTTAGCCATAATTATGAGAGCTTCCTTGGACTCAGGGAGGTACCCATGGACTGGAGATGTGCAAATGTGACCCCAATTAACAAAGGAGGATCAAAGGCTGACACAAGTAATTATAGACCTGTGAGCTTAACTTCTGTTCCAGGAAAATTAATGGAGGCACTGGTTAAAGAAGCACTGCAGGATCATCTAGACAAGACTTCAGTTATAGCTCGGACACAGCATGGTTTTGTTAAGGGGAAGTCTTGCCTGACCAATTTGATTGGATACTATGATGCAGTCACAAAAGAGCTGGATGCAGGGAATAACTTTGATATTATATAGTTGGATCTTAGAAAGGCTTTTGATACTGTTGCACATGGAAGACTGCTGCACAAATTGGAGCAGTGTGGCATTGGAGGCAAATTGCTACTATGGAAAAGGGGGTGGTTGGGGAGAGAATACAGAGTGGTAATGGATACTGCTCATCGTGGACTAATGTTATTAGTGGAGTCCCTCAGGGTCCATTATTGTTTTCTGTATTTAGAAATAATGTTGATGGTATATCAAGTTTAATGTCCAAGTTTACAGACGATATACAAAGGTTGGCAGGGTTGTTAAGGACACTACTGATGCTATGCTGCTGCAACAGGATCTGGAAAGGTTGAGCAGATGGGCTGAGAGGTGGCAAATGAAGTTTAACATTGACAAATGTACTACATACGGGAAACAGCAACCCCAGAGCAATGTATCAACTCTATGGTACTACACTGACAGTGGTAGAGAATGAAAGGGACCTGGGGGTGGTTGTGCAGGCAGATATGAAGTTCTCTGAGCAGTGCAGACAGGCTGCAAGGGTAGCTCATGGTGTCTTGTCAATGATATACAAGAATTTTTTTAGCAGGGATGAGGTGATTATTCCCTTGTATAATGCAATGGTCAGGCCACACCTTGAGTACTGTATACAGGTCTGGAGGCCTCATTTCAAGAAGGATGTAGAGCTGCTGGAATGAGTACAGAGAAAGGCAACAAGATTAGTGAATGGAACAAAGGGTTGCTCTTACGAAGAGAGGCTTAATTTTTGCAAATCAGTGTCTGGAGACTAGGCACCGGCGAGGAGATCTGATAGAGGTGTATAAAGCCCTGAATGGTTTGAGCATGCTCAATGCTTATGGAATTCTTCCTCTTGCCAGAATAATCACCTGAGAGGGCATAAATTGAAATTGAGGAAAGACAGATGTAGGATAGATGTGCGGAAATTTACCTTTAGCCAGTGGGTAGTTGGTTGGTGGAACTGACTTCCATCCCTTGTTGCGGATGTTGATAGCCTAAATAAATTTAAGGCTCAGCTGGACAGGTATTTCGAACGAACGAAGGAGTGAAGTGGAAATTTTTTTTTTTTTTTTTTTTTTTGGCTGGTACTGCATAAGCTTGCTTTCTTGCATCATATGCCTCTACTAATGCTAATGCTAAGAGAAGCTAAGTTCCGGAAGGTGGAACAAATATCTTTGTTTTCCTGAAGGTGATATTCCAATCCACAGCGTAAGTTTCTAGCACAATTGTTTAGGGAATTCTCAAGTCCTAAATGTTAGTCAAATAAAACGTGGTGCCAGTCTTCACATTGTCTGCAAGAACAGAAGTTTGTATGATGTCCGAATGTATACAATTTATATCGTTTAGCGATCAGTGTCCAGTGATGAGATATGACGTCTGCATGGATTTAGAGAACAATTTTCTTCTTCCTTTATCCATTAGGTAAGTAACCTCTGGGAAAAAAAACTTTCCAGTAACCTACCAGGTTAGCGACGCGTCCCATCGTGTTTATCATACGTTAAAAATTTCTTTCCTTCTGCGCGTAGTGACTCTCGTCATACTCTTTGCAAACTTCCATTCTGAAGATTACTCCTGCTCTTTTTATACCTTTTCTTCCAACTAACTCGCACCACAAAGAATCCATGCTGGCAGATGTAACTTCAGATTCTTCAGCAAAAGTTCTTTTTGCACTTAGGCTGCTTTTGATAAGAAGCATAACCCCTCCACCCCTTCTATCTTTCCTATTTTTCCTAAATACATTATACATACTATAGTGGAACACGTCATCGCCAATTTCTGGGAGGCACCATATTTCTGTAAGCCCTGTTATATTAGCATTAGTTGTCCTAACCTGACAACACTCCTGAAATTATTGTAGATACAGTCAAGACTAAGTAATCTATAGTTTACTACCCTGACGTACCCCTTGAATTATTTAGGTTTGTGTCCCAACCTTTATCTTCCCCCTCATTTGAAATGCTGTAACCCCAGTACATCTTATTAACACCAACTCTTGTGGCAACAAACAAGACTTCTTCAAGTGAGTGCAATCAGTACTTTGACCCATATCATCATTTAAACGCGGATATAAATTATGCTTCTCCCCCTAAGTAGTTTTCCTGAACCCTTAATGTATCCTCAATGATATATGCACACCCCAGGATCACAGTCATCCTGCAGTTGTATTTTCAGTAAGTGAAAGATAAATATTGTAATAATGTGATTGGGGTTTCCTGTATTGTATATTAAGGAAAAAATAAAGAATTTAAAAAAAGAACACATAAGAAATATCATTCTTACCTGACGTCTTCGTGGTAGTCCTGCCAAATCTTTGTTTCCGCCATCCACTTAAGATTACAGTCGCACTTCCAGGGGTTGTTCCTTACATCTACGTATGTAATCTGTTCCCACAACATGATTTCCTCTGGCAGCGTTTCAAAAGAATTGTTTCTTAGGTACAGTTGTTGGAGAGCTGTCAAGTATTCCGAGCCATTCGTACGAAACGCTTCGGGATGAATGTCGGACAGCTTAGGGTTGTCGCTGCAGTGCAGCGTATGAAGATGCACCAGATCGGAGAAGGCGAATTTTGCAATCTTCTGCAGTTTACTTTGAGAGTTGAGAAAGAGTGTGTGGAGATTACTGAGGCCATTAAAACTGTGAGCACCAACTTCTGTAATGAGGTTGTCACTGAAGTCAAGCGCAGTAAGTTGGCCAGAACTTCGAAGTGAGGGAGTGGGCATCTGAGAGAACCTATTGGAAGCCAGTGACAGGTGCTTCAGGTGAGTGGCCATAAAAATAGTGTCCGGAAGATTGTACAGCTGCGTACTTTGCAGGTTCAGTTTTTCCAGCTTTGGCAGGTATGTAAAAGCTTCGTCTTCGAGAGCCTTCAGTGGATTATCTTTCAAATGGAGTTCCATCAAGTTCTCACAAGGCTGGAACACATCAGACACCAAGACAGTCAACTGGTTGTGACTGAGTTCTAAGGTGCGGAGTTCAGAGAGTCCGTCAAAGACCATAAAGGGGAGGCTTGTCAAGTTATTTCGGGAGAGATCGAGGTCCAGAAGACTGTTGAAACCTTGAAATGCAGAAGGAGCAATGTACGTGAGATTGTTCTGAGACAGATTGACTTGCTCCACATCAATTCCACGATAGAAAGTCACCTCAGATAGTGTTCTGAGTCTGTTTTCCTGCAAGTCCAAGTATTTGATATTCTGCGAAAGTTCGATATTCGTTGGAAGGTGTTCAATCTCCCTCTTTCTGCAGTCAATGTCAGCTGCAGAACAGGAGCAGCCAAACGTTGGACCACAAAGCAATTCTTGCGCAGAAAAATCAACATCAGCATTAGCGCGCGACAAATCTCCGCCTGTCAACAATAGGAAGGCGATGCTGATCATTAGGAAGAAGAAGTACATGGTTCCTAAAGGAAGAAGTTAAAATAATCATGAAACCTCATTTAAGTTTTCTTCTGATATTACAAAAATTCACTAAAAACCAAATCATTCGTTTTCACTTTCATCTTAATTTGTATCAGAAGCAATTGATGGTAATTTCATTTCTTCAGTCCGTACATCAATTCTTGATTCATTAATGTTATTACCTCCCTGTGATGCCTGAATGTCCATCAGTAAGAAGTAAACTTCGATTATGGCAATAGGTCAATAATAATAATTTTTATGCAATTGAATCCCAGATGTATAAAGTCGTCATAATTAATTTGGTAATCTTTAGACGTTTTGTGTATTATTTTATTACCAACATAATAAAACACTAAGTGTTTTATTATGTTGGTCTATTAGTTTCCCCAAGGTTCTAATCAGGGTCCATTTCTGTTAACCATTTATGTAAAATATACAGATTCCTATAATGTGTTTACCCTGAGGTAATTATGAGACTGTACGTGATAGTTGACAGTCACGAGAACCGTCTAGCATTATGACTTTGCTGATGGTCAATAAAACAAATGTAACTTCGTCCTGGTAAACAAAGATACAATGTGTTTATAAATGTACTACATTATAAACACATACTTGATTCCGAAATTTGCCCGTATATTCCCAAATAACATTTATAAAAAATATACACGCATCACACATCAATCTTCCATCGCCATCATACGAGAGAAACTACGAAAAAGGTTTAATAAGAAACATCAGCTTTTACATCAAATACATTATTTAAAATTTAAACTTAAGAGAGATATGCATCCTAATAATTGGATCGAATTCACAAACCTTAACAATATATGTATTAATGCAGCCCTCCAGGAAATAAAACAAAGACATTCTAAGAAATGGATTACACTTACCCAGAAAACCCAAAAAAAAACAAAAACCCCTCCACAAATCTCCACCGTTAATATCTCCTCCAAAATCTTTTACTCCTACCGAACTCGCAGGTTTAGAACATGGTTTCAACTTTGCTATAAAAAGCCACCAATATCCCATAAAAGAGTGTATCACAGAACTTCAAACTAAGCTTGAACACCACCCTGACAAGTGGCGCATTATACATCAAAGTAACTCCGTAATTAATTCAAAACTCCCCCCCTCTCAATCCAATATAACAAAACAACAGCTCAACGACATATATAAATTAAGTGATATCCCTGACATTATTATTCAAAAAGGAGATACAATAGTAATTTTAGATAAAGCTACTTACATAGATAAAATGGAACAAATTCTCGCTGATCAAGACACTTCTCATAATATATCTAAACTTAAAAATAAACTTGACATCATCCTTAGGAAACTTAGGTCTAACAAAGAAATTATCCTACATACTCTACAACAGATTGGCATACGAAATAATATTCTCCCCCATATGTTTGGTATCACTAAACTACATAAACCAGGCCACCTCCTAAGACCGATAATCTCTTTTAGTAAATCCGCTTTCGCAAACTTATCCTCCTTTCTAGTCAAAATCATATCTCCTCTTACCAGGTTCTCTAAATTTAAAATTAATAATACCAACCAAGCCTTCGAAAAAATAAATACTATACTACCATAATCTCCGACAATGACATCTTAGCATCCTTTGATGTTGTATCATTATACACCAATGTACATATACCTTCACCTTACAAGCCTTACGTGAATACTTAACTGCCGACAGCACCCTTGTCAACCGCACCTCCCTCTCTATAAATAATATCTTAGAACTTACCTCTTTACTATTAGACGCCAGACATTTCAGGTTTCATATTCAGATCTTCCAACAAATATTCGGCTTGCCAATGGGCTCCCCTATCCGAAATCAAATCCTTACACCTCCGGGATAAAGCTATATATATACGATACGCCGATGATATACTCATAATAGGAAACAAAATTATAATTGATATCCTTTTGACAAAATTTAACTCAATACACGACAGATTAAAAATACACACTTGAAATAGAAACTAATAACCAAATCAACTTTCTTAATCTCACCATATATAAAACAGGTACTAAACAAGGAACTAAGATTTTTAGAAATCTTACATAGGGAAATTCCTACACTTTACATCGCATCATCCTCTTAGCACAAAAAAATCTGTTCTCTACAATCAAATTCATAATGCCATTAAATACACTACCTCACAAGATGACCTAACTAGTTACAATATCTCACAAAAATATTTATAGCCAGAAACTACCCACAACACTTAATTCAACATACTGTTTCCATCGCAAAAAAACAATATTAATAACCCTATAAAACAAATTAAAAATAGCAATACACGCCTCGTTTTCCCCTACCACAGTGGTCTTGCAGAACAATTTCGGCGAATTTTTATCATCACACTTATTTTTTCTACAACTATAAAGAAACACAAATACCCAACAAGCGAAATGAATAATATCATTTATTTAATTAAATGTCAACAAAATTGTAATGCCTGTTATAGTGGCGGTACCACAACCAAATTCGGTTCAACCCATTCCTCTAATACAAGAGCTTATTATCATTACAATAGTTTCAGAACAGGACAATGCAGTACTGAACTCACATTACATGTTAACTCAAACAACCATACCCCCCCCCCCCCCCTAGTTGATTCAGCTATTACCGTATTAAAATTAAAAAATAGTTACAAAATCCTACAATATGAAGCTCTTATTATAGAATGGTTCCGTCACCACTCCGACTTAAACATTTTAAATGCGAAACTCCCCTTCAATCTTTCTCCGGTTTGGAATCTCACCAATCTGAGATTCCCGCATGTGGCAAAGTGCATCATGGGATTACAAAATTCTTCTTAAATACAGTACGCTTTCACTTAACTAGCCAACTGAAGACGTTTTAACGAAAGTCCACCGTTACGACTATTGGCTTATTCACAATTTAGAATATTAAAATTAACTTCATGACAACCAAGGGCGGAGTAAGTACACTACTTCTTTGCGCATATTTTAATCTCGTTTCCATTGTAATTATCATTTTAACCGTAACTTATCCCCTCAACTTAAAAACTAATCACCCTAAAATTAACCAATCTCTTATTATTCACCCTAATAACAATTGCAGATCGATCAAGGTGAGTACTGAAAAAATTAAGCCTTTGCTATTTTTGAATTTATGTACTACATACATTATTATTATCATCAGCCATATGGTGCAAGGAAGCTCATGCTGCACCAGCCAAAAAAAAAAAAAAAAAAATCTGAATTACTCAGAGAGAAAAGGGAATTACCAAGAAAGAGAAGAATGGTGATATTCAGCTCAGGACACTGGGTGTGCCAAGCCCATACTCACCAGATGTTAATGCTACTATTCTTTTTTACCTCGTGGAAAAGATCGGATTCAATTGATTCCCGGTACAGTTCGAAGTAGATTGGCTGTATTTTAAATTTTTGCCAAAACATCACGAAGCGTCAGTGTTTTGTGAATTGTGTCTCTTCCATGGTAAATTTATCTGATTTGGGAGAGTTATGGGTTAATGGAGTTTACAATTAAGTTATGGGGGAGACAATCCATGTGATTTTCTCTAAGCTGTGGCCAAATAACTATCACAATGCGAAAGAAAAAAAATAAATAAAAGTTCTTTCTGGTCGCAATGGAATTTGAAATCGAACCTTTTACACTTGGCGTGCAGGAACAGCGATAATAATAATATTACTATCCTGGCTACTACTGCTCAAGTTATTTTTTAAGGTTAGTAGAAACGCGGTTGGCAGGTTAGAATTTGTTATTAGTTTCATTAGTGTTCCTTCAGTTTTGAATGCCACTTTTAGTCCAGCCCAAACAGTTTTTATTTAATTCACAGCGAGTGCTTATTCTTATACGAAGTGTAGATATTTGTAAAATAATAAGAGGAGTTTACCTCAATATAGAAGTGTAGATATAAAACATGTGAGACGGTGATTCCCTCGTGAGTAGTACAGTTGGTAGAATCACCGTTTTCCCCACACCGGGTGTGAAAAGACCTGAGTTCGAGTCCAGTCGATAACAAGAGGAATTTTTATGGATCATTTTTGACAATATGGCTGAGTTAGCCGGTCTCAGGCGAGGGTAGCATGGTTTTTTCCTCCCGGAAACTCGAATTTTTCGTCTAGTAAAACAGAAAATCGACCTCAGAACACACAATTTACAAACAATATACAAGGAGCATATGACTTTAGTCGCTGATGCTCTTAAAACCTTTTACAGATATTTATCATTATTACAAAATTTGAAATTTGTACTTACAATATGATATGTGCAACAGCTTCAATGGAATAACACACGGTTGTCGCTAAATCTCCTCCCTTGTGATTAGCAAATACTTTTGACTCCGTCCCTCATGAGAGGTTACTATATAAACTGGAACTGATCGGAATTACTGGAAAAATTATAAGGTGGACTGCTGAGTGGCTGCAGAAAGCAGAGGGTTGTGGTTAATGGATATTCTTCAGATTGGTGTAATGTCAGGATGAAGTCCCCCAAGGATCGGCTCTTGGACCACTGTTGTTTCTCATTTTTATAAATGACATCGACGAAGGGATAGAAGGCGTGATGTCAAAATTTGCAGACGACGAGATAGGTAGCGTCTTTAATGATAAGTGCCAAGCAATGCTCCTTCAGGACGACTTGAATAGACTTCAGAGATGGTCAGAGAATTGGCAGCTATGTTTTAATGCAGAAAATTGCATTAAACCTTAGAGAATAGCGACACCAAATTAAATTATATACTTGGTGGGGTTGAATTTAAAACAGTGGAGGAAGAAATGCTCTGGAAGTAAAGATAGAATGCTATGAAGTTTTCTGAGCGGCGTAGACAGGTAGCCAAGAAAACCCTTGGTATCCCATTGACAATTAACATCATTTAATGGAGATAGTTTCTAACGGAAGGAAACATCGTGAGCCCTCCCAATTGCTTTCCCGCCGTATGAATCTGCCAGATATATACCGGTTTGTAGATCAAGCTAAACCAGGGGCGCTGTCAAGGACAGACAATATTCGAATCTCCGGCCTAAACACGCCTTACTAAGTTTCCTACAAAGTATATTTTCCCATTAACACCTTGCAACTGTGGATCTCGACTAAAAAAATTGTGTGATAAGAAATATAAAACCTATTAGAAGACAATTTTAAACCCCCGATAGTCCTTATTCTATAAATTCTACAGTAGAGGTACCCACCATATCTGTGCAACCTTTTCTGAAGACGGTGATGGCAATTCAGAAATGCATAAAATTTGTCGCAGGGCTTGGTTAGATTGTTGAAAAAAAAAAAAAAAAAAGAAGTAGTTGAAGTCGGCAGTGATTTGTGCCACTGTCGCTCTCCAGTTGGCTGAAACAATACAACACAGATGTCGACGGCAACGTTCATCCAACACCTTTCTCCGCCCGCAGCGCTGGTCGATATCTCCACAGCAGTTACCACTATGTCACTTTTTTTTCTTTTCTTTTTTTTGCGGGCTCCCTGGTATGGGCAAGCGGGCAGCAGCATTGCTGGCACTTGTATTGCACTATCTTCCGCGGGTGCGGGATTTTGAGCGTCGAGTACGCTTGACAATGATAGCAGACCCAGGTCTGGCTCCTCGTACCTAGGAACAGGCACCAGGAAGTAGCTACCCAGGTGTTAGCTGCTCGCTGGTGGCAAAGTAGCCTGAAACACAGAAAAACAACAGAACACACGCTGAGACTTCCATCTTTTAATAAATATATTTTTACAAGTCCGATTTATAGATTTTTCTGTACCTTCACAGGAGTATAAGCATTAGTAGAGGTACATGATGCAAGAAAGCAAGCTTATGCAGCATCAGCCAAAAAAAAAAAAAAAAAAACTTTCCCATTTCACCCCTCCGTTCGTTCCAAATACCTGTCCAGCCCAGCTTTAATATTTTTTAGGCTATCAACTTCAACAACAAAGGATGGAAGTCTGTTCCACCAAAAAACTACCCGTTGGCTAAAGGCAAACTTCCGCACATATATCTTACATCTGTCTTTTCTCAATTTGAATTTATGTCCTCTCAGCTGATTATTCTGAGCAAGAGGAAGAATCCCATTATCACTGAGCATGCTCAAACCATTCAAGGCTTTATACACCTCAATCAGATCACCTCGCAGGTGCCTAGTCTCCAGACACAGTAAATTGCAAAACTTAAGCCTTTCTTCGTAAGAGCAACCCTTTGTTCCATTCATTAATCTTGTTGCCTTTCTCTGTACTCGTTCCAACAGCTCTACATCCTTCTTAAAATGAGGCCTCCAGACTTATACACAATACTCAAGATGTGGCCTGACCACTGCCTCCTTAACCCTGCTAGAAAAATTCCTGTATGTCATTGGCAAGACACCATGAGCTACTCTTACAGATCGTCTGCACTGCTCAGAAAACTTCATATCTGCATGCACAATTACCCCAGGTCCTTTTCGTTATCTACCACTCTCAGTGTAGTACCAAAGAGTTGATACGTTACTACAAATATACGAATTTGTGCAGCAGTCTTCCATGTACAACAGTATCAAAAGCTTTTCTAAGATCAATATATGATTTCAGTTATTCCCTGCATCCAGTTCCTTTGTGACCACATTATAGTATCCGATCAAATTGGTCAGGCAAGACATCCCCTTAACAAACTCATGCTGTGTCCGAACTATAACTTAAGTCTTGCCTAGATGATCCTGCAATGCATCTTCAACCAGTGCCTCCATTAATTTCCGTGGAACAGAAGTAAAACTAACAGGTCTCTAATTACCTTTTTGCCCCTTTGATCCTCCTTTTTGGATTGGGGTCATATTTGCACATCTCCAGTTAATGGGTACGTCCCGTGAGTCCGAGGAAGCGCTTATAATTATGGCTAAGGGTTTGCTTACTTCCTTTGCTGGATAGATTCCATCCACCCATGCACCCAGGTCTATGGACACTAAGTACTGTATTAACTTTCAAAATCGCTATTTTAATTCAAATAAACCAAGGAACTTGACTAAACGATAAAGCTACTTATAGAAAATAATTTAGTCTAACAATGTATAAGTGCGAATGCATCATTAATACACAGCCAATTCTAAATTAGCAAAATATTTGCAAAGGCGGCATCGGTTTAAGTTATATCTCATATTGTGAATACCTCCACAACGAGTTGCAATGATATTGCACTACTTGGAATAAGTAACTCTTCACCTGAAGGTGAAGACTAATATTATTTATTCTCAATGGATACCACCACCCGGACGGCACCGCTTCAGGGCTATTTTTTATGTGTGGGATAATAACTCGACTATCCACTTGTCCCTATTAGACTTAGAAAAGCAAAAAAATTGAGGGAAAGTAATAGTAGTAGTGGAAGAGGAAAAGATGGTGTAGAAGAATGAAAGGGACAGTAACTCCTTCAACTCACATCATTCAAAAACTGCTCAAATAGGCAACGCTTCCCCAGTAGGGGAGACTGTTGTTACCTATTCTTGGAAATTCCGGACATCATTATGCTCCCCCTGGTGCCGCTTCAGGGCTATTTTGTATTTGTGTGGGATAATACTGGACTATCCAGTTGTCCGTATTAGACTTAGAAAAGCAAAAAGGTAGAGGAAAAGTAATAGTAGGAGTGGAAGAGGAAAAGAAACGGTGTAGAAGAATGAAAGGGGTAGTAACTCCTTCAACTCACACCAGTCAAAAACTCATAAACTCCTCGAATAGGCAACGCTTCCCCAGTGGAGAAGGCTGTTGTTGCCTATTCTTGGAAACTCGGGACATGGTGCCGTTTCAGGGCTATTTGGCCCTTCTTCGTTGGGTGGGTAAGTACCCAAGTGATGCAATTATGGCAAAACAGTTATGAAGTATAACTCCACAATATGAGAGTTTGCCTGATGGTGTATGATGTTTAAGACTATAATGCGTTTAGGGCTAATGCCTCAGGCTCATACACCATCAGGCATCGCTCATATTGTGGAGTTATACTTCATAACTGTTTTGCCATCATTGCATCACTTGAGTACCTACCCACCCACCGAAGAAGTGCCAGATAGTCCTGAAACGGCACCAGGGGGAGCCTGATGATGTCCGGAGTTTCCTCGAATAGATAACAACAGTCTTCTCCACTGGGGAAGCGTTGCCTATTCGAGGAATATATGAGCTTTGAGTGTGAGTTGAAGGAGTAACTGTCCCTTTCTTCCTCTACCTCTCCTACTATCACCTTCCTACATCTTTATTGCTTTTCTTATTCTAATAGGGGTAGTATGAGGATAACCGAGAACTATTATTCCATACCATATTTCGAAACGGTGCCGTCTGGGTGGTGGAATTCACTGAGAATAAGTAACATTAGTCTTCTCCATTAGGTGAAGCGTTACTTCGAAGTAGTGCAATATCATGGCAACTCTTTGGCATGATATGAGAACTTAAAACGATGCCGCCTTTGCAAATATTTTGCTAATTTAGAATTGGCTGTGTATTAATGATGCATTCGCACTTAACTTATACATAGTCTAGACTTTCTCGCAGCCTGAAAAACTTAGCGTTCGCCGGAACTGCAAAAATCTTGGCCAACAGGGTAATAACCTCGTACCTAGATAGCGAGAGGGATGATAGCGTCCCGTTGCCCAGGAACCAGATATCCCGCGTGAATTCTGTCCTTTCAGTGTAGTAACCTTCTGTAAAATAACATATAATCTTCATCCTCAAATACAGATATATATATACAGTTATACCCAGTTATTTATTAACAAATAAAGTACAAATAAAAGTAAAAGTACAAAACCAGTAGCTTTCGGAACGCGTGTCCCTTTATCAACTGATAAGTTAATATAAAATTTGAATACATTACAAGCAAATGTGGCACGTTAATCATGCGTCATTGTTGTAGCACGTGATCTTCATCTAATCTTCATCCTCCTGGCCGTTATGGCCATTCATGGGTCACTTATGTAATTAAAATGAGTAAAATAAATAAATAATATCATCCTCAAATGATGGCGTCAATCTTTGTATCCTATTCGTCTATATCCTTTAAGAAAATCCGAAACAGATAATCCCAGCACCGATCCTTGAGGAACCCCACATTTAAACTTTTCAATCGGAATTTTGTTGGCAACCTTCCGCCTGCTATCCTGCAGCCATGGTTTTCCAAAATAGATGCAGGCAGCGATGTATCGTTCCTACTAAACTGCCAAAGTTTTGAGTTCAATTCACGTGGACGAGTGGAGAAATTTTTAA
This sequence comes from Mastigoproctus giganteus, assembly GCF_048544385.1. Classification (NCBI taxonomy): domain Eukaryota; kingdom Metazoa; phylum Arthropoda; class Arachnida; order Uropygi; family Thelyphonidae; genus Mastigoproctus; species Mastigoproctus giganteus. The sequence goes on from NC_143583.1 coordinate 5,811,871, forward strand.
AACCGTCTTCAATCTGTGCCGTAGTCAGTCGCTCTCTTGGGGAGGGAATAGAATTCCCTTCATGATTAATTCCTGGTTTTTCAGCCCACACAACATGCGAACTGTCCACATGCAAACACTTCTAAAGACATTTATTGTATATTAAATGAGCGACAATCTCCGATGCAGTTAAACCAACAATATGAGTTTGAATTTGTCTTGTAGCCATCCCGTGGTCTTTCTAAGGAGCTTTCTCCTGTACCAACGTATACTGGAATGCAGTGCTGGATCAATGGCTTACAAAAGACATTGAGTTTGGTTTTAATGTAGCATATGCTGATGACACTTAGTAGTCTGTGTACCTGGTAGGTCTAGGAATACGTTGGAGGATAGAGAAAATTAGGTATTGAATGTTCTCCTGGAATGGGCAACAGTTAATAAATTGAAAATATCAACTTCTAAAACTAAATTCATGATTTTTAGGAATAAGTTTTATTATTAAAGGCCACCTAGAGCTTTTATTGCAAATAAATTAGTTCCATATGTACAGAATTTGAAATATCTTGGAATCATCCTAGACGATAAGCTAAACTTTCATAAACATGTTTGTAATCTTGTAGAGAAAACCAAAAATTTTCTGTTTTCAGGATTTCAAGATCAGAGTGGGGATTGAATAAAAAAAATCTGCTTTTATATTACTCTGCTGTTTTCCTCCCAATTATGACATATGCCTCTGGTGTTTGGGCGCATCGTGTTGTCAAAGTTAAAATGAGAACTAAGTTGATCTCTGCACAGCGTTCTATGTTATTGGCCGCAAATAGAGTTAAAAGAACAGTGTCAAACAATGCCTTATAAGTGTTGGCTGGAACTATCCCATTGGATATGTTTGTAGCCTACCGAGGTATATTATTTTGGTTAAAGAAAAGAAAGTCTATTATTGGCATTTCTGGAAATCCAGTAATTCCATTTAAGACTGAAAAACTAAACATTTGGAAAAAATTCATATCAGCATGGCTGAGTAAGTGGAACATGAAGCAGGCAGGGTCACTCGTCTTTTTATTAAGGACGTAAATTTCAATATGAATTAAAATGATACTTGGTTTTTCCCTAGAACTTCATTTATCTTTACTGGAAATGGCTTATTCATAGAAAAACTTTGTCAACTGAATTTAGGAAGTGACCCTTTTTGTATTTGTGGAGAACCGGAGAACTGGTTGCATATTCTTTTATATTGTCTCATCTATGAAGAGGTCCGTGCCTTGCTGTATAATGATGTACCAAATTTGAATGAGGATAACGTATATATCCTTTAGGATTCTTGGGGAAAATTTCAACTCCTTGCAGAATTTTGCGGCCAGTATTTTTTCGAAAAGGAAAACAATTGTGAATTTACTTAGGCAGCAATCTTAATAAGTTAATTTATATATATCACAGGCATGAAGGATAATAAAAGAGAACAGGTTTTCCTGATTGGAATATGTAGAAGGTTTTGTGGAAATGAACTGGACTCTCTCTTTCTCTCTTTTTTTTATTATTTATTTATTATTTTATTTTTTATTTATTTATTCTTATTATTTGTTATTTTTTATTATTATTTTTTATTTATTTATTCTTATTATTTGTTATTTTTTATTATTATTTTTTATTTATTATTATTTTTGTATTCTTATTTTTTATTATTATTTATTCTTATTTTTTATCATCATTTATTCTGCCGACCGGGCTAGCCGGGTAGGTAAAGTGCCTGCCTGGCAACCCAAAGGTCGCGGGTTCGATTCCCGCCGCGGGCTGGATATCACGATGGTGCCGAACCAACCGGTTGGTTGGATATCCCGGTTCCTTCGTGTATTGATCACATCATACTAAATAAAAATCATTTATTATTATTTTTTATTATTCTTATTATTTTTTTATATACACTGGTGTGCAAAATTTAAGTACCAGTCAGGTTTTCACCTGTAGCTTCTCATAGTAGTGGCCTGAATATGGGAAAAGCATACCAAAGGAACATCGTGAGGTCCAGAAATGATGAAGGAAACAACATCGACACAAAACGGAAACAAAACGGTACGGAGGACTTTATTCAAAAATGGCAACATAGCACTGGCTGCCATGATATAGATGCATCACTGCAAAAGATGGAACAAAGGGAAGAGGTGGTCCTCAGTAGGAGATATGTCCACCCCTAATGTCGATACTTAGAACAATGTTGTTGATAAGTTCTTGCGGTAACATCGTCCATTCCTCTGTCAGCGCCATCTTCAGCTGGTGAACATTTTCTGGTAGGTGTGGACGTGCTGCTAGGAGTCTCCCCAGAGCGTCCCATATGTGCTCGATGGGATTTGCAATGGAAGAAACGGGCAGCCCAATCCATACGAACAATGGCCTCACTTTCCAAAAGCATATCAACAGCTGCAGTACGATGGGGTGTGGCGTTATCATCCATAAACACGAATTCGGGGCCAATGGCACCTCGGAACAGACGCACATGGGGAAGGATTACCCCAGTACAGTAGTGTGCACCGATTACAGTACCGTCTTCCAGAATCTGGAGTTGTGTATGTCCATCCAAGATAACGCCTCCCCAGACGAGAACACTTTGACCACCATATCGATCCCTTTCAGTGATGTTTGCGGGGTGATCAGCAGGAATTGTTGAGGAGGCTTCCATCCTGCAGTGGGTTGATAATGGCTGCAGTTTATCTTTTTTTTTTTTTTTATACCGTGTGCCAACCTCTCGCCAGATTAGTTGACGTCCAGAATCGCTGCTGAGACTGAATCTACTCTCATCAGCGCCAAAACCTTAAGTAAAGATTTTGTGGTTGTAACTTTAGAAATAGTGTCGGTCCTTAAGTTTTGCACATACTGTGTATATATATATATATATATATTTTTTTTTTTTTTTTTTTCCACAAGTATTGCACTACCTCTTGTGGGAATGATAGTATGCCATTGGAAGGCATAGTCAGTTTGCAATTACATAAGCGTTTTTTCTTTTGCACTGATCTGGGGAATCTTTGCGTAAGGGGTAAGCATCCACTGCTTTAGCACTACCTTCCAGTTAGTGGTGTATTCGGTCCGGAACGACGTTCCTGTAGTTTTTTCTAGATGTCATAATAGAAAATCATTAAATGTATACACCTAATATTATGAAACAACGGCATAATCAAAGGGGAGGGAGAAATATCTATTTTATCCATTGCTACTAAAAATATATATTAATAGTAATCTTTAAAATTAATAGATTTCTTTAAAAATTTATTTAAAAACAAAGATATAAATTTCACAATTAAACTTGAACATTTCTTACTAAAGTACGTGTTAGATAAAGAGATCCAGCGAATGAGATGTACTGTGATGAGCGCGAACGCTGTATTTTGATTCGCCATGAGCTGAACGCTAGAACTGGTTGTTCTATGAACCGTGAGTCTGAAGTCTGATTCAGTTACTGTACAGTCGATGTGGCGTTATCATATAGTCTTCTGTAGAACGAGCGTTCTGGTACTATATTTTTAGCAATACACCTCTGCGTTCAGTGGATGCTGTTTGAGACTGGACACAGGTTCGGCTCCTCCTGTCGGTGAACAGGAGGAGCCGAACCGAAGCTTTCCGAGCAGCAGTTGTCCAGGTGATAGCTGTTCTCTGGTGGCAAAGAGTCCTGACACACACTATAGTACATTCACTAACACACCACAAACATACATTAATTCACACGTAAGGCCCATTTTACAGAATTCTGTATATCAGCACAGTCATACTAGTTGGAGATAGATTATTTCTGAGAGCCACCATAGACGGGATACACATACACATGTACCAACGTGTACCTGTCCTCGCTGGTGGCACAGTAGTTATAATCACTGTCGTCCCCAGCACTCCGGGTGGAAAAGGTCTGCGTTTAAATCCATGTCAATAACGAGGAACTTTGAAATCCATGAGGAACTTTTATCGGTTTATTGCACTCTGTGATTGAGTTAGTCTCATGCGAGGGTACCAAGGTTTTTTCTCCCGAAAACTCTGGTTTTTCTTCCAAAAAAAGTACTCTAAGCGAGTAGAAACACAGCAATTTATGGACGTAATACACGTTGGTGGATAAGATTGTTTTCGGGTAACCCAAATATGACTTTTTTTGTTTGTTTTGGGGGAAAAACGTAAAAAAAAAGAGCATACTACGAAAATAGGTGAATAGTTCCTTTCTGTCCTACGTTGAAGAGTTTCATATAATTCATAAGGTAGGCAAACTAAAATTGTTTAGTTATTCGGTAGTTTTAAGGAAGATTTTTGTATTTGCTTTGGACTGATTACGGTATTACTCTTTTAAAACATGTTTTTCCTAGAATGCGCTTAAATATTTAATAAAAAAGAAAGTATGCGCTTAAATATTTGCGTGAAACTGCAATTATAGATTTAAGAAAAATCGTAATAGGAGGAACACAAACATAAAGGTGACGCGACTGTTATTCTAAGGAGATGGCACAGTTCTTGAACCGAGACTTTTCATTTTCTGCGCATGTTACATGATGCCAAATAACCGAGAAGCAAAATGTATGGCTGCACTGTTTCATACACAAAGGTAACGAGTTCATTAGTCATAAACAGTGCCGTGTGACCGAGGAAAGCTTGCTGCATATCAAAGCGCCTTTAAGTAATGCTAGCTATTGAATCCGAAAACACAACGGTATCGATGCCGCCCAATTTCAGATGGAATCTGTAAAATGGCTTTCACAATCCCCTTCGAAAGTGAAAGAACGACCTAGCTGAAGAATGCCTTGAAAACAATTAATAATGGTTTGGTTTCTTTCTGAATTCACTTTGTATTTGCACTGTTTGTACTCGTGGTACACAGACAGTTGTCAGCACATTCGTTCCTAACGCAGACCACGGCCGGAAACAGCCACAAAACAATCTCTGGTATGCCTGAAAGTCGTGCCTTTTCGCGGTTTGTTTGTTAGAAATGAAGGCATCTTTTCATACAGCACCTGTTAATAGGATGTTGCACAACAGTTCATGTAACAGAGAGAGATTCTGAAGTGATCAAGGCCACGTACTGTGAAACATGATGAACACATCACACGACTGTTTATGAGAACAAAGGTTAAGACCCAACAATACACAAATGCTGCATTTATCCCGAAACTCTTCTATAGAGACTGGTAACCTCGGGCAATCATTATTATAACCTAACTAACTGAATAATTGATTATTATAGGTATGCAAATAAATTCTTAACGTTCTTAGTGAATACAACGTTCTCTGATCTACATTGATGCAGCAAGGAGTCATTGCTTTTGAACGAAGATTCTTGACAGAGCAAGGGCCAGTCATTCGTCTAAAACACTAACGGTACTACATACCTAAGTAACACCATACTCTGGTACATATTCCTTCCGGTCTGGAAACAAGCCATTTTATGAACTGACTCTTTGTTTTGTTTACAACTTCGGAAATGACGTTTTAATTTATACAAAATGTCAATTTATTTATTTATTTTACCTCGACTTCTTGTCGTACAAGGCCACTGTCTCCAAACCAAGCAATCACTGTTAAATCTCCGCTCCAAATTAAGATTTTCTCGTAAACTTAAGAAAAAAAAAAAACTTATGCTCTTAATATTACTTTATAATTTTACAATTTATTTTTATTTGTAAATAATTATTTTTAAATAATTCATTTCTTCCCATTAAAATGTGACGTTTTTGTATGAGCCATTTGTAATCCATTACTATTCTATTTGTACATATGTTATTTGCATTTGTACACAATGTTTACGAGTACTATATATATCATTTGATTAACAACATTGGTAAAATTGTTCGTTATATTTTAACTTTGAGCTTACACCGGCTTTAAACATCTACTCCTTTCGACATCTTCATATTTTCAAAACTCATCCCAGCTGAGTGATCAACTCTTACTTTACGGCGCTGTTTACCCAACGATGATAGGACAATAACCCGTAAAACGGTCTATCTGATAATGGCACTCGCTGAGAATAAATAGAAATATTCTTCTTTTTTATGGGTAGATGCTGTTTGTTTGACGATCAGTAGAGAACGCATCATTTTATATGTCATAGACGATAACTAGCTCCTGTGGGACCATTTCTACTTTAATAACGTTAAGTTTTCCGATTTTTATTTTGATATATTTGTTGTCATACATTCACTTTTACAAATATAATTCAGACTAAAGATTAATTCGAATAAAATTTTATTTTAGTGTTATTTTTTGAATATTTTTAGATCGTATAATGAATATTAAAAATACGGATTGCTTTATTCTGGGCTTAAGATCAAATAAAATTTGATTGCTTCATGGCCTTTATATTACGTAAAAATTCTATTAGGCGTAATATTTAATAGAAAATCCTAACAGTATGCTGTTGTTGTTCTAGTAGGCTTTTAGAACCATTAGCGATTAAGGCCATTTTGCTCTATGTAAACTGTCTGTAAATTGCGTGTTCTGTGGTTTATTTTATATTTGCTGGATGAAAAACCCGGTTACAAAAAAATAAAGAAGCACGCTACAGTCGTCTGAGAACGGCTAACTACGCTACGTTTTGAAAAAAAAAAACCCATAAAAATTCCTCCTCACTTCATCGACGGGACGTGAACTCAGATTTTTACACCCGGTATGGGAGAACGGCGATTCTGACAACTGCTATTCAGGAGGGCAACCAATACGCGTATATATTTAATTTTTATTTTGATTGATGTCTTCATCACAATCGTTGAATTGCAAGATTTTGATTTTCTATTTGCGATCGAATTTAATATTTTTTTTAACCTAATATTTAATATTTACTACCTATTTTTTTTACTACACTGGTGTGAAAAACTGAAGGACCAACACTATTTCTAAAGGTTACAACCACAAAATCTTTACTTAAGGTATTCTTTACTGATGAGAGTAGATTCAGTCTCAGCAGCGATTCTGGACGTCAGCTAATCTGACGAGAGGTTGGCACCCGGCAAACATCACTGAAAGGGATCGATATGGCGGTCGAGGTGTTTTCGTCTGGGGATGCGTTATCTTGGATGGATGTACGCAACTCCAGATACTGGAAGGCGGTACTGTAACCGGTGCACGCTACTGTACTGAGGTAATCCTTCAACATGTGCGTTTGTTCCGAGGTGCCATTGGCCCCGAGTTCGTGTTTATGGATAACGCCACACCCCATCGCACTGCAGCTGTTCATATGCTTTTGGAAAGTGAGGACATTGTGCGTATGGATTGGCCTGTCCGTTCCATCGATCTAAATCCCATCGATCTCATATGGGAAGCTCTGGGAAGACGCCTAGCGGCACTTCCACACCCACCAGAAAATGTTCACCAGCTGAAGATGGCGATGACAGAGGAATGGGCGATGTTACCGCAAGAACTTATCAACAACATTATTCTAAGTATGGACAGGCGGTGTAAAGCGTGCATCGACATTAGGGGTGGCCATATCTCCTACTGAGGACCACCTCTTCCCTCTGTTGCATCTTGGCAGTGATGCATCTCTATCATGGCAGCTAGTGCTATGTTGCCATTTTTGAATAAAGTCCTTCTGTACCGTTTTGTTTCCTTCATCATTTCTGGACCTCACGAGGTTCCTTTGGTATGCTTTTCACATATCCAGGCCACTCCTATGAGAAGCTACAGGTGAAAACCTGACTGGTCCTTACATTTTGCACACCAGTGTATATTGCTACATTGAGGTATACTTCTCTTATTATTTTACAAATATTGGTACATTGCATTCACTTGGTGGCCGAGCTTGTCGGTCTCGGAAAAGGACCAGGCAGTCTTCTCCCACCTCTCGCTCACATTCTAATTCCTTGTGCAAAAGTAAATAACTCTATTATAGAACTACTCCCGCCAATCGAGAACTGATATTTCTACTTTGAACAACAAGAGATGAAAACTCGCAAAGAATCTGAACTTTGGACCGTTTCTTTCTTAATTTCCTGTATTCAAAAAACTGTATATTTTTATTTTATTTATTTTTTTTTTACTATCAGTTTATTAACACAAGGTTCACCCCCTGTACAGCAAGTGGGCTAGAAGGCTACATCTAAGCTGTGATGTTTCTCGATATCAAGGATGAAATGCACAATGAAGGATATGAGCCTTCTTCGTACCAATAGTTCCTTCGGAACTGCACAGACTCGCTAACAACTGTAGCTGGGTGAAATACTGTCATTTACTTAATTCTAATAAAAGTGTAAAAATAAGAAATTGTGAATAAAAGCGAGTGGCTTACCCTTACAACGTAGAATTTTTCGATCTAATCACTTTCAAAAGGAACAGTAGAAAAACAAATCTTATGGAAATTCGCAAAAAATTATCCAAATTCCCACTTGGGCGTCATCACGTTTTCGTCTTAACACGTGGCTTCGATTCTGTATGTCCTGATCAAGGTGGGAAAACGCCAAACTGAGCGATTATCCGTGGGTACAAAAGCCCCGGGCGATAACGTGTTATCTATGTGGTTGTGGCGTCGTGCTCACCGAGGGGGCAAAGTATGCAACGGACAACTGCGTAACCAGTCACAAGGTGATAACGATGTGTACATGCGCATATTCCTATCGTCTCCTGTTATACTTTCATATGGCACTCTGGGATTTTGAAACTTTAAATACGCCGATCTAACGAGCGATTCAAAGAGAAAACAAACACAGATGTTGCGTGCACTTCACACGTTTGTTTTTATGGGAAATAAGTAAGTGGAAAACTGTAATTGTTTTTATCTGGTGGACACTCGGTGATCTCAAGTGGATTGGAAAGATTAGTCAGATAAAAAAGACAACGATACAGGGAAACATGGCAAACTCTTGCCGTTTATCATTTAGGTTTGTCATGTGACCACTTTGACATGTGTGGCGGTGTTCAATAGACTGTAAACACTACGTCCAACTTCTTTGAAACTGACATTTAACAAAAATTCTTCTCATTTGGCTTCTCTTCTTCTTCGGTGGGCATCTTCCAGGTCGGAAGGTGTACATTTAAGATTTTCCAGTTTTATGACCTTCTTCACCGTTGTTGGAAAAGAAAAAGCACGATGCACGATCATCAAGTCTTTTCGCCAAATTGGAAACGAATTCATTATTGTACAGTATTGTGTTGGAACAAATTCATTATCTTTTCTTTTCTGAAGTTCCACACTAATCTCCATTGGCTTTATGGTTTTTAAGAATAATTTATCAGATGTATGCTCAAATACTAGCCAACTGTTATTTATTATTTATGTTATCGTAATAAAATTTATTTTAATAATATCGCTAACTATTTCTCGTAAGAATTGTATCATTTACTTCTATTGATGTTCTGATTTGATGTTCGCTTTCCTACCAAAAAAGCCACCAGTACAATTTTTTACAAAAGCTGTTCGTTTTAAAATCATTATAACATACAGCTTAAACACTGAGGAAGGATACCGAGAGAAACACGACTGTAGTTTGCGAAAACCAAAATTTAATATCTGATTTTTCCATCACCAGCTTAATAATAAGATCATAAATAAATCTTTATTTGTCCTACCAAATTTAAAATATCAGTAGACTTATAAATGCAAATGCGGTGTACGTTTTTTACAAGATTTTTGTTTTGTGCTTCTCGGCCTGGGTCTGAGATGCTTTGCAACCTCAAAATATCTCAGAGGCAGTAAAATGAATAAAGATCTGGAGGAAGCAGGAGTTTTGGGCTCGCCAAACCACTCTTCCACGTTGGTATTTTTTGACAGCTGCTTTATTGATTTATAAAGTAGATGTGCAATATGCGACAGGTCTGTTCTTTCAGAAATACTTTATTTTATAAATTCATGAAGATTCGTGTTTAGTGATAGTTTCATTTTTTATCTCCTTTTGATTGGATCGGCATATGTTTCAATAGAGCGTTTTTCATCCAATACCCAGCAACATTCCATATCCATTTGCTGCATTTAACGGATAAAAATCACTACAATTCCATATTTTCTTCGCTACTGAATCTTATTACTGAAAACCACGAATAACCAGCAGCAACCTTGTAATTCTGGAATAAGTTTTGTCTGAAGTTTGGGTTTTGTGTTTCCGCTGGAAATATAAAAAGAGAATTGAGGAGAGTAAAACAGAAGTAGTAGTAGTAGTAGTAGCACTTTCTTGCATCAAGTAGTGGCACTTGATGCAAGAAAGCAAGTGTAGGAGCTTATGCAGCATCAGCCAAAAAAAAAAAAAAAAAAAAAAATCACACCATACCCTCCAATTGCCTGTCCAGTTCCTCCTTAAATTTATTTAACCTATCAACTTCCACAACGACAGATGGAAGTTTGTTCCAGCAATTAACCACCCGCTGGCTAAAGGCAAATTTCCGCACATCTATTCTACATCTATCCTTTCTTAATTTGAACTTATGTCCCCGTAGGTTCGTATTCTGAACAAGTGGGAGGATCCCATCAGAATTCAGCGTGCTCAACCCATTCAAGGCCTTATAGACCTCAATCAGATCACCGCGCAGGTGCCTAGTCTCCAGCCACTGCAATTTGCAGAACTTAAGCCTCTCTTGGTAAGAGGATCCCTTCATTCCCCTCACCAATCGTGTTGCTCTTCTCTGTACACGCTCAAGCAAATCTACATCCTTCCTAAAATGAGGCCTCCAGACCTGTACGCAGTACTCAAGGCGTGGCCTGACCATTGCCTTATACAGAGGGACAATCACCTCCTTTTCCCTGCTAGCAAAATTCCTATATATCATTGACAAAACCCCATGACCTGCCCTAGCAGCCTGTCTACATTGCTCAGAAAACTTCATATCTGACTGCACAATTACTCCCATGTCTTTTTCATTTTCTACCACCTTAAGTGTAGTACCACACAGTTGGTACGTTTCTCTGGGGTTACTTCTACCCATATGCAGTACTTTGCATTTGTCAAGGTTAAACTTCAGTTGCCACTTCTTAGCCCATCTGCCCAAATTATCTAGATCCTGTTGCAGTAGCACACTGCCATTACTGTCATTAACAACCCTGCCAACCTTCGTGTCATCTGCAAACTTCGACATTAAGCCTGATATACCTTCATCAATATCATTGATAAATATACAAAACAACAGTGGACCCAACACCGAACCCTGTGGGACTCCACTAATAACATTAGTCCACGAAGAGCAGCACCCATTGATTACCACCCTCTGTCTTCTCCCACTTAACCATCCTTATATCCATTGTAGCAACTTACCCTTAATACCATTCTGCTCCAATTTGTACAATAGTCTTCCATGCGCAACAGTGTCAAAAGCTTTCCTGAAATCCAAGTATATGATATCAAAATTATTTTTTGCATCCAGTTCCTTTGTGACCACATCATAATAACCAATCAAATTTGTCAGACAAGACTTTCCCTTAACAAACCCATGCTGTGTCTGAATTATTGCTGCAGTCTTGTCTAGATGATCCTGCAATGCATCTTTAACCAGTGACTCCATTATTTTACCCGGAACAGAAGTTAAACTAACTGCTCTGTAATTATTCGTGTCACCCTTCGAACCTCCTTTGTGAATTGGGGATACATTTGCACATCTCCAGTCCGTGGGAACCTCCCCTGAATCCAAGGATGCTCTCATAATTATGGCTAAGGGTTTGCTTAGTTGCTTTGCCGCCTCCTTTAATATAACTGGATAGATCCCATCCGCCCCAGGTGCCTTTCTTATGTTTAACTTCAACAATTTCTCCTCCACTTTGCTCTCAGTTATTACAAAATCATTAAGCACACTGCTACAATTTGATAACCTTCTTCCATTTTCAAACTGTAATGATTCCTCACGTGTGAATGTAGATGCAAAATACTCATTCAGTTTGTTTGCTATCTGAGCAGGATCATCAACAGTCGAACCATCGATGTCAAGTGGACCAATCATATTCAGCCCCTTCCTTTTAGAGTTTATATAAGTAAAGAAATCCTTGCTGTTTTTCTTAGCATCTTTTGCCAAAGATTTCTCGTAATCCGCCTTTGCCTGCCGAACCTCCTTTGTGACCTGATTACAGACTAGCTTATATCTGCTACAGGCTTCTGCGTCGCCTGATAATTTATATGCATCCCATGCATTTTTCTTCTCTGTCACGAGTCTCATTAGTTCATTTGATAACCATTTAGGCCTAAACCTTGAACAATATTTCTTCATCGGTATGAAAAGTCTAGTAGCTTCCACGATTAATTCCTTGAATGCTTCCCACTTAGAATTTACTGTTTGTAACATCGTCAGTCGATCCCACTGTACAGAATTTAAAAACTGTCTGAGACCACTGTACTCCCCTTTACGGAAGCAAAAACCCTTTCCTTTACCCCTGACGGTAGTTACCTCTTTGAGTAAATCCCACTTCAGCACACTGTGATCACTGCCACCTAGTGGTTCCTTTATCTGCAAATTTTTAATACACGAATGATCACTGCTGATAACCAGATCAAGAGTATTACTTTCTCTGGTTGCCTCTCGAACATGCTGCTGCAGAAAACAATCATCCAATGAATCCACAAAAGTCTGACTAGTGTGTGAGTGACCAACCCACAAGTTCCAGTCAATATCTGGGAAGTTAAAATCCCCCATTATAAGACATTCTGATTTACTGGCCCACTCTATTTCTCTGTACAATTGTTCATTGTACTCATTCGAGTCATTAGGCCTATAACACACTCCTACTCTTATCTTTGCTTTTGCAGTGCTTATGTCACACCAAACTGACTCAACAGTGCACTGTCCATCTATATCAACTGGATGCACTTCTTTTGATTTTATGTTTTTCTTAATTAACAGCATAACACCTCCTCCCTTTCTGTCCTGTCTATCCTTTCTGTACACATTGTACTCCCCAAATTCCAGTTCTGCATTCCTTATATCTTTGTGACACCACGTCTCTGCTATCCCAACAATATCCGCCTTTGATGTCTTGACCAACACTTCAAATTCATCAAATTTATTTACTATACTTC